>NC_137459.1:308705899-308811554 GCF_964235325.1 Thermobia domestica
TCAACCAATCACAGATAAGGATTTATTTCAGGGCTTGCTAACTTAACATATTGTGCGTTATTATTAATTCGTTATTTGTTACCATACCTATATGATAACGAAAACTGAGACTAAATGAATAACGTTACTGCGTTAAATACCATTTTAGCTGTTACTGACACAATTACGGTACTTATTAAAAATAACGTTATTGCCAGGCGAAGAGAGCATTTCGTTATTAAGGTTGGGTTACTGCTGCAATAAAGTTAATGCATGGTAACGTAATAGATTTCATTAAAATGATAACGTTAAAGATATGACTGTTTAAGTTAATATGATTGCATTTAATTGCATTAAATGTATTCGTTATTTGTTACAGTTCCTATATTGTAACGAAAAACGAAAGGAATTCAGTAACGTTATTGCTACGGGTATCATTTCAAATGTTACTCTCACAATTACGGTACTTATTAAAAATAACGTTATTGGCAGCTGAAAAGAGCATTTCGTTATTGAGGTTATCGTACAGTTGCAATAACTTATTGAATGCTAACTTAATAGGTTGTATGTCAATTATAATGTTAAAGACAGAACTTTTTAGTGTAATATAATTGCATTAAAATATTCGTTACTTGTAACCGTTCCCATACCATAACGAAAAGGAAAACTAACTGAATAACATTATTATTATAGGTATTATGTCAACTATCAGTCTTACAATTAATGTATAGAGTTCCTCCATGGCTAAGCGGTTAGCGTACGCACCTTTGGCGTGGGAAATCCGGGTTCGATTCCCGGCGGGAGATCATCTTCGGATTCCACGTTAATCAGTTGGTCCCGTCTCATATAACCTCGCTGCTGAAAAGGACGTTAAACTCAAAATCAACTCAACAATTAGCGTATAAAAAGTAATGTTATTGACAGCATTTCGTTACTAAGATAAAGAATCAGTTCTGTAAAGTTGCATTAAATGTTATTGAACGGTAGTGCGGTAAATCTGTAAAGAAGACGACGCTTAAAAAAAAAATGAAAATGAAGTATTTGGTTTTACGTCCCATGCTTATGCCGGATAGGCTAAAATGCGTGGCGATGGTAAGAATAAATGTGAGAGAATTAAGAAAGTGGGGAGATACGGGATAACCCCAAGGAAACCCACACACATTGTGTTTGTCCTCCATAAAACTCACTTGGCTCAAACTGGCATCGAACCAGGAACCCCACTACACAGGATTTTTGCACTACATTGTTTTTTTCCTTTTTGTGCAAGGGATGCATACTTTCTGTTTATCCTTGTTAGGACAATTTGTCCGGTCATGATTTTCTCCACAGTGGTTACAGACTCTTCTCTCCTCTTTACAGTACTTAATTATGTGTAGGTAGTCACAGCACACCGAACACTTGGGAATAGTTATAAAATCTTTTATTGTATGGGCCTCATACATGAGGTATACCCTGCCATTTTGTAGTAACCTTCTTCTAATTCTAGAGGTGACTTCTATGACTAAATGACATTTTGTTTGATTTTTGGGTCCAGTTCGAAATCTTGGTTTTATTTCACTTTGTACTTCTCCTGTTTCTTCTTTTTCGAAGTTTTGTTCCATGAGTGTCTCTATTATTTCTTCATCTTTGAAATCAGATGGGACACTGTATATAATAAGTAATGGTTTTTTCTTCTTGGGTTGTTCTACCATTACCATTTCCTGAAGTTTCTTGTTCCTTATTATTTTTTTCATATCTTCTTCGGTGTTACAGGAAAGTAAATGTTATAGGAAAGCGAACTATTTCAATTTTGAATCCAAGCTATTAAAATACAAACAGCGTTTCTTTTCTTCTGGGCACTTGTCTTTTCTGCGGGACGCCCGGGGTTGATTTCTGCCGTAAGCTCATGTGTTTTGGATCCTACGTAGCACCACAACACACAAAGTCTTGACCGTAAAAATTATGTTAAACTCCAGACAAGTAAGCTTGTTTTAATCACCCTTCAGTGTCATATTTTCCATTGTGTATAATTGGTTAACTGATTGGTCTGGAGTTTACTCTTATCCATCACTGAGGCTATGTGAGGCGTGGATCTATAGCTAACGTACGATCCTAAGGACTTGATTTCCTACCAGGAATCAAATCCTGCTCTTCCGCGCCAAAGGTTTGTACAGTAATCATATAGCCACGAGGGAGTCTCATTGTTCTATGCAGTGATGAGCAAATGCAAGACCAAGACCAAGACCCGGGTGGTCTTGGTCTTGCACATCCAGTCTTGGTCTTGGTCTTACTCGCAAGAGTTTTGCAAGTCTTGCTTTCAAGAAATTTTATGCTTTTCATAGGTAAATTTTACTCTGGATATAAGTTATAATAGTCTACAATGCACCAATAGTAACGGAAATACTGTATTTACAATGGATGTTGCTAAATGTAATATAGTTTACCTTCGTGTAATATGCCGATAGTGGGGAATGCGGCGTAGGATCGACACTGCGTAGCATCGAAACTGCGTACGATCGAAAAATTCAGCTCAAAACCTGTTTCGATCCTACGCAGTTTCGATCGTACGCAGTTTCGACGCTACGCAGTTTCGACGCTACGCAGTTTCGACCGTACGCAGTTTCGATCCTACGCAGTTGCCCTGAAATAATTTAAGTTTTAATCATGCGCTCAAAAAATATATATTTTTTTCTCTCTCTTTAATTTGTTTAACCTGTGCAGCTATAAATTAGGGTTATACTCATGGACTCCACACGACCTAAACTGCGTAGGATCGAAACTGCGTACGGTCGAAACTGCGTAGCGTCGAAACTGCGTAGGATCGAAACTGCGTAGGATCGAAACTGCGTAGCGTCGAAACTGCGTAGGATCGAAACTGCGTACGGTCGAAACTGCGTAGCGTCGAAACTGCGTACGATCGAAACTGCGTACGGTCGAAACTGCGTAGCGTCGAAACTGCGTAGGATCGAAACTGCGTAGGATCCACACTGCAGGTAGGATGGACAAGTTACAGGCGTATGGATTGAGAATCAATTATGATTTGTAATGATGACTATGTCAGAAGTGTAATACTAACTTTGAAACAGCTTCGACGGAATATAATGTAAAATAGTTATGTAATATGAAGAATTTAAAGTAATGAAGAATATGATGTATAATGAATATTGAAGGATAAGAATAATAATAATGTTTAACGAATATTTCGATTGTAAAGATATTATTTCTAAAGGCTATCAGAAAGTTAGAGAAACAAAAGTCAGATAAAGATTCATATGCTGTTCTGTGTGTACTTGTCTGCGTAATATGAATGAAAATTTATATGATTTTATGTACAGCTTAACGACCTAATCACCAGTTATTCATATGTATGTCAACAACGTTACAATATTGTACTTCGCTTTGGGAGTTTCTCATTTGTACGCTGAACCCCAAATCGATTTATAATTGGAACACGTACCCGTGGGGGTAGGAGCATTTCAATGTATTCCGTTACATTTCACAAAAATATTTTTAACCGTAAAAGATTCGAAATTAAACTACTATTCAAATAAAGAATAAAATTACGAAAGTTTACAACTATTACTGGAAATCAATGCTGTCATCCATTTTGAACATTTTAAAAGAACATAGTTTCTAATGTATTGAAATTTCATTTCTTATGAATAGCTTGAAACGTTGTAAATAGTTGTAAAGAACCTGCAGAAAATTCGTCAAAATCCTCCTACAATGGGGAAGCAGTGTTAGACATGGAGTTAGTGGATGCAGATGGTGGCATTGAAGTTTTGGGCGCGGGGTCTTTCTATACGCCTATTAAACATGGAATTGTATGTGGGTGGGTGGTGAAGTTTTTAAATGTTCGGGTCGTCTGAGCACAGTGTTAACGTCAGAAATTGGGCCCTTGTCTCAAAGGTCCAAAAATGGTGTCCCGAAATTTTGAGCTTGGCTTCATTATATTTTTCTTTTAAGCATGGAGTTATTGGATACATATTGTGGTGTTGGAAAGCTCCGGGACCTGAGACTCCAGAAATGAGATCCCAAAAGTTTGGGTTCAGGTCTCTTTTATTTGCCTATTTAACATGGTGTTGTACTATAGTGTTAGCGTTTGAAAGGTCGGGGTCGATTAACGAAAGCGGTAATGTCAGAAATTGGGCCCTGGCCTCGAAGCTCCAGAAAATGTGGTTCCGAAATGTTGGGCTTGAGTCCACTCTATTTCTCGTTTCAGCATGGAGTTGTTGCATACAGATGGTGACGTTGAAAAGATCCGATTCCCCTCAGCACAGTGGTGGTCAGGAACCGGGCCCCCAACATGGGGCCCCAGAAATGGAGTCCCAATGTTTTGGGCATGAGCCCCTTCTATACGCCTATTAAACATGAATTGTTGTACGAAGGTGAAAAACTTGTATCTTCGTAAAAAAAAAAAAAAACTTGTATCTTCCTTATAATTATTAGATAATAATCTCAGCTCCTAAACACGTATAAAAGATACCGAAGTTATATTTCAGCAAAAAACAATTACCATAAAACATCTCTTTGCATGTGTAATGACTGAAATGTATTATACTTTGCTTCCCTCCCAAATAAATAAATAAATAAATAAACGATTACAGTCGATAAGCGTAAATCTGGCAGAACCTATTTTCCGAAATCTAAAACAAATCACGCAGATTGTTTATTGCTTGTTCGAGATTGTCCACATTACATTTTCGGTCGCGATTGTCCACATCACATTTTCGGTTTTTCATTGTATGTAATTAACTATACCATAACAGAAATTCCCACTACGAACAAATTACACGTTAGGTATACGCCTATGTGTCTCGTCTCGAGGACTTCCGGGCCGCAGTGGCTTAGTGGCAGAGGGTTCACACATGCTGCGGGGCCCTGGTTCTATACCAACTTGCGCAAAGTGGGGTTTGTGGTGAACAAACACCGTGTGTGAGGGTTTTCTCGGAGTTTCCCTTTCCCACAACTCTTTCATTTCACCATTCCATTTATTCTCATCATCGGGGGAAGAGATCGAAGGTGGAAAAAATATGGCAGGCTTTATATATATATATATATATATATATATATATATATATATATATATATATATATATATATATATATATTATAAAGTACTATATGAATGAAATTGAGTCGTATATTGTAATGTATGAATGAAAAAGGATATTAAAGTAATTTTTATATAGGGGAAAGTGGGATAGAAATGGGTAACTAAGGTTTGATGTGTTGTCAAAGTCAAGATTGGCAACAAAATGGAATGATGATCAGAATAATTACTCTTGACTTATAATTCGTGAATACTACAAAAATGTGATAGGTTCTGTCTATTGTTTTGCATATATGTTTTTCACAAAAAAGCAAATCACCCGGAAGTACCCTAATGGTGGGGTAAGACCAGGTGTACATGCTAATCGGGTTTCATCCCACATGTATCGAGTATGAAAAACGTGGCATCGCTAAACTAATACAATTTTATAGTTTATTTTATGTATGTATTAGTATGTTCATTTGTGTTACGTAAGTCCTCATGAAATGTGCAACAAGGAGTAATAATTACCTATTCAGTCACTAACAATCATTGCAATCCCGTCGACCACTGAAAGAAAAACTACAGTAAACACGATACAAGACGCTGACGGTTGTAGCAGCGGGGCGAAATGGCAGTTCCTTCTTTACGTGTTAAAGGCTGCCGAAAACATGAAAAAATGAATTCTAAAGGTCCATAGCTCCAAAACTATGGGATCTACTGTTGTCGAGTCAAGACTTCACTAAGGAACTAGTATGTGCTCTATCCAAAAATACATGTTTTAGATTCCTAAGGTACTCACGCAACAATTTTTATGGAGGTAGTTGGAGAATACTTTATATCATAGGCCCGTAGTTAAACTCCCTCTATAAAAATTGTTGTGGAGGCATCTCAGGATTCTGACACACACATTTTTGGATAGGGCACATACTAGTTCCTAAGTTAAGTCTTGACCCGACTGCGGTAGGTCCCATAGTTTTGGAGCTATGGACCTTTAAAATTCCTTTTTTCATGTTTTTGGCAGCCTATAACACGTAAACCGTCGCTTGTAGAGGGATAAATTCTTAAGGTCTTTTGAATTTGGCTAATCAGAGTGCTCCTTTAACCCGCGTATATTCGACGATAACCGTTCGGGATAAAATCTGCTCGCCATGTAGACCTAATTTTATTACAAAATGACGACTGTCTATTTACTTTATTTTATAGTTCTTCCATATTCACTTTCAAATGATCGGCGCCAGTTGCCATCTAATAAAGTTGATGCGTTTGTTGCTTCTAGTACACAACCGCTTTGAAAAAGAAGCAATAAATGCATCAAATGTGGGAGATGAATTTAGAACACCAAAATGGTACATGCCTAGCACATCTTGTGCTGTTAGGGTTTCTTCAGAAACATTTTGTAAAACAATTGAAAACACATCGCGCGGTTTGTATTTTGAAATTTTGCGTATACTTGGATTTGTTTAAGTATTTCTTTCTACTGTGTTTGCCTGTAGCTTCAGTTCATAAGCCTTTATAATTAGATACCCAACATATTTGGCAATCACGCAGAAAACAACACCGAAGATTCTACACTTGTGTTAACACACAGGCTGTGTGTCATTTCAACTAGCGGCATTTGACACACAACTCCAAACGGAGAGTGAGTTGTTCTAACCACTTGTTTGTGTTATATTTTAACACAATCGTGCTAACACATAGGCATGTCGTTGAAATAATACAACGATTTTTTACAGTATAGGCACTTCTAGTAGAACTACAAGGATTAAATTTGGCAAAGTTTTTAGCCTCCTGGGACTATATAGAAAATTTCCAAAAGTGAATATTTTCCATTTTTAGCAGCTTTAAAGAGACAAAAAACTGTGTAATTTAAATAGACTTTTTGGATGTACAAAATCTCATATTTTAGGTACCGTAATTGAAATCGGAATAAAAACTAGGAATTTTGGTATGTTAGTAGGTTTATGAGAAATTTTGTACCTGGCGACAAATTCCCACCTACTTAAAACTAAACTGATTATATAAACATTCAATTTTGCCAATTGCCAAGTTCATAAAGAAATTGAAAATCACAGCAACTGGGTAAGTAAGAAAATGCTAATCCAAATGTCAATTGAAAGAAACGGAAGTCTTTTAAGTAAATATTGGCAGCAACGCATTCTAATTTTCCAACTTGGTCAAAAGTTAGCAGGGTTGGAAAAAATAGTTTTTTTTAAAAAAAAAGAACAAAACGCGTGTTTAAAACATGAAAAAAGTGTTTAAAATGTTTTAAAAAACACACAAAAAGTACATGTTTTAAACATTTTGAACAGTTTAAAATATTATTTTAAACATATTTCAAAATCGTGTAATCACGTATTTATTAAGACTTTTTGCTCTTTCAACCGATCTTTTCATTTATTTTATTCTCTTTAAGACTACACAGTGTTGGGTACAGAACATTTCCGTATAGATTAGTAATTTTCAACTTATTTCATATAACGACCCCTTTTATTACACCCTCTTGCCAGTGACTCTCATACAGTAAGTATTTTCTTGGATATAGTAAGCTTTTAAGGTAGATTTTAAAATTTACCAACTATAGAGGTTTCACACAATCTATCAATATACATGGCAAAACAAAAGTCCTCACCATCCTTTGCGTTGACAACGGGTTGAGGGAGAATGATGAATCTTGGAAGTGGTCTGACACATCAGATGGTGCTATCAAGCATCATGGCGAACATCTGTGCTTAGTATTCGAAATTTCAAATGCAAATGGTGTCATGTTACATGAGGGCTAGAATTTTACCAGAAATGCTGTTGTGCGGATTTTAACCATAAAGAAAATCATTTCGAGTTACCGCTTCTAAAAGTTTTGTAGTTATGCCTTTAGGGGCTAAGCTAGCGTTTCGTGGAGGCGGGTGAGATTTTTGTTGCAAAATTTGATTACTATTTCATAACACTGGTGCTAATAAAATTATTTTATAATAATAGGGCTACGTTTTCGAAAAGTAATGTTTGAAGCACACTTCATATTGTGCTAACTTTATATTTTCTGCAAGTTTATGTAATTGGTTGTTTTTTGAGTCAAAAATTTATTGACGAAAGGTAATATTTGGGGCGTTCAGAGCACAATAGATCCAAATCCATTTTCAATAAACTTCAGTTTTCCTCAGCAAATGAATTCTATTTCAAAAAATAATACTTCGCAGTCAAGAATCCAAAACAAATGTAACTAAAACCATGCGAAAAGGCGTGGGATAGTTTCATATGACAGCCGCTAGTAAGGGCGTCAGTGGAACAGGAGGGCAACCACCCTCATCCGCACCCTGCATTTCAGATTTTGGGGACGGTAAGACAGTTTTAGAAATCTTTTGATAAGCAAAGTCCAACAGAATAAGCCTGAGGTAATTACACCGAATAAATACGAAGAACATACAGATGATTAAAACTGGGAAGTTGCTTAGGTCCAATTTCCTGAATTTTAAGCAGGCCCGAAACTCGAAAGTAGAGCCACCTTTGAAATCCTTGGGTAAAAAAAAATATACAAGAAAGCAATATAGGCCTATAGCTCCTTACGGCCAATGATCAAAATCCGTATTTATTCGGTGCAAGGACTTCAATTTTTAAATGTTGGACTTTGCTAAGCAAAATGTTTCTAAATCTGCATTACTGCCCCAAAAATCTGAAATTCAGGGTAGAAGACGGATGATTTCTAAACGAACGCCCCTATCTAGCGGCAATCATACAAAATTCTAGATTCCTTTTTTTCAGGTAGTTTTTCTTTCTTTCATCTCGGATTCGTGGTTGTGAAAATATGACATTTTACGTCGATGTATTCTTTTGGACACATTCTGCATTTATGTAACGTTATTATGCATCATTGACTATGACATTCGGAGCTTGACTTGTTAATCATTCCAACGCTGCAACATACACAATACAAGTATAATGTTAATATCTTAAATGTATGAGCAAGGAGGGGGAAGGGAAAATTAGCCCTCCTCCCCATTCCGTCAACGCGCTTGTCTAGCGGTTGTCCTATGAAACTCTGGTCCACACGCTTTCCCGTGTTTTTTGTTTCATTTATTTCATACCCTATGCTACGAAGATATTACGTTTGCTGAGCAAAAGTGAACCTTTCTGAAAATGAACTTGGATCCCTTGTGCTCTAAATGTTGAGTTGAAGCCAAATTTATCCTGCAACCCAAGTTTGTTCGAAACATATAAAATTAGTTTGTTTAGTTTGATTGATTACATCTTGCATCAGTAGCAAGGCTATATTAGACAGGGCGTTTTGTTTAAAGTGGGATCTGACCCACTAATTTTGAAATTTTACGTGGGATCGCAGTCAAAATCTATACAGCAAATTCCGACGCCTCGTGTCTCTATCCTCAAAAATTAATGTTAAAAGACTGAATATTGCACCCTGTAGCGTGGTACATACATACAAACAAACAAATTGAGATCAAATTGTCCCAGACCTTGACGTTCAGCACTAACGTTATAATAAGTATCACACTTGGTTAGTTACACGATCGACTGCCATACCTTGCGTTTCTCACCTGGTCTCTTCATACAAGCTATGCCAAGTTGTAAAGTTTCAAAGAAAATTTAGAACTGTGGTGGGGAAGAGGTACGAAATAAAATTTTCATAATCTAATGAAAAAGATATTGTTGATACAAAATTAGTTGTTACCTGAAGTTTCCAGTTGCATCTCAGCCACACCACTGACGTTAGATTCATCAGAAGCAATTTTCGGATCAACATTTTTACCATTTGTTTGGGTTTCCATTTTTACCATGCATTGCATTTTTCATAATGATTTTCGTTCTTGGAACTAAACCACCCATTTCTTTCTTACACGTTTTGTGACAAACTCGTTTGATCGTTTACTTACCTGATTGAGTTTGAGTTACTCTAATAAATTTGTATCAAATCATGTCCTTCTTTTCTTCAAGCATAATCCATGTTAAACGATTCCATGTTGTACGGAGACAGAACTAACATGTACTGTACAAACGAATGCTTGCGATATTTTAATTTCAGAACCTCAACGTCGCAATGAATACAACACAACAGTTTCTTTCCGTGATAAATTATTTTATTTATTTTTTAATATCAGTTCTATAAGTAGTACAACCTTCGACTACGACACTTTCTCGCAAGTTAACTGAGAAGCATTTAAACAATACGATATACGTTAAAAATAAGGGGGAAAAGAGACAAAATAAATTGTAGATCACCACATTGACCTGCTGTAGCCACGAGAAATCAAACCATTCACATGGGAAGAAAATAGTCTTCTGATTGGGGAGCACTTTTGGACAGTTCTCTTGCTCTGGAAGATTTCTTTTTTTTTTACGAACATAAAATAAAATGCAAATAAACATATGTTTAAGACAAGTCTTCAAAATAAACGTGTTTAAAACAAAATGTTTAAAACATAAACAAAATTTGTTTTAAACAAAATCAATTGTTAAAAAAAAGTTTTAATCATTTGTTTTAAATATTTTGTTTTAAACAAAACAACCCTGGAAGTTAGTAAATTTGGGACGAAGCCCAAACTAGCAAAAACTTGAACTAATTACATTTATTTATTTATTTATAATAGTCCTCTACAGAGCCAAACTCCATTTACAGAGGAACATATGTATACACACATAATTACATATGAAATACATATAATATATATCTATATACTGAAAGAATTTTTTAAAAAAAATACATGTAAACAAGGAAAAATACAAGTTAAATAATAAAAACAAATTAAAATAATAATAGTATAAATTTAAAAGAAAATGAAAAATATGAAAAAAAATGAATAATATGAAAAATGAAAAGAAAAAAGAAAAGTCTCCAGCATAGGTTCAACTCATAGAGATAAGTCATAGAGATAACACTTCTTAATTATTTAATTAATCCATACATAATGTCTTTTCAAAATATTATTTTTCAGTATACGCAAATATACAGCGGTAGGATAAGAGAAGTCAAGATCCAAATCTGATGAAACCAGCTGATTGAAATTCTTACAAGCTCTAACTATGAATGAGTCCTGGTGAATTGTAATATGAGATCTCGTTATGTTAAATATTAAATTCTTACGCAATGGTCATTTTGGTATATTGAAATTAATATATTGGAGCAAATTACAATTATCTGTTACTGAGTTTACTGTCTTGTACAAATATGTTTGCTGAATAAGGAAACGTCTACTGTAAAGAGAATGCATATCAAATTTAAGTAAAAGAGAAGAATAAGAGATCTTATTTTTAGTTGCTGATATATGATACAATTTGAAATAAAGATGTTTCAAAAATTTAAATTGGACTCGTTCTATGTTATTTGCTTGTAATTTGTGAATAGGATCCCATAGAGCACAACAATATTCCAACTTACTTCTAATCATCGCTATAAAGAGGTGTTTTAAAGCTTGGATATTATATAGGTCTCTTGTACTCCTTATTAAAAACCCTAGTGCCCTGTACGACTCTGCAATAATTTTATTTATGTGACATTTAAGTGTAAACTTATGATCTAGTAATACACCTAAGTCATTAACAGAATATACTCTTTTTAACTTTTCACTATTAATCTTATACTCAAAAGATGGACAATTAATTTTATTTGAAAACGTTATAACATTACATTTTTTATGTTAAAATATAATTTGTTTCTGATACACCATTGCAGACAACTATTAATATCTCCTTGTAGTTCATGTTGATCATTATTCACTTTTATAGCTTTAAATATTTTCATGTCGTCGGCATATAATAAACAATTACTATATTTTACAACATTTGGTAAATCATTAATGAATAAGGAAAATAGCAATGGGCCCAAATTTGAACCTTGTGGTATACCTGAATTAGCTACGTAAATAAAAGATTTTAGAAAATTATAATTGACAAAATATGTTCTACCTCGCAAATAAGAGATCATAATATTATAACGACTTATCAATAAGATAGTCGTAAACCTGGTTCGTTTGCTGAGATAAAAATCCGAAGTGGTAGTAATTCTTTGGCATAAAAATATTAGCTTCGATATTTTAATACCATTAATCTCACCTTTTTAATAAAAATGACAATGTCTATAAACAGTGTTAAACTGGTTTATTATTTGATATAACTTAAATATCCTTTTCTTAAAACTGTTAAGTACACAAATTCACTGACTAGGTAACCATAAAACATGTCCATATCAACAACTATCCCATAATAATCTCATACATATATTAAAAACATTCTTCTTACGTTAATATGAAATTAACGTTCTACTAAGTATAGTGCATATGTATGAGTACTTTCTGCCCAAGGTACAGGTAAATATTACACAAGCCAAAGTATTTTGTTATATAAAAATGTCGCTCGACAAAGGGACTGAATATAAAAGTCATGAGTAGGCTTGGCTTTTATCTTCAAGAACCACTGGTCCGTTTACATTAATGTTCTTACATAGCTTGTGTCCAACATATTTTAATCGCACCTTGTATATCTATTCATTACATTTCACATATACATTAAACAAATCTTACACTTCATCAATACCTATTTTTAACAATAAAGTTTTAACACAAATTAATATAATGAAAACAATTTTTGTGCTTGATTAATCATGAATTAAATTATAATCCTTCACGTTAATAAGAAAGAATTCAAGTCATTGTAAACTTATCGTTGATGAATAAAAATCGAAGAAAACATAATTGAACAAAGATCAAAAATCAAACACAAATCTACGTTTGAATAAGCACATGTAAGTAAATAAATCTATTTTTTTTTACAGAAACAAAAGACACCCTTTTGTTATTATATAAATACATTTTTATTATTATTATTATTATTTTTCATTCCTATTTATTTGAGCAAGAATGTCAGGTGCTACTAATTCTTTCACTAGATGCATCCATTTTTCCTTTGTATACGGAGTAGGTTTCCAAACCTTTAACTCATCTATATTGCGAAGTCCAATTGACATCCCCGTTTTAGCGTTCAACAATTCGAAAACTTTAGGATTTATTTCCTTAAAACATAAATAAGGACCTGAGAAAATGTCACAAAATTTGTAAATCTTCTTTAGCAATATATTACTTTGCGGATGTTGTTTAACAAAAACTAAGTCATTGACCTTGATCCGATATTTTCCTTCCTGCAAAGACTCTACTTGCGAATTACGTTTCAAAAACTTATGTCTTCGGATCTTTACCATATTCACTAGATTGGATGAATCTATAATTGTCGAATCTTCCAATTTGACATCAAAATGTTGTTCCACAGGGAAAATCAAATCAGAGCCATTATGAACATTAGCAGGAGACACACCTAAAGTGTCTGATATAGAATGGTTCAAAAGGTACGTAATTTGGTTGACATGCTTAATCCATTCAGTATGTTTATCCTTACAAAAGTGCC
This sequence comes from Thermobia domestica, assembly GCF_964235325.1. Taxonomy (NCBI): domain Eukaryota; kingdom Metazoa; phylum Arthropoda; class Insecta; order Zygentoma; family Lepismatidae; genus Thermobia; species Thermobia domestica. The sequence continues at coordinate 308,719,293 of NC_137459.1, forward strand.
GAAACAACATACCAAAATTGCGATGTACATTTTCTACCACAGAGCTACTTGGATGGTACGGAGTCACAAAATGAATTTTAATGTTGGCCTTGTTCATGGCTTTGAGAAACACATCACTTTTGAATTGTGAACCGTTCACTACAGAAGACATATCATTATATTGGCAAGCAAGATTATCTAATTTAGGAAGCAGTTTCTGAACGATTTCCTGCGGTATACCCGGTATCGTCAACGTTTGGTTTTTAAAATCAAGCATGACACGTAATTGGGATAATAAATCTAAGCCCATAATTAATTTCTCGTTAAGATCCTTTATTACCAGAATAGGGATTGATATTTCAAAATCTTGAATAGATATTGTCACACGAGTAATTCCTGCTACTCTCTTTTTATGTTTACCGGTAAAATCAACTATAATAAGATTCTCAGCCTTTTGTAACTTAGGATTCGAATAATTACTAGTAATTGCTTTCCACAATGAATACGATAATAGAGAGGCATTTGCTCCTGTATCAAGTAGAGCTTCGGTACTTAACCCATTGACTTTAATAGGTATTTTAGCTGTACTATATGACTTTAAAAATACAAAATTTTCTTCAATATTAAAACCATCATTGACAGTATCATCTTCAAACCAACAACGATTTACAACCGGTATAAATTGGTACTGACACCTATTAATTGCTATTTCAGAATAATTATTTACAGTGACGTCATGTGAAAAATCATTTTCATAATTAGCATGAACATGTAAATTGGAAGATAAATGTTCGTAAGAATTATCGTTTAAATTTTTAGATAAATGTTCATGAGAATCTACAGCTGACATGGATTTAACCCCTACCACATCAGCCGCGATTAGTTTAAATTCATACTCGTGTATGGTTCCAATAAGGTACACTGTACAGCACAATCGTGATTATGTCCCGTATTATTGTTCTGTACAGAAATTACTTCAATGCCTGGATCTTGATGCGAAGTGCCATCTCTTGTCCTTCCATTACGTCTATCCGCGTAGTTCGCTGTATTTCTGGAATTTCGCCATACATTACGTCGATTTTTAAATCTATTTTGACTATATGGTCTAACATATGAATTGCTACGATTAATTAGGTTAGGCGGATTCTGTACATAACCTTGTCTATTTTGCGCATTTTGATTGCTAGAGTATACTCGGCTTAGGTTAGGTTCTGTATTATTCACACTCCGAATATTTAAATTCCGAACAGGCACCAAATGATCTGAATTATTCTTATTTTTACCTATTCCTGATTGTGGATTCATGGCATGGTATTGAGTTTCGTAGCATTGGACAAGCATCAATAAATGGCTGAAACTCATACACTGTGTGGAAAATAAGATCTGTTGCAATTTAAATGGAAGCAAATTTCGAATCGATGCTATTATTCTCGATTCCGATTGCAAAGGATTAACGACCTTTAATTCGTTGTAGACATTTACAACAAATTCTACAACAGATTTGTGCAATCGAGGATTGAAGTGTTGATTTCTAAGGGTGGCATCTCTATTTGCCAGCAAAAAGTCATTTTCATAATTTGCGATTAAGGCCGCTTTGAATTCCTCATATGTACTAATGTGATCACGTATTGCCTTAAACCATAAGGAACAAGGTGGAAGTAATACATGGGGTATTAATTTCATATATTGTGATCGATCGATAGACATTATATTGCATTCGTCTTGGAATTTCTCTAAGAAAGAAGTAGCATTCTCATTACACTTACCACTGAATTTGCTCATAGCTCGAATTTCACTCATTTTGACACTTAATTTGACCTTCCTTTTCTCATTCCTTGTTCTTGTTGAGTGATAGTTCCTATCCGTGGCATGCTGTGTCGTCACACCATCTATGTTTCGCTCATCAGTACTCTTCGGACAACTTTCTTCTAGTATAATATCTTCATCAGACCCCGGCGAAGGCGAGTTCATCTCTGGTGAGTGGGGAAATTCAAAGCGATCACTACCCAAGTTATTACGGTAAATGTTGTCTTTCGCCTGTAACGTTCTAATCTCTTCTTGAATAGTAGCTAACAACTGTGTATTTACACGTATGTTATTAGAGTTGTTGCTGACCTGGATCTTTTGCTGTTTAATGGAAGATTCTATTACTTCTAAATCTTTTTTTTACAGCACAGATTTCTTGATTTTGGTGATTATGCTTTTCTTGACAATCATCGGATATCCTTTTTAACTTTTCCTCGAACTGTGAGGATATGTCGTTCCCCACCTGGATAATTTTCTGTTTTGTTTCATCTGATTTCTGTTCTATCCGTCTACTTAATTCATCATTTTGCTTGTTAGCTTGGTCGAACTTCTGTTCCATTTCGTCAAACTTCAGTTCTATCTTCTGTTCCATGGTCTTGTTAGATTCGTTGAATTTCTGTTCCATGGTCTGCTTTAATTCTTCATTTTGCTTCTTTATCTCGGTAGACATCTGCATTAATTGTCGCTGTACAGCTAACAAGAGTCGATCCTCTGATGACAAACCGGGCGTTACACTAGTTTCACCTTGGTCACTAGTATTTGATTCCTGCTGCATTGTTTCGTTGTCCATTTTTCTTATGATTACTTTACCACTTCGCAATATGGTTAAGTTCGTATTCATTAACTGTAACATAAAAGTAAATTCAACCTTACTCTTCTTCTTCGGGAACTGAATTTACAAAGTCCCGGGTGAGGTAAACCAAATTTTTATAACGACTTATCAATAAGATAGTCGTAAACCTGGTTCGTTTGCTGAGATAAAAATCCGAAGTGGTAGTAATTCTTTGGCATAAAAATATTAGCTTCGATATTTTAATACCATTAATCTCACCTTTTTAGTAAAAATGACAATGTCTATAAACAGTGTTAAACTGGTTTATTATTTGATATAACTTAAATATCCTTTTCTTAAAACTGTTAAGTACACAAATTCACTGACTAGGTAACCATAAAACATGTCCATATCAACAACTATCCCATAATAATCTCATACATATATTAAAAACATTCTTCTTACGTTAATATGAAATTAACGTTCTACTAAGTATAGTGCATATGTATGAGTACTTTCTGCCCAAGGTACAGGTAAATATTACACAAGCCAAAGTATTTTGTTATAATATTTATCAAAGAGGTTGAAAATCCCATAGCCAGAAGCTTATTTATTAAAACCGTGTGATTTAATTTATCAAATGCTTTTTGAAAATCCGTATAAATTACATCAACGTAATATCCATCATTTATAGAACTTGCAATAAATTGAGAAAAAGAAGTTAAGTTGGTCAAAGTTGAGCGTCCTGGGTAAAAACCATGCTGAAAAGGTGAAATCTAGGATTTGACATGCGAGAAAATTCTGTTAAATAAAATTTGTTCGAAAATTTTTGAAGGAACTGAAATTAGGGCAATAGGTCTATAATTTTCAATATTCTTAGAGTTTCCTGTCTTTAATATCGGTGTTATTTTACTCAGCTTCCATTTATCCGGAAAGGATTCAGTTTTCAAAATTAAATTGAATATCAAATATAGTGGAACTAATAAAGGTTCAGCACAACCTTTAAATAAATATGTGGGAAGTTCATCTGGGCCACTACTTCTGCTAGATTTTAATTGCTTTATTGATTGGTGAATTTCAGTTTTAGAAATATATGTTATTGCTAAGCTATAGCTTATAACTGATTCATAATTTTCATTCAAAGTATATGTAGGTGGACTAGGATCATAAACACTGCCAAAATACTTAGCGAACCCATTTGCAATTTCTTGAGGTGAATTTAATGAATCATCCCTGTATTGCATTACAGAAATATTAGATTTTCTTTTTCTTTTACTATTCAATAAATTCCAAATTTTTTTAGGGTCGTGTTTAATTATTTCTTCATAAGATTTAATGTAGTTATTATACGCAGTTTTTATCAATTTTTTCGAATGTCTACGAAATTCATTATATTGTTCGTCATGATAATTTGAAGTTTTTCTGCGTCTCCTATGATACTCTTTTCTTTTTAGAACATTAATTATTTCATTATCGAACCAAGGTGGAAATTTTCTTCTATTTCTATTGTTAAACTTGGGTACGTGTGTTTCAATAATTTTATATACTGTATCATAGAAAATATCTAAAGCGTCATTTATATTCCTAACGTTTCTTAAGTCATTCCATGTTTGATTTTTTTTAAGTCTCTATAGATACCACAAAAATCTGCCTTATGATAATTATAATAAGAAGAGACGTCACATCTCTTTCGGGTATCCTTATAATTACATGGAATATTAAATACCAACGGTGGGTGATGTACATCAACTGATACCAGAGGTGAGGTACATAACTCAACTTTAATTACATCATCACGGCCGCATAAAACCAAATCAAGTGTTCTGTGATTAACATTTAAGACATTATTCACATTCGTTAACCCTAACAATGATATAAAATTATTAATTTCTGTGATGAAAATATCATTTACATTCCAATTTGTTGCAGTACCGATAAGTGATGGTATGTTAAAGTCACCTATAATCAGGGTGCGAATTGGCGGGGGGATGCCAGGGATTTCCCCCCCTGACAACAATCTTTCCCACCCTGGAGAAGAAAAATTTTATCCCTGGTAGGGATAACTTTTTCCCCCTCTGGAGTATTTTTAAATGGACATAAAGATAAGATAGAAAAAGGGAACAATTCTTACTTTGCGTAGCTAACCTAAATATTACTTGAGTGAAAATTTATGAAAGATCTCACATCTCAACTGTTTTGTACTTGTTAGTATATATATATATATATATATATATATATATATATATATATATATATATATATATATATATATATATATGGGGGGAAGGGGGAGGACTGGGTGCGCATATGGGTGAAATTCATCCCCCCCTGGGAAAATTTTTCAATTCGCACACTGCCTATAATTAATAATTTATCATTATATTTGACAAATAAATACTCTATTTTAGAATACAACTCTCGATAAGTATCAATACTTGTACCAGGAGGTATATAAAGCACAATAACCATTATCCTAATAGCTCGTATTACAATTCGTGTACAAACAATTTGAATGCCATCGATACTAGTATCAATAGAATAACTATTATATTTGTCTTTAATGGCTAAGATTACCCCTCCTCCTCTAGTTCCCAACCTATCCTGTCTATAGATTATATATCTGTTATCTAATATTTCATTGTCATAAACATTACTGGTAAGCCAAGTTTCTGTAATAGCTATTAAATCATAATTCTCCGCCAAGACTCCCAAATACAAGTCACATGATTTGTTATTAATACTACGCATATTTTGATAATAAACAGATAAATCATACTCACTAAACATGTCTACTTATGCGAGAGAGCTTGTATATCTGCCATCGAATTCAATGTATATACGCGTCTGTCATTGGCTGATTTTCTAAGCTTAATCTTACAAGCCCAGTCTATCCACACAAACTCATAATTATTTTCAAGCTTCACCTTCCTTGCTTCCTTGAATAAGTTTCGCCTGTAACTAGTAAGGTTCGGATTGACATAGATAGGGTTATTAACCTTTAATCCAATATCACGACAGGAAAGATTACGTTTTACCTTTCGTTTTTGAAGGAATGCGTCCCTATCCTGTCTCCGGACAAACTTTACAATTATGCCTGGAATGGAGTTACCTGCTGTAGAACTTAATCTATGACAAGTATCTATCATAGAAGTGTCCAACTTACAATCAAGCGCATTACCTACATCTTTTATTATTTTATTATTACATGAACCTTCGATTGTGCCACCTGCAAAGTCTATAAAAGAAGTGACAATTCACAGCAACTAGGTAACTAAGAAAATGTTAAGCTAAGTCAATTGAACTTACCGGCAATCTTCTGAACAAGGAATTTGCCAACTTGATCAGAAGTAGTGGTTTTTGGGGGGAGGATTCTCCTTTCTCCCTGCTGAGACAAGACTTAGCTTTTTTGGTCCTCCTGAATAAGTCATAGTCCCCCAAGAAAAACTTCCTGGGTACACCCCTGTATGATTATTTAATTATATTTGTCACTATTTTATTTCTCAGTTTCGTATCTATGCACTTTCGATCGTACGCAGTTTCGATCGTACGCAGTTTCGGTCGTACGCAGTTTCGACGCTACGCAGTTTCGACCGTACGCAGTTTCGATCGTACGCAGTTTCGATCGTACGCAGTTTCGACGCTACGCAGTTTCGACCGTACGCAGTTTCGATCCTACGCAGTTTCGACGCTACGCAGTTTCGGTCGTATACAGTTTTGATCCTACTCCAGTTTTTCCCTATATAACTTCAAAAAAAATACTATTACTTAATATTCTGTGATTATAAAATAATTGTTTTTTTATTGTTCGATCATAAGACCTTATCTGTTTTCGATCCTACGCCGGTTTTAGTTTCGATCGTACGCAGTTTCGATCGTACGCAGTTTCGATCGTACGCAGTTTCGATCGTACGCAGTTTCGGTCGTACGCAGTTTCGATCGTACGCAGTTTCGATGCTACGCAGTTTCGATCCTACGCATGTAACCCCGATAGTGTACAACGTAGGCGATGACCTTCATTTTCTTTTTTCAATGGGTGCCCACGCTCAAGACTGCTCTATAGAGTAGTCTTGACCCACGCTTCACGACTTACAAGAAAAATCACAGCGTTTCATAATATTTTTATATCTTTTTTAACAGATCTAACACTCCACTAGTTCTCAAACTAGGGAGGTTACCCCTGAGACGCATGAAAGAAAATCAAGACAGCACAGCTTATTGAAAAACAATGAATTGCAAAATTATTTTTCACTATAAAGGCGTCAGACTTTTTCTTTTCAACTATGATTAGCTAACCTTTGTATTAAACAAACTTCCAATTAAATATTAAGATATTGTTTTATTCCAATATGTACTGTATGGGGCAGAAACATGGGCATGGAGAAAATAGGAGAAAATTAGCTGGGTTGAATGGAAAACGAATGAGAAGGTGTTAGAAACAGGAGCAATAGATATTGTTAACAGGGGGAAGAGGAACTGGTTGGGATATTGGCTGAGGAGGAACTGCATTATGAGAGACGTGCTAGAGGATATGGTGGAAGGAAAGAGAGAGAGGGGACGAAGGAGAGTGTAGTTGAAGGAAAGTATTAAAACAGAAAAATTGCTGCGTCAAGACGAAGAGACCAGCTGAGGATCACCGTACATCGAAGCTTCTTAGTTGCAGCAAGTAACCTGCCAATAATGGCAGAATCGCTATGATGATGATAATTATGGTGATATGTTTAGCAATATTGGCCAAAAAAGAGAGAGGAAAATTAAAATAATAATTATTATAATCAGTTTTCTTTGTATTTTAGAATAATTTAAGTGAAACCCGAAAACGACTCAACTGTCTGTCTTTTGTGTAAACTCAACTTATATAAATATTTTTGACCAGTGGCGGCTCATGGAATAAAAGGTAGGGTGGGCCAAGCCTCAAGACAAATACTTTATGGTTACTACTACTACTACTAGTGTATTATTATTGTTATTATTAATTGAATTGCTTAAAAAATTCGAAATTGCAGTCAGAAAAAAATGAAATCTTTAAGTTTTACGTCCCACGGTTATGCCGGTTAGGCTAAAGAAGACAGTGATGATGAGAGATGAGTGAAATGGTGGAATGAAGAAAGTGGGAGGAAACGGGAGAACCCCGAGAAAACCCACGAGCACGAAATTGCAGTCAGAGTAACTTATCATACAAACACGTTAAGTATAATCATGGGGCAACAACACTATGTCCACCAGTTTTGATACCTCAGAAAATGTAACTGTTAAGTCATTGTCACGCAGAAGTATTAATAAATCACTTTTGTTATTAATTGCGCAAAGAACATCATTGCTCTATGTGGGCGGTAGTTCGGATTTGAGCTTTACTTTCTTCAGCATCGAATAGGAACAGGATACAACTGTGGAAAAGTTCTGAGGGTTCACCTATTGGAAACGCTCGTAATACTTTCTAACACGCGTACTTTATTTATTTTCGTACAACCACATGAAAACGCAAGGGGAAATATAGTACAAAAGACACTAAGAAGACGAACGGAGGGGTGGACACGCTGTTGGTTTTGGATCCCTTCAGCAGAAGTATAGAGCAAGGTCAACGCAGGCCAGGCCGGCTACCTGGCAATCGCCAGGGGCTCCCGGTGGCATATTTGCGGATCCCAAACGTTTCAGCATATCCTCTGATCTGATTGGTCGATACAGATGCGATATCACAAGACATGATCTACATATAGCACAAAATAAACGACATTTGTTGTCGGCTCTGGTAGCCGAGTGGTCTAGCGTAACATGCTAGTAACAAAGAAGTTTTTGGCGAGGGTTCGAATCCTGCCTACGGACAGTATTTTTTACTAATTTTAAAAATGTTCATAACACTTCTTTCGTTAAAATAAGATTAAAAATAATATTCAAAAAGTGATTTAACGATCATTGTTTCAAAATTTTCATTAAACTTCTTTCATTAAAATAAGTTTGCCCTTGTACTATATAGATCCACAGCAAATGTAGTAGTAGTAGTAGTACGTTTGCCCTTGTACTATATAGATCCACAGCTAATGTAGTAGTAGTTGTAGTAGTAGTAGTAGTAGGAACGGGTTAGAAGCCCCGCAGGGGTTGTTTGGATTATGTTCTCGACATCAAATTGGCAAGAATGCTGAAACGTTTGGGATCGGCAAAAATGCCTCCCGGTGCTGAAAAGTGAAAAAAAAATGAATAACGCCGAATGCTGAACATAGAAATAAAGTGGTGTAAAAAAAAAAAAAGATCAATTTTAAGTTCTTGAAACCATTTGCTTGATTTTAGATACGGAGGTGATAGTTACACTCTCATTAACGTAAATCAAGTGAAAGAAAGGGAACATGAAATAGAAACCGTAAATTAGTTCTAAAGAGGTTGATAAATATTATTGTGTTTATTTCTATGCAAGGATTAACATACATAAGTGAAAACATAAAGGATCTTATTCCCTGGATTCTGACAACAACCATGGAAATTTCCTACAGTTAGTCTTATTAGTGTCAGAATATGATGCCATTTTAAAATCTCGTGTTGACAAATGCACTGCGGAAAGTAAAACGAAAATGTTGTCTTCTTTGAATAAACATGAAATGGTCAGGAAGGCGTCGAGTGGGAAGAGGATCTCTTCTAACTTTTTGGTCCAAAAATTGTATTAATAAAATGGTGAAAATTGTAGCGTCACTGGGGTGAAAATTGTAGCGAAACTTTATTTTGAGAGATCTTAATAAGAAGGTTTGGTTTAGTTTTACGGTAGACAGTACTCAAGACATTTCAGTAATACAGCAGTTAGCTGTTTGTGTTAAATATATTTTTCAAGGAAAAATCTATGAAAAACTCCCGGAATTGTGTGCCGTACAGGATTCGAGTGGAGAGACATGTATAATGAAGTCGTAAGTAAACTAGAAAAACACGGAGTTTCCACATCAAATCTTATTGTTTGCTCTTTCATCGGTGCAGGAAATATGAAAGGATGCTACAAGGGTCTTCAGGCCCATCTAAAAGCCAACAATCCTAATATTACACTCATTGTATGGACTATGTTTTAAATTTAGTAATGGCTTACTCAACCAGTGTTTCTTCCAGACCTGTTTGTGGGGAAGCATTGCCCGGAGCCCTAAGAGTGCACCCCCCGGAGACCAAAATAATACGTATATAATATAATAAATAAAATAGTATCAGCAATGACCCCCCGGAATACCAAGTGTGCCTCCCGGAACATTGTTTCTGAAAGAAACTCTGTACTCAACTATCAATTGTCCTGAAACGGAAAATTTATTTGGCCCTGTAGAGGAATCTGCAATTTTCTTCAACCATTCATACAGGAAAATATATCGGTATGGGAAAAAGAGACACAGAAGCGTTAAGCAGAGTCAGAAAAATTGTACAGATTACAGAAGATAGGTGCTACACGATGGTGGAGCAAACATAAGGCTTTTCAAGCCATTGTTGATTTTGATTTACAACAAGACTAATTTCCGTCAAGTAAGTTGCAAACTTCTTTTCAGCTTTATTAGAACTGATAAATGGAAATTTTGATTGCAAAATTAAATTTACAGCCCGAAGTTTGAATTTGTAATGGAGCAAATTTTAAAATTTGTAGCATTTGTTTTGTTGGACTTTTTTTCCTGTGATGTCACCTGTGTCAATGTTTCTGCAAACCAAAACACTAGATTACTCAAAAGCATGGCATTTGGTAAATACATTGTTGAGTCATGTAAGCAAAAAAAAAAGAACAGATGACAACTTTAGAAACATTGAAACTTTGAAATTGGGAAAGTACATTACGTTAATTCAAAGATTTTTTTGAAAACAAGGACGTCAAAATGGAAACAGAAACTTCTCTTCGAGAAAAAAAGAATCCTGCAAAAGAAAAAAAAACTGAATAGTGAACTCCCTGAAGATGATAGTAGGCAGATTTCTCCGATTCTAAAATTGAAAACAATATATTTCAATATTTTAGATTCGGCTATAAACATCATTTCTGATAGATTTGTCCCAAACAAGGTTATTTTGATTGACTACTCTTGGTTAGATCCCCAAAAATATAATTAGATTCTAACCAACTAAGAAATTCCTGAAAGTGTGTGTCAAAAAGCCTGCACACAAACGAAATGCAGTAGATCGAAACTTATACAGGAAGTGAAGCAGTTTTTTTCATATATTACTCTACATTTCTACAAATTGAAAATCCCTTCAATGGGAAAATCCCTTCAATGGGTGATGAAGACAGTGAAAAAGATGATAATGCCGAACATTGTGATGAAATTCTATGTAAATACTATACCCAGGGGTGTAGCCACGGGGGGGAGGGCATCGGGGCCAGGCCCCCCAAATGATTTCCTGGCCCCCTCAAATGACTAGCTTTTAAAACATCATTGTAAGATTACCTCGCTTCAGTCACTTAAAAATAACAACGTTTACATATAATTAATAATTCACAGTAAAATAGTATGGAAAAATACTATTTTACCATACTAATCGAAAAATAGTATGGTATCTGCTCCTTATACCTATCGGAAAACAGTGTGGTTTACTTTTTTTAAAAGGAGATTACACAATTTATTGCGATTTATATCTGAAACTTTGAAGACAAACGTTTCAACAAGGCACTGTAAATACTACCGTAATTGCGGGCTACTTGGACCCTTAAGGGGCTACTTGGACCCATACCTAAAAAACGTTTAAAGTCCCATATGCAATGCAATAATGAGTGAGTTCAGAGTTAGATCCGTTAGATGGGATCATAATGCAGGCGTACACACATTGAAACTAGTTCTGTGGTAGGCTACGATTGAGCAGCATTGGTGAGAAAGGTCGTTGACGAAAAGAGTGTATTTATTGAGCGCCAAACTTTTATGTGTGGACACTATTTGCAAGGAAGTGCAACCAATGCTAAGTAAACACATAAGTAGTTACATATAGGTTAATGAAACTGACATGGTAAACTTTCTCATATACAATAAGATGTGTGCGTAATTGCATTATACAGTATATGAAGTGTGTACATATGACCTGGAAAACACAGATATTTTGTCCCACATCTTTTGTTATCTTTATCCCACCCCATCCTTTGTTATCTTTATCAATGAAAAATAAAGGTCTGTTGTCACGTGTCACACAAGTAAGGACTTTTCATTGTTTCCTTAAGGATACCGGTACAAAATGGTACATCAATATAAAAGATTGCCTGCAGGTCGAAAATATGCTGATTTTTCACAACAGCTTGAAGAATGTTTACCAGCAATTCAGTCGGGGAAAATGTCGCGAAAAGAAACAGAAGCTCACTTCAAGATAAGTCATTCCACCATAGAAAGAAGATTAAAGAATAGGTCAAGGCAGAATCCGGACCATCTGAAAGTGTTCACTGAAGAAGAAGAATTAGCCTTCGCTAGTCATCTTGATAAAGTTTGTGATTTCGGATTCCTTGTTAATTAACTTGATTTCAGATTTATAGTGAATTCCTATTTAGCCATGCATGGGAGAACTGTCATTGCTTTCTAAGACAATCTTCCCAGTCGAGATTGGGTGAAGTTATTTTAGAAACTGCACCTCCAGTCAACGACTAGATTCGCTGCTAATATAGATAGGGCTCGTGCAGCTGTAGAAGAAAACGTAATCAGCTATTACAGTCATTATATTTGATAGTACCTCTTAATATGTTCTCTTTGTGGTTTGCAGTAAATAAAAAGTGTTGTTCTTGGAACACCTACGTCCTACTTAGTCTCAGAGCAGATTTCAGTGGTTTTCTGTAGAAAAATATGGGGGTGGGTTCAAGTAGCCCGAACGCGAGTCTTACTTGGACCCATTTTTTACAATAATCGCCTGTGTTTTGTTTTCAATATATGTAACTAAAACTGTCCTGGATATGTACAATAAAGCCTGTAGTTCCACTTAATATGAGTTATGACAATAACTTTGGAGTTTTCGTGGATGAAAACAGGCCGAAAGAACGAATTTATTGCAAAATTGGGTCCAAGTAGCCCGCGTTTACGGTACCATAAAACAATGGTACTAAACTGATTTGTAAGTAGGCCTGCACCACATTTTTATATGCTGTAACTAGTATTAAAAAAAAACATATTTATATCAGATGAAAAATGTGGTGAAAAACAACGTGTTTCAGTATGGATTTCAATTAATCGGTAATTTTCAATTATTTTTACATGTCACCATCCCCCGTAGGAGTACTAATGGGGACTGAATTTGGATTTAAACGGCATCGAAAGTGGCACTGTTCATATCAGCCACTCCGAAAACTATGATTCGACATTAATATTGGTCCTCTATTCATCACGACTCTGGAACTCACTAAAGAAATAATAAACACTTCTGACCAGAGTATACACACTTGTTTATCAAAAACTAAATTACAGTGTAACGGTTTCGAAAACTTAACGTTGTCTTCATCAGACACTAACTGCTAGCAGTTTGTGTCTGATGAAGACAACGTTAAGTTTTCGAAACCGTTACACTGTAATTTAGTTTTTAATAAACAAGTGTTCATACTCTGGTCAGAAGTGTTTATTATTTCTTTTAATATTGGTCATTTTCGATCATTTTTTGTATATCTTCCCCTTCTCTTCAAAGTGCACCTTCAAAGTGAAGCTATAAAAACCGTTCCAGACCCGAAACTCATCTACGTTGAAAATTTAATCGAAATCAGTCGGGTGGCTCAAGAGTTGTTACAGATGTAGTCATTTCATTATATATATATATATATATATATATATATATATATATATATATATATATATATATATATAGGGTGAACGGTAACTACGTGGACAAATTTGGGCGGGTGATAGTACATCTAACAAGAAAAAAAAAAACACGTAGCGAACATGGGACAAATTCCGGCCCGTTTAGGAGTGACAGAATGTCGAAAGCGTGAGAACATGAACTTCAAAGGCCAACAGCTTAAAAACAATACATCATAGAGAGTGCGGTTAAAAACGTCACTTAGAAAGTCATACCTACTCTGTTGAAAAATGCATGTTTGGAAACGCAGCTGTGTGCGCGCACGGGATTCCCCAAAGGAACGGAGGGATTGCCGGACATGCTGTAAAGGAAAGAAGTGTCACACGTTGTTAATCCCGTGCGCACACGTAGCTGCGTTTTCAAATATGCTTTTTTCAATAAAGTAGGTATGACTTTCTAAGTGACGTTTTTAACCGCACTCTCCACGATGTATTGTTTTTAAGCTGTTGGCCTCTGAATTTCATGTTCCCACGCTTTCAACACTCTGTCATTCCTAAACAAGACGGAATTTCCCCCATGTTCACTAGGACTTTTTTTTTTGCTTCTTTTAAGATGTACTATCACCCGTCCAAGTTCTTCCACGTAGTTACCGTTCACCCTGTATATATAGATATATAGATAGATAAATAAATAATTACATTATTTCGGAAAGTTGCGAACTATAGCCTATATAAATTGAATCATACAGAAGTTATTCGAAGACGCACTAGACATCAGCATGACTGGTGAAGAACCCTGTGTGTATTACAATACAATAAAACTACGTTTTACGGCTATCGCAGCATTGCATTTACGTCACACGCTTTTCTAAAGTTAGTTGTTAGTGATCGTAACCACCGCTTTAAAATTCCTTCGCGTTCCCACTTGTATCGCTATTTTTGAGAATGTTATTTAAAACTTCTGATTCGAATGATTACCCACTCTTTTCTTCGAAGAAGTTTCGCATATGAAACAGAATAAACTTTGTGTGTGTGTGTGTGTGTGTGAAATATTTTCCGCGACGAAACAATGCACGATTTGCAGACATAAAGATATTAAAAACCTAATTCGTCGGATATTAATGCCATACTACTTTTTTATTATTATTTTTGGATTTGAATATTTCTGAAGAAATCGAGTTTATTCGCATTCTTGCACTGATTTAGGAAAAAAAGAATTTTTAAAGTGGTAAGTCCGAAGTCCCAAGAAGATGCTCGAAGGCTTGTTTACAAACGAGATGTCCCAGCTCCTTCACGTGTGCAGCCACTTCGAATCTGTGGTCGATGAGGAACAGAACTCTGCATCGTTAACACTGGCGAACTTCAAATGCACGAAGCATCCTGGATCTCGGAAGAAGAGGTCGATGTTATTTCTTTAAATCCTGTTTTAACTGCATCTTCCGCAGTACTTTTTCCTTTCCAATCACCAGTGACCTAAAATGATGGATGCGATCTCCTTGGGGAAACGACAGTAGTTTTGAAGAATTAGGATTGGTTAATTAAACAACCTTATGGGGATAAAAGATTATTACGAGTCGACCATTTTCTAATACTTTGATTTGTTGGCGAAAAACGCTACAAATATATTCACAATAATATTAGCATTTTGTAATAAAAAATTCTACCATTAAAAATAGTTTTTTATTGTAATAGCCACTAAAATAATCAAAATAATGAAAAAACAAAGATGAAAAAGTGTTACGTAACAAAGGGGAGGGGTTCGGCTTTGTGTTACGAAGTGTGACAAGCAGGAGGGAGGGGGTAAAAATTGGTCAAAAATAGCGTTACGTAATATGTGGACGACCCCTAGAACAGGAAATGAGACATGGATGTTAATAAAATAATTACGTTGTTTTTAGTCACAAATAATAACAAATTATTTTAGTCAGGAAATCTTAAAGAAAATAAGTGAAATTTCAAAGAAAATCAGCCTTATGTAGATAGGTTCTGTGTACAAGGGCTTAAACTAAAATAGTTATGCACAAAGGTATAACGTTTGGTCCGGGACAGTAATTATTGGTTAAACATAATAAAAACTACCTGGAATATAGTTTATGGACAAAAAGCAAATAATAATAATAATAATAATAATAATAATAATAATAATAATAATAATAATAATAAGCTAGAAACCAGTATTTTTTAGTTTTCCGGAAGGAAACAAACATTTGCCGGTTTTTTCAGGCCTCAAAAACACTAGCTGCAACATAATTTATTTTGGCTTTGTAGCTGGCCCCCCTCAAAAACGACGGCCCCCCTACATAAACCTGCTGGCTACACTCCTGACCATACCACAGCCAAGAGAAGAAGTGCTCAAAATGTTTATCGTGTGCATTCAAAATTGTGTATGAGCTTTCTTTCCAGTCAGGTCTCTTTCCAAATTTGTATTCAACATTAAATATATATAATGACTCAGCCCAGTATGCAAGTAACTTGCGAGAGGGCTTTTTCCAAATTTAAAAAAAAAAAAAATCTTAAGGTTCTCTATGACCAACGAGATGCTCTCTCATTTAATGCTTATTGCAGTTGAAAGAGACTTGTTTACAAATATTGACAAAGATCTGGCGAGTATGAAATAGCCAAATCAAGCGACGAACTGAAATTGAAGTTATTAAAATAAGTATTGTAATGTGAAAACAATTAATGTTCTAATATTGTATTGATTCTTAATCAGTTTTGTGTTTCTAGGAAATGTGTGTTTTACCTCTCTGAAACTTGCAGTTATGGAAATATATCCTGTGCTGTGTAACTATAATCCATTAATAGGCTGAATAGAATATCACATTTATATTTTGCGTATGTAGGATTTCTTTGGTGTGTAAGAAAACTTCATTTAAATATAACATTTTAAACTTTGGTTGAGAGTCTGGTTTTAGTGGTAATACGGAAACTGATCATTAGGGGTCTACAGAAAGTTACTTGCCCACTTACATTTTCCTAACAAGTGATTTACAATTTAAATACTGTTTATTTAAGATGTAAAGCATCACGGGAAATAGCCAATGGTGCGCGATATTCCGCGCGGTGTTGCCGGATCATGGACTCCCCTTTCCCTTCTCGCTCTTCCTCCAGTTGAGATTATGACACATACATTTGCAACATTATTCGCAATGTAAATATACTATTCCAGCACACTCAAGAATTTTGACTGTGCATCCTAGAAGTATATATAGCAATTAAATTACGTACCTATTAACTTTTCCAGTGAATATGCTAAACACTCGTCTTCAACATTACTTTCACTATCGTCTATGTCAGTTAATATTTCGTCATTGTCTGAATCTGAGTCTTGTAAATTTATTATCATGGGCTAAAAAAAAAAAGTCAACACAAAAAAATAATTCTTCGAGCCTGATTTCGTAGCACTTTATTTTTTATTTTTTTTTTAAAAAAAAGCTCCGCACTTGTACTCGGTTTGCTTAAAGACATTGTCAACTATAATTTTGGAGAAGAAACGAACTACCATGAAAGAAAGTAACCCAGACACTGATGAATTCTGTTTATGCTAGAAGAGAAGTTACGTTCCAACACATCTAGCATCTTTGTTTCCTTCTCAGTTTTCATAACAAATAACATTCTTGGCCTTGGTCTAGGTCACACAAAAACAATCCGTCTGATTCCTAAGCAAGTCCATATGATCGAGTTTGTTTTGGGTTACGATAATTTACGACACCATTCAGACGCCTGGTGCTTTTGAATCCCTGCTGGAGGAGGAAAGAGGGAATAAGTGGTTGCATATATGTAAGGTAGTGAAACGTGGAGGGAAAAAAAAAACATACTGCGTTTTTTCTGTCGAGTAAGGAAGAATTTATCCCGAAGTAAATTTCAAAACAATATTACGAACTTCCCATACTTTGTTCTTACGATGTTAGGCATATTATATATATATATATATATATATATATATATATATATATATATATATATATATATATATATATATATATACTTATATATATATAAATGAATAAGATTCCAAAGGCGTGTAGCCACGGGGGAAAAGAGGGCCCTGTCTTTCCAAACTATTTCCAACTCCAAAATGAGGTTCGTGGTATGTGTTTAATAAACTTATTTAATAGTTAATGCAAATGAGGGACGTTTATAATAAAATATGAAAATTTAAAAACAAATCAAACATCATCAATACGGTTTCTGTACCTAACTGAAACAACTAAAATTAACCATATGCTTTATATTCTCATTTCCCTAACTGGGAGCACACCGTATAAACTCTCTATTAGATTATTGCATAATAATATCTGAGTTGATATTTTTTCGATTTTTTTTTCCTTTACTGTTTTAACCCAAATAAATACAAAGTCAGATAAACAGACTGCTATAAACAGCATTTGCTTTCTTATGAATAGGTCATTGATTCATCTACAATCCGGTTTTCTACTCAGTACTGTCAATATCCGTCTTTTGATAAGGTAGCATCGTGAAAATATAACATGTGTATAGTATGTATGGTGAGTTGAAATGCTTTCATATTCTGAAAGAGATCATTTGTTCTCTTTTAAATGTGTGAAAAGCTTTCCTCCCCCTGAAAGTAATGTTCCCCTAGAACAACCTGCTGGTTACACCCATGATTATTCTGTAATAAAAGTTGAGTTCTATTTCCAAATTGAAGAAAAATCCACTGGAAATTAGACGCGGGACTCACCGCTCGTTTTACTAATTGTTTTATATGGAAACCTTTAAAAGCGTGTATCATAACAACCAGTTGACATAAAAAGATGTAGTTTTCACGTATGTGTTCGTAATTCTTTTCTCTACTTTGTAAAGTGAGCAGTTGATGTGCTAATACAATATTTGTAATAAGCGCCTCTGGTATTGTCAAGATTCGCAGTAGCGCAAGAAGTTAGCGTGCAGGACTGCTTGTCGCGAATTGTCAACACCGCTCAAAGCCAATTGGACGCCGCGTGAAGCCAATTCAAGGCCATGCCGCTTATCATTTGAAATCTGCAATAAAATGATGTTACAAACAGTTTGGGGGGCCCAAGCAGCTATCAGCGCCAGGGGTCCTCGACGTAGCCAGTCCGGGCCTGGGTCAAGGAACAAAACAACTGAAAGTGCGGAATCAACTTGTCTGTAGATGTTGTTGATGTTGATTATCAACATCAACAACCTCTACAAACAAAACGAATTTTGGCAACAAGTAAGCTTCAAACCTTTTCGTTTGGAAATTGTCGGGTGCAATCGTGTGATGAGGGCCTACGATTCTTGGCCCATGGCACCTACATTCAAGCAGCGTTTTCACGTTGTTCGCCACACGAGTCAATGCGAGATGATACTAAGTCTACACTGAAGAAAAGTCAGGCTCTTTCTGCCCTTATTTTGTACTGACCGCGTGAATAGTGTGCCCATAAGCATAAGTAACACATGAAAAAACTGATTTGAAGAAGTTAGAACTGCTGTTTTTGATTCACAGGGAAATTATAGTAACAATACTAACAGAATGACTTAAGATACATACATTTTTCTATGTTAATACAAAAAGGATTTAAGGGCCTGGCCCATTGGGCCTCTTATGACAGGCCGCCTCTGCTTTTGACCTATATTAGAAATACAAAATAACAGTATCAAACTCGAAGTTATTTGAAATAACTGTACGAAATCAATTTCATTTGTGAATATGGTAGAGATGCAAGGGCTCGGAAAAAAACCGGCTTTTTTGGAAAAGAACTCGGTTTTTTCTGCTTTGCTTTTTTGCTTGGGAAATTTTGGGCTTTTTTCAAAATACTGCTTTAAATTGATAAAACAGACTTTGTATCGCTTCTCTATAACACAAAAAATCATTTAATTAGTGGTTGATGCTGATAATAATATAAAACATCGAAAATAAACTATGAATTTCGGAAAAATATTTCAAACAATTTTTCTTCAACATATTTACATTATGAATTCCACAGGATTAACCAATGTATATAATAAGAATTTTTTAACCTCCTATATACAAAAGTAAGCAGAGTTGGCAAGAACCGTGGTTGTTTTTGAAAATGCCAAAAACCCGTTTTTTGGGGGATGTTTAAACCAGGCTTTTTTGGTTTAAACCAGGCTTTTTTGACTTAGATTTTTTGTTTTATGTATTTATATTACATATTCACAGAAAGAAGTTTGTTTCGCCTTGATGTTATTATGCAACAGCGGGGTTATGCCGGAAGAACTCCCATAAGCTTAAAGAAGTGCGGTCAGTAAATTTCTTAAGTTGAGAATCTCCCGCCCTAGCCATTGGGAAAATCCCGTCATTACTTGAAATGTAAGACGATAACGGGAAAATCCTGTTATTGCTTTGCATGTAAAATTTAAAGGTCAACGTATCATAATCAGCACGCTAAAACTGAGGTATTAAATTACAAATTTAGTATGTAGATATTATTGAAAGTCCAATCCAAGCTAATGTTGGAAGCTACGTAGGCAATCGATAAATTTTGCCAATTTCTATCAATATATTTAAATAATCTTGGATTCTTTATAAAACAACACTCATTCAGGCATGCAGAAATATACAATTTGGTTTCGTTTCGTATGTTTAGGCTTAACATCCTTACGAAATACCGAGGTTATCAAGGAGAAGACTTTCGCTTAAACTGACATCCGAACCGCTACTTGGGTTACACATGAAAAAAGGTTTGTGGTTCGACCGAGAATTGAACATGGGACACCTTGATTAAAAGGTGAAAGGGAAATAAAACTATTGCAGGTGGTTTGATATCTGGAAACGTTACCAAGAAGTTCACACGATTCGCATTTTTCATTCTTTTTATTTTTTTGGTTTAAACCAGTTATTAAAAAAAAAAAGTTGGTGTAAACCAGCCAACCCTAAAAGTAAACACTTCTTTTTAAAGAATACACAAATAACTAGCAAAATAATATGTAGTATTTTTACTTCAAAAAATTCCATACCATCTTTTTGAAACAAAATAAAATTAAAATAAAACATAAGAGAAATACTTAGATTTATATGATACACTTAAAGGCTGCACATCTAGAGCTTTTGGTTCAGTATATTCTTGAAATTCTACCGTTAAGTTTTATAGAACCACCATCACAGTTTACCCAATCCTCAAGTTTTCTGAATTTTTAACAAGAGGGATTCAACATACCATTACGGAACTCCCCCCCCCCAAAAAAAAAGACTACGGAATATATTTAAGTTAAGCTAAATACAACTGCACAACAAACATGACTGAGTGATTAGCTTTTGCGCTTCTATCGGGAAGTCCGGGATTCAACCAGCATTCGACCATTCTGACAAAGCTTTCTTCATTCCATCTGTGAATGTAGGAATAGTGCGTGTACTGTGAGTTGGGCGACTTCCTTTTTTATTGTTTTTAAATCGTTATTATTACTAATTACCAGCAGTAACGGTTTTGCGAAGGTTAGGTGGGCGGTCTTTCGGACTGAAGCCCGTTCCCCAAAGTTACGGAATGTCTGTAACAAACGAAATATCTATTATTTATGCCTTTACTCATAAACTTTAAGCTCCCGTCAAATAAAAATTACGAATGTTTAAAAAAACTAAACATTAGTAAGAAACCCTTCCCAAAATACTTTTCTAAATCCGCCACTGATTCTCAGTATAAAATGATTTTTAAAGTTGTGTCCGGAAGATAATTGCTAAACATATAAACGAAACGAAATATTAGTTATGCCTGTACTCATAAACTTCAAGCACTTCCCAAATAAAATTAGGAGTTTTTAGGAAACGAAACAATCAGAAAAACCCCTCCTAAAGTACTTTTCTAAATCCGCTACTGATTATTTGTATAAATTGGTATTCAAGGTTGTGTCCGGAAAATTATTGCTAAATGACTTCACAGCTGCAGTATAGCAGAAATGTGGAAGTACGGTTTGACGGATATATTGAAAAACGTACTCTTTGACGGATAAATAGAAAAACGGGCAAGTTTAACTTTTGCGCTAGAAGCTAGAGTACTAAAAGCTTTTAGAAATGAAACACGGATGACAAACTAAAGAAGAAAAAAGATGTCGATAACTCAAAAGTTAAGATAAAGTTAAATAGCCTCTAAAATTACCCTCAAATACTACATTTTTCATGTTAGCTTTAATTCGTAAAACATGTGCTCCATCCATCTTGATGGTGAATTTCAGAGCGAAATATCACATTCAGGTCATGGAATTCTTATCTAACTATACAATATACTATAAGAAAGCTATTTAGATAGAAAAATCATGAAGTTGAAAAAAGCCAAAATTTCCAAAATTCTCGTTTTTTTCCCAAAAAAGCCGGCTTTTTATGTGAAAAAAACCATCGATTCAAAAAAGCCGGCTTTTTTGCATCTCTAGAATATGGATCATTTATTGTATTATATTGTATTGTATTGTATTTATTTCGTCCTTTTTTCATATATTTAGCACTCTATTGCAATGCATACAAAGTGGACACGTCATTTATATATAAACACAAAAGTAAAAAGAACAATAATAATAAAAATTACACACACTAGGTTAATAATTAAGCCTTACGTCTTAATCTTATTATACATTACATTTTGCATGATATTATTAAAAATAAAGTAAGAGTAATTATTATTTGCATTGTATGTAGAAATCCTTGAACATATATCAAATGCTAAAAACAAGCAACAACACTGGTTACTGTAGATAATGTAGTTTTTTTCTGTTTCTCTTAGCAATTCATGTATTCCTCTATCGAGTAAAAGCAGTGTTGTAATAAATATTTCTGTAGTTTCTTTTTTTTTTTAATTTAGCAACAGATTCCTGAGTCTTTATATCTTTGGGACGTTTATTGTATAGCACGATACCTGCGTATTTATACCCTTTTTCGTATAATACGGTTCTGTGTTCTACAATGGAAAAGTTTTGTTTGTTTCTTGTATCATGATCATGTTTTTGTATAGGCATGATCATTGTTGTATAGGCATAATGTTATATCGCTCAATCCTCGTAGGGCCGTATACCTAAAGAGGCTAAAAGTTATATTGATAAACAACTATTCAATGTATATATAAGCATCCGCCATGAAATCAAGCTTGCGGTCACATGCACTAAGTTTTTGTCAATGTCATGAAAACGTTATTTCGATATTAATTTTATGAGCACACATTAACAATTTCCAATGGATGCTTGAGCCTCGGAGCCAATACCATACCCATATAGATGGCACCTATGGTGTATGGAATTATTGATGTTCAATACTACATTTCTCTTTAGTTTTGGAAAAAGAACACCATTAATATGTTTTGAAATGAAATGAAATACCAGGTTATCATAAAATAAGTATCGCTGTTCAGAGAAATCTGGAGACGTAACAATTCGACAGAATGCAAGCAAAATTGGTAGGAGCACATTTGGGAACATGCAGAAGCGATTGGTGTAGAAAAGAAAATTAGTTTCAATTTTCGCCACCAGAGGTAACTGTGGCGCTGTACAACGCCATGTAACTGCAGCGTGGAAGAAAAACGACACTAGGAGTACAAATCAATGCCACGCGTCGCATGGGGCTAGGGATGCGCACGAGTCGAGTCGAGTCGAGATTTAAGCCTGTCTCGACTCGAAAATATGTTTGTCTCGACTCGACTCGAATTCGATTCAAAAAGTCTCGAAATTCGAGTAGAGACAAAATATACGAGTTAAAATATACGCACACATCAGCCAAACCATGATGACTACTTACCTAATTGTCAGTATGTCGACCTTTGGCACGGATAACAACGGCGACGCGTCTTGGCTTGCACGCAATGATCCTTGGTAGGTCGCTGGAGAGAGTTGACACCACATATGCACACACAGGTCACCTAATTCCCGTAAATTCCGGGGAGGGGGGCGATGCGCCCTGACGTCACGTTCAATCACATCCCAGATGTGTTAGATTGGGTTCAGATCCGGCAAGTTGGGGGGCCAAAACATCACTTGCATCTTGCTTCTGCGCTTCTCGAACCACCCCATCACATTCCTGGCCTTGTGACATGGTGCATTATCTTGTCGAAAAGTGCTATTGCCGTTGGGAAACATGGTCGTCATAAAGGGGTGTGCGTAGTCTGCAAGCAGTGTGCGGCTGTCATGGTGCCTTGCTCGAGCTCCACTAGACACATGGATGCTTACGTGAATGTTCCACAGATAATAATTAAGCTGAAGCCAGTTTGTCTCCGTCCCGCAGTACAGGTGTCAAGGAGCTGTTCCCTTGGAATACGACGGATTCGCACCCTCCCATCGTCATGATGAAGAAGTTATCGGGATTCATCAGGCAATGCAACGCTCTGTCACTATACCAAGGTTCAGTGGCGATGATCAGGTATTCATTTCAGTCGTAGTTGCCGATATCGTGGTGTTAACATTTGCACATCAATGGGTCGTCGACTGCGGAGGCCCATTGTTAGGAGTGTTCGGTGCACTATGATCAGACTGGTGTTGTGATGGCTTGGGAAAAAATTGAAATTTTGGGTAAAAAACAGTGTTTTACGGTTTTCCCGAACTTGAAAAAAACGGAAAATTTGGGTAAAATTGAAATTTTCGAATATTTTATTATATTATGCTTTCAAAATTAAATATATTTTGTATTTACTAGTTTAGAGTTAAGGTAATTGAGTACTTATGTTTCTTGTATTAGAATAGGAAAATTTTGTGCACAACTCTTCAGAACACTTCAAAGTTAACACCGTGATAGAATGGAGTAATGGCTACAAAAGAAACTAAAATATAATCCTAGTTAGCTTAATTAGTATAGACGCATTAAAATTATCTTGAGCAATCTTATGAAGTTCCCTCTTGATGGCTGGGAAGTGTTAAAATAACAGGGCCAGAATAATTTTAGTTAATATGTTAAATCAAATATGTATTTTATAGAGATGTCTTTCTTGTTCTATGTAAAATTTCCGGAAATTTTGAATCCATTAGAAAAAAAAACGTTTGTCCGGAAATATTGGCAAAAACAGTAAAATATAATTTAAAAATTATTTCTTGGCCTGATGTTATTCATGTTAGTTACTGAATCATGTCTGCAGCATTTAGAGTAGGAAGTCGAAAATCCGAACTAATTGGGACTACAGGTAGTTCGGATTTTCGAAAATGACCAACAAAATGCCATTTAGGCTTACATATACTGTGCGGTATGTTCTATCGATACAGTGGTTATTCAGTACATACAGTAATTACAATATCGTACGAAAGGCTACTTACATTTAATGTTTCTGAGGAACTTGCTCGTGCATTAAATTACACTGATCTTGTAAGTCACACTTAAAACTTATAGGCCTAAGAGAAAATTAAAAGACAAAAATATGTATGACAAACAATTACGTATGAATGAACTTTTGTAAAAACTCTGACTTCATACAACATCGACGGACACACTATTGTTTGTTTATCGCTAGCGTTATATTAAGACAAAATGTAAAAAACTTCTAGGGACCGCGTTCGGATTTTTGACGTTCGGATTATCGACGTCCTACTGTATATACAATGTATTTCGCTAACGGAAAAATACTTAAAGCAACAAGATTTAGTTCTACTTTTTAGTTTTCTGATGTCTGGTAAATTCCCTCTTTATTCTTTGTATATTTTTCGAATAACTCAAAAAGACAGAAGATCTTATTTACATATACACACATATACGGCACAAGTGAGTAAATTTGAGCAGCGAGAAATATATTAAAGGGTTGAGTATGTGAAACTTCCGTTCGTTATTATTACAGACTAGCAGAATACCCATTTTTCGCACGGGGAGAACAATTTCATTTTGGACGCAAACAGCACCAAAACTGTCACCAATAAACTTATGGAGGTCCAAAACTATGAATTCGAAATTAATATCCGTAATTTTCAATTATCTTTACATGTCACCATTCCCTTTAGAGTACTAATGGGACTGAATTTGGATTTAAACGGCCGGAAGTGTCACTGTTCATCTCAGCGACCCCGAAAACTATCGATTCAACACTAATATCAGTCATTTTACCCTCTTCCCTTTCCTCAAGTTGCACGTTCAAAGTGAAATAATAAAAACCATCCCGAACCTCATCTATGTTGAAAATTTTATCGAGATCGGTAAAATTTCCGAAAATGTTGAAGCCATTAATAAAAGATAATTTGTTCGGAAATGTTAGCAAAAACCGAAAAATATAATTTGAAAACTATTTCTTCGTCTGATACTAGTAATCTTACTTGCGATAACATGTTTGCAGCCTTATACAATGTATTTTGCTAACAGAAAAAATACTTAAAGCAACATGTTTTAATTTTACATTTTTCGTTTTCGGATTTCTTGTAGTTTTCGAATTTTTTAAGAGATATGATCCTATTTACACATACATACATATACCACACAAGTGAGTAAATTTGAGCAGCGAGAAATATATTAAAGGGTTGAATACGTGAAACTTCCATTCGTTATTATTACAGACTAGCCGAATAGCTTGCGCAGGGAGAATAAGTTTCATTTTGGACATAAAGGGCACCAAAGCTGTCACCAATGAACTTATCGAGCCTCAAAACTACGAATTCGACACTAATGTCGGTAATTTTCAATTACCTTTACATGTTCCCGTCCTCTCTTAGGAGTACTAGTGGGACTGAATTTGTGGATTTAAACGGCACCTTCTGTTCATCTCAGGGACTCCGAATAGTATGGGTCCGACCGCCATTTTCGATCATGTATATATCTATATCTATCTTCCTTCTTTCTCTCTCTCTCTCTCTCTCTCTCTCTCTCTCTCTCTCTCTCTCTATATATATATATATATATATATATATATATATATATTGTGTTTTTTTTAAATAATAAAGGTGCCGGTACGCTGGACCTCACGTTCACGATGGTTAAAAAGTTGGAAAGTTGGTTGCATACCTTTCAGGGTAATAATAATAATAATAATAATAATAATAATAATAATAATAATAATAATAATAATAATGAACACAATATATAGCACAATTAGCTCCCAATATTTAGACTTCAAACCCTACACTTTTGAGTACAACAGCATTTTCATAAAACATAATTCAAATATAAGCACGTACGCAGCAAATTTTTCGGAAGAAAAATGAAATGAAATCTTTAAGTTTTACGTCCCACGATTATGCTGGTTAGGTTAAAGGAGACGGTGGTAATGAGAAATGAATGAAATGGTGGAATGAAGAAATTGGAAGGAAACGGGAGAATCCCGAGAAAACTCATGAGCGTGGTGTTTGTCCACCACAAAGTCCACACGACGCTAGGTAGGATCGAACCAGGGACCCCAAGAACCGGAGGTGAACGCTTTACCACTGAGACTCCTCGCCCCCTATGTATTGCGGAAGGGTCAAAAGTATTCGGGGGGTTCATGTTCAATTTGAGGATAAATTATATTAAAATTTGTAAACTTGCCCTAGAATTAGGCTAAATTTGCACAAAAATCAGGATTTCGAGGGGTCCGCACCCCCAAATTCCACCCCCTGCGTTCGTCCCTGTTGAAATATCTATGTTTTATAGCCTATTCCAGACAGCAACGTAAATTACGAAAAGACAGCATCATATTTTAAAACATGGTTCATAGGATAAGAAATGTACTCACATGGTCCTTGGTAATTTTAAAAAAGCGACTATTTTTTGTCATATCTGGAGATAACTACTCGACATTCCTCTACACACTTATACGTACGTTTAAGATTCAATTAAAATTTTCGTAATTCGAAAATATTTACAGCTTCCTTGTCTGCCTCACCACGCAGCAAATCACACGACCAACTAAATGAAAGATACTTCATTGCTGAAAATTCATCCCACAACGTTTTAGTGTCCCCGAAACCGAATCCGCTTGCAAAATTTTCAGATTTACAGGATCTCTTGAGCCGCTGCGGTCGGAACTTCAATCTTTTCCACCTGTAATTGAGCACAAATTCGAGAGCGCGACGAGTTGAAGTTGCTTCTCAATCCGAAAAAAACTAAGATTTTAGATAGGAAGCTTGCTTTACTAAATTGCTTTTCTCAACGTCTCCGCAAGTAAGAAAAGTGAGCGGGCTTCGATATCCAAAGAAGTTTCTGCCAAAGCATACAAAGAAAAAATAGCACAATAGTTTCGATAACATCTGTGTGGTCCTTCGGTAGGCTATACATCACGTAAGAAGCTAAATCCTAAATTGTAAAATTGTAGGAGGAAAGAGTAGTTTGGACTGCACCCGTGGCCAAAACAAAAGACTCGTAGCCGGCTTGTATAGATAATTGAATGCACATTTCCATTTACAGAATGCCCATTTGTGCAAGAGAGAGAATCTGACGTTTGCTCACCGTCCACTTTTGCCCTATTGCTTTATTTATCTCAAGAATTCAACCCTCAACTTTCTATCTCTAATGGTCATTGAATTAGCGACTGACAAGTTTGTTGGGAGACATTAGTCTTTTCAGAAAAAAAATGGGGTCGGTTCAGAGCCTTTATGGTTTATATTACCGTGTGAAAAAGGAATGAACAAAGGGAAGCGCGAGGA
The DNA here is from genome assembly GCF_964235325.1 of Thermobia domestica. Taxonomy (NCBI): domain Eukaryota; kingdom Metazoa; phylum Arthropoda; class Insecta; order Zygentoma; family Lepismatidae; genus Thermobia; species Thermobia domestica. The sequence continues at coordinate 308,747,028 of NC_137459.1, forward strand.
CATACCAGGAAGGAAAAGATCCCTGAATATTATTAACTGGCTTCAAGAAGGAACAAAGATCCGCAGCTATTTCTCCTGAAAGAAAAAAGGAAAACGAAAACAAACAAAAAACTCTGGTTTTCAATAAACTTATACATTCACTATTTGGTATTTTTTTAAGTTTCTTGTCAATCCATTTTTAAGACAGAAAAGGAAATATTCCGCTACCATTAAAAGGTGCCAGTATGACGTACCGTTGCGTACGACAGAAAAGTCGACATATATATATACACAAGGGCGGATCCATGGGGAGCTAAGGGGTTATATTTGGATTTAAACGGCCGGAAGTGTCACTGTTCATCTTAGCGACACCGAAAACTATCGATTCGACACTAATATCGGTCATTTTCAATAATTTTTATATATCTCCTCCCTTCTCCAAATTAGGAGCTGAATTTGATTTAAATGGCATCGGAAGTGTCATTGTTCATTTTAGCGACCCCGAAAATTGTGGATTCGACACTAATATGTCATTTTCCCCTTCCCTCAAGTTGCACCTTCAAACTAAAGTGATAAAAACCATCCCGAACCTCATCTACGTTGAAAATTTTAGCGAGGTCGGTCTGATGATTGAAGAGTTATTAAGTTAGAAACGTAGTCACTTTCATTTTGATTGTAATAGTTTCTCTGTCACATTAGAAAACATGTATTTGTTTACATACAGGATTTTGCACATAAAGTTTATATAAGTGTCGAGATTAAAACATTAAATAATAGTAATTAGAGTTTTTAGTGCATGAGTATTAGTGAGATTTGCCTATTGCTCTTTCCCTTAAGAAGTAGTTTGGTTAAAATTAACAAAACTTCACCAGACCAAAGAGCATACTGAGAACTCAGTTTTATTCAAGAGACCTATTTGTTGCAACGGAACACTTCATGTTGGTAGGCTTGTATGTAACTGTAATTAATGCATGTAACTGTATGCAACTGTAACTATAACTTCTGTAATTAATGCATATCCACGAATAAAGGAAATAACAGAAATAAGTGCAGACTATTAATTTTCAACTAGCTGAACCTGCGCTCTCTACACTATGCATCATTCACATATCAGCATGAATCTCCTTGTCGTTCCTCATATCTGTACATGTCCCTTTAGAGATACAAGTGAAGAACGCCTTCATAAAAATCGACAAGGGGTATTATAAAGGGGAAATTTTTTCGACTATTTTTTTCAATATCTAGCACCGTTTGCAAGATTTGAGCGACTTGTGGTTGGAATTTCTAATTCATATATGACCAGTTTTCTTTCTTTTTGCATGCATTATGCAATAAGTAAATAAATTACACACAAACTAATTATGTCAGTTATATACGGAGTTCATTTTTAAAAAATCTCCAAACAATGAAGATTCATCTTAGACTGGAGAAATGGTTATCCTTCGTTTTCTTATCATTTGGCCATGAAACAAACACCCAAGAGATATACAACTCCTATATACAACTATGTGATATTGGAATATATAACTCGTGGGGTATGAAGCTTTAATTTTTCAAAATTTCAGTATTTCCAGTGTACCCCTAAAAATTTAATAAATAATTAATGGCCATGTTTTTTTAAATATTCATTAGAACTGGACAGTTTACACAAAATATGGAATCGACCAATGAAAACGGCACGTTTCCAGCACTTGTGGGTTCAATATCTTATTGTCGAAAGGACTGGAGACAAACATATAAACTTTTCTGCGGGAACAAACAAATACGCGTAAATCTAGTATTTTAATACAGATAATAATTGAAATAGTTTTATTTTCGAGTGCTATATTTTAATATTCGCAATATTGAAATTTTTGAACTTATATTTAACGCATTTGAAAAAAATGTTATCATTACTAGTAAAATTAACCTAATACAAACATTTTTTTATTTTTTCAATGTTTCCAATTTTTCCGGAAAGAAATCGAGAAAAAACGTTTTTTTTTTTACCAACAGGTTCAAAATTTCCGGAAAGTTTACAACACTAGTTAAGACACACTTGTACTTGGCCCAGCATTAAACTGTGACGTTTTACTCTCTGTTTTACCAGTCTGATCAGCCTACGACGCCCGACATATGTAATGAGGTGGGGGGCGCCCACACCTCGACGTTTGGACGTTGTTTCCCCTTGATTTCGCAACTTGTTGAAGACACTCACCACAGCACTCCTCGAACACTTGACAAGTCCTGCAGTTTCCGACATTCTCGTGCCGAGTGTTTCTGAATGTGTACTTTCTTCAAAATAATATTAAAAATTATAGAAAGATTTTCGAGACATTCGAGTCGAGTCGAGATTTTTACGAGCTGTCTTGACTCGACTCGTGTCTCGACTTGAAAATTCGAATCGAGAAATACGTTTGTCTCGACTCGTCTCGAATTTTACAAAGTGTGTCTCGACTCGTGCGCATCCCTACACGGGGCCATAATTATCGTCTTTCTTTCATTGAATATCAATATCATTTGTAATCCATACCACACTCACCGTACTTAACACTGAACAGAAACACAATAGCCTGTGGAGGCGAGATTTGACACTAATCTTTTTCCGGAATTTTGGAGGGAGCCTGCATTTTAGGGACCGCAGGAAAGACTAACAGTTAACTTCGCTTTTGTAAGATATACAAGAATTTTAAACAAACGCTTCAGTTCAAAAGCCCCTTCCCCGTAAATTCGCCACTTTTCACGGGGTATTAATAACATTAATAGCCAATGCCACAAGACTCACAGGTGGGGTAAAGTAGTACTCGCAGCACTTGATCACGTTTTTGACATTGACCCCGACCTTTATGACGTCATAGGTCAAAGGTCAATGACCTTGGCCCGGGGTCAATGACCTAGGGGTACGTAGGACCACCCGTCTAAATTTTGGCAGGGGTACCATGGCCCACCCCCTAAATTTTGGCAGGGGCACATAGGACTACCCCCTTACATTTTGGAGATTGCCAAATCTAAAAATTTGGTATGGTAGCCTAGGACCACAATATGTACCTCTATCAGTATTGGGGGTCTATATCGTTCCCTTTCATGGGTAAAAATTGCCAAAAATTCAAATTTCGGAGGTTTTTGACCTAATTTCTCCCCTTTTATGAGGTGTTATTATCCTATATAGTTATATGGGCGGTTACAGGGGTCCATTCCCTTTCATAAGACATGGATATATTAATACACCCCTTGAAAAATTCGGGAGGGGTACCTTGGCCCACCCCTTAAATTTTGGAAATTGCCCACTTAAACATTTGGTATTATAGTACTGGACCCTAACATGTATTATGATAAATTTGGGTGGTCCATATCGTCCCCTTTTAGGGGTAAAAAATTGCCAAAATATAAACGTAAGCAATACGTCGTACCACGTGTTTGGTCTTTTGGCCCAATTTATCCTCTTGGATGAGGTCCTATTACGTTATATGGTTATATGGTTATGTATAGGGGTCTATTCCCTATCATAAGACACGTACATTTGTGCACCCGTTTAAATTTTTGGGAGGGGTACTTTGGCCCACCCCTTTAATTTTGGAAATTGCCCCTTTTATATGTTTGGTATTATAGTATAGGACCCTAATATAAATTACTATAAATTTTGGTGGTTCACCTAGTTTCCTTTCATAGGAACGAAATTGCCAAATTTTAGTACAACCACGTGTTTGGTTTTGGCCCAATTTTTCCCCTTTGATGAGGTCCTATTACTTTATATGGTTATATGGTCATGTATATATTGGTCCATTTCCTATTATAAGACATGGGTACATTGATGCACCCCTTTAAATTTTTGGAAGGGGTACCATGGCAAACCCCCTTAAATTTTGAAAATTTTCCAATTTAAGGATTCGCTATCATAGTGCATGCCTCAACATGTATCATGATAAATTTGGGTGGTCCACCTTGTTCCCTTTCATGGGTAAAAATTGCTAAAATATAAACATAAGCAATATGTTGTACCACGTGTTTGGTTTTGGCCCAATTTCTCCCCTTTGATGAGGTTCTATTACCTTATATGGTTATATGGTCATGTATATGTTTTCATTTCCTATCATAAGACATGGGTACATTGATGCACCCTTTAAAAATTTTGGGAGGGATATCTTGGCTCATCCACTCGGTTTTAGAAATTGTTTAATATAAGCATTTGGTATCATAGTACAGGACTTCAATATGCATTACTATAAATTTGGATGGTCCACCTCGTTCCCTTTCATGGGTAAAGAACTACCAAAAATCAAATTTCGGAGGTTATTGACCCCGTTTGATAAGGATTTAACACGTTATATGGGTATGTACAGAGGTTTATTACCTTCATATGTTTATGTTCCCTTTCAAATTTGGGAACTATCAAATAACAAAATTCGGTAAACGTTTTCTAGGACCCATTGTAGATGTTGGTGTTCCTCTTATGGCCAAATGTTCAAAATTTAAAGGTTATTGACCTATTTTTTGATACGGCTTTATTATTGAATAAGTACAGGATTTATTACTTTTTCATAAGACACAGGTGTATTTGTGTACCAATCTTAAATTTTGGGAGGGGTACATTTCTTATTGTCGTATCAATAATTGGTAATTGTTCTTAAAATTGGATAGTATCTCATTCATTGGGTAAATCATTGGGAAATATTAGTATGATCACGTGATCAGTTACTGACCTATGATGGAATTAGGAGTCCAGGACGTTGGTACATTGAAACTTTGTAGGATAATTTGAGAATTGTCAAATGAAATTGCGTCATTGGTTTTGATTATTCCAGCCTATGGACAAATATAAACGTAAGCAATACGATGTACCACGTGATTGACCTTGATGAGGTAGTGTACAGGGATTCATTTCCTTTGTTGTGGTACTTCTTAAGTTTGAGTACACACTTGCAGAAAACAGTTGGTTCTACTCAGGTAAACAATTGACGGACATTATTGCCCTTATTGAACATATAATGATATGATTAATTCTAAGACTTAGGTATATCGAGAGAAGTATTCTTTAAATTTGGGAATTGTGATAAACAGAACTTTAACATAAGGCGCGAAATTTGGAACAATACTTTCAACTTTAGTCACAGCTCATAATCTAAGATCATTGGTGGTGATTGATTTGATCTTGAGCTTTAGAAATCAGATAGCTAACCTTATTGAATCTTGACTCATATTCTTAAGGGAATACATGCTACAACACTGAAATTTAGTCACAAGGTGATGTAATCTGACACTGGCAAAGTTATTGTAGATGCAACTTGATTGGCTGATCACTATCTTGCATGCAATCTGATTGGCTGATCACTATCTTTCGCGCAATCTGATTTGTTGATGATTTTCAAATCTTTGCTGCATTCAGTTTTGTTTTAACATGTAAAAAGTTTTTGAAATTTTTGTTTAAAAATTTTTTGTTTGAAACTTTGGTTTGACATTTTTTCGTTTGATATTTTTAGTTTGAATTTTTTTTTCGGAATTTTTGTTTGAAATTTTTTTTTGAAATTTTTGTTTCAAAATTTTTTTGTTTGAAACTTTGGTTTGAAATTTTTTGTTTGAAATTTATAGTTTGAAAATTTTTGTTTCGAAATTTTTGTTTGAAATTTTTTTTTGAAATTTTTGAAAACTTTTTGTTTGAAAAACCTTTGTTTGAAACTTTTTGTTTCTTATATAAATATTTTTTGTTTTGAAATTTTTGTTTAAATTTTTCGTTTGAAATTTTTAATTTTTTTCGTTGCAAAACTGATTTTTTTTGAAATTTTAGTTTTAAAAAAATTGTTCGATTTTTCTGTTTAAAAGTTTTTTGTTTGAACATTTTTGTTTCGAAATCTTTGGAAAATTTTGGTTTCAAATTTTAAGTTTGTGCACCCATTAGTGAAGAACCGGAACTGCTTAGAAGAAAATTTGGTTTGAAATATTTGATTTGAATTTTTTTGTTTGAAAATTTTTGTTTAAAAATTTTTGTTTGAAATTTTTGTTTCAAAGTTTGGTTTGACATTTTTAAAAGTTTGTGCACTCTTTAGTAAAGAATCGGAACTGTTTAGAACAAAAACCTCTGGCAACATTGTTTATCATGCTGCAATAATACACGTCAGAACATGATAATGCAACGTCATCAGTTTCTGCATCATATATAAGTATCGTTCGAGTTAGCATTCATAATAACGTCATCATGGCTACTTGTCTGCAGTTTCTAAACACACGTGATGTGATGAAATCATTTACCAAGATTACTGATTTACAACAGAATGTACCTTATAGAATCTTAGCTAGCCAAACGATCCCCACAAAGTTTGGATTAAGAATCGTAGTGAAGGTTCAAAATGATAAGAATATAATTTTACCAGCAAGATATTTACCCATGGAAGCATCAAAACAAGAAGAACTGCTGCTTTTCTTAAATACTGGATTTGTATCTTTATGTTACAAAGGATTCTTTTGTCGAAGTCATCAATTTGAATTTAGTACACAGCCAGATCAGTGAATTTGGCTTCATCAGCAATTGTGATGAAATCATGAATTCAAACGTCAGCACATTCCTTTGACGTCAGACGTAGCTGTATGCAGAATGCAGTCTATGAATTTGGTTTGTCAGCATGACGTCAGCAACTGTAATGAAATCATGAATTCAAACTTCAGCACATTTCTTTCCAATGACGTCAGCTATAACTCTATGAAATCAGCAAATACCGTGTCAGCCCACGAAATCATTTGAGGAAGTGTGTTTCAGCAGGAAATGTGTGTACTTCTAACGATAAAGAATTCCTCTTCGCAAGTTATTATCCAATAAATTTATTTCAAACAAAACATGTGATGATTGGTATCAGTGCTAGAACATTTGAACCTGTGATTCGATTGGGCAAAGCAGAAGAATTTGGTGTACAACTGAACTTTGAAGAATGGCAAATATTATGTTCACGAATCGACCAAATGAATGATTATTTTCATGATGAGCTAAATGTGACCATAGTCAAATCATTAGGCTCAAATCATGAAGTTGTGCTGCGTACAGTCCTCGAAGAGAAGATGGTGCTGTTACGTAAAAAGAGTACATTGCATGTCCCTCGCAACATGATGTATCTAACGCAAACGGAATGGAACAAATTCATCAACGTATTCCAGTGTGTTAAACATGCAGTGGAAGTGTGGAACAAAACAAGTATATTTCTGAGAAAGTACTATTTTGAGAAATGTGTCATGCATATTGTACAATCCACGGCAAAAAACCTGCAACATGAGCATGTAAGTTTATTATGAAATAACGAAGTCTTTTGCTCCAAAATAAGTGTGAACGGGAGGAGGTTTATCCTGGCGTGATTCGTTCCACTTAGACGTTATGTTCATTCCCTGTGTTGTTAGGCGTAGTTTCACAATAAACTTACATCCTAATATTGCAGGTTTTTTGCCGCGGATTGTACAACATGTATCTAGATGTTGTGATGGTTGTCAACATCGTTCGTGGGTGCATACCTGTATTGATAAACAGTTTATTTGTGATCAAATGGACATCGAGTTTCCATCAATTGATATTGCAATAGACCTTAAAAGACTTCAACTGGAATTAAAATTATACGCTAAAGACAAACTAGTGCAAGAAGTTCAAAATACATTGTATCGACAATATCCAGATTCTTTATCTGTTATGGATGTATGTGATTAACCAGTGCAGTGTAATAAAATGATCCATTTCAATGATTTGTGTTTTTTCATTTCAAGTGCAACCCCATGTTCTGACGTGTACTATTGCATCATGATAAACAGTGTTGCAAGATGTTTTTGTTCTAAACAGTTCTGATTCTTTACTAATGAGTGCACAAACTTAAAAACAGTCAAACCAAAATTTTCGAAACAAAAGTTTCAAACAAAAAGTTTACAAAAAATCGAACAAAGACTTTGAAACAAAATTTTGAAAATTTTTGAAACGAAAAAAATTTGGAAACGAAAAATTTTAAACGAAAAATTCAAACAAAATTTTGAAACGAAAAAAATTTTCAAACAAAATTTTGAAAAAAATTCAAACAAAAAATTTTAAACAAAAAATTTGGAAACGAAAAATTTCAAACAAAAATTTCTAACAAAAATTTTTAAACAAAAGAATTTCAAACAAAATTTTGAAAAAAATATTTTAAAAATTTCAAACGAAAAATTTTCAAAGAAAAATTTAAAAAAATTGAAACAAAAGAAAAAATTTCAAACAAAATTCTGAAACAAAAATTCAAACAAAAATTTGAAACAAGAATTTTCAAACAAAAAGTTTCAAACAAAAAATTTTCAAACTAAAAATTTTACGTTTCACGGTTAACTGTCAAACTATTCGGTTTTTAACTATTCGATTAACAGATAAACAGTTTTGATCATATTTATCAGTGAGTGCAAAATGTTGAACGAAGCGAAGATTTTTAAATGTTAAACAAAACTTAAAACTGAATGCAGCAAAGATTTGAAAATCATCAGCCAATCAGATTGCGCGAAAGATAGTGATCAACCAATCAGATTGTATGAAAGATAGTGATCAGCCAATCTAATTGCATCAACAATAACTTTCTAGTGCCAGATTACATCACCTTGTGACTAAATTTCAGTGTTGTAGCATGTATTCCCTTAAGAATATGAGTCATAAGATTCAATAAGGTTAGCTATCAGATTTCTAAAGCTCAAGGTCAAATCAATCACCACCAATGATCTTAGACTATGAGCTGTGACTAAAGTTGAAAGTATTGTTCCAAATTTCGCGCCTTATGTTAAAGTTCTGTTTATCACAATTCCCAAATTTAAAGAATACTTCTCTCGATATACCTAAGTCTTAGAATTAATCATATCATTATATGTTCAATAAGGGCAATAATGTCCGTCAATTGTTTACCTGAGTAGAACCAACTGTTTTCTGCAAGTGTGTACTCAAACTTAAGAAGTACTGCAACAAAGGAAATGAATCCCTGTACACTACCTCATCAAGGTCAATCACGTGGTACATCGTATTGCTTATGCTTATATTTGGTCCATAGGCTGGAATAATCAAAACCAATGACGCAATTTCATTTGACAATTCTCAAATTATCCTACAAAGTTTCAATGTACCAACGTCCTGGACTCCTAATTCCATCATAGGTCAGTAACTGATCACGTGATCATACTAATATTTCCCAATGATTTACCCAATGAATGAGATACTATCCAATTTTAAGAACAATTACCAATTATTGATACGACAATAAGAAATGTACCCCTCCCAAAATTTAAGATTGGTACACAAATACACCTGTGTCTTATGAAAAAGTAATAAATCCTGTACTTATTCAATAATAAAGCCGGTCAATAACCTTTAAATTTTGAATATTTGGCCATAAGAGGAACACCAACATCTACAATGGGTCCTAGAAAACGTTTACCGAATTTTGTTATTTGATAGTTCCCAAATTTGAAAGGGAACATAAACATATGAAGGTAATAAACCTCTGTACTATAAGGACATATGGTTATAAACATAATAAGACAAGTCAATACGTATGGATAAATAGTAATCAGAAGAATTATTATACTAGCAGATTAACACAATCCTTTTCGAGGATAACTAGATTTTACCTTTTTATTTCCAAAAGAAGTCTCACCACATTACATTTCAATAATCGTTACTTCACACATAACTATTTATTATTTTTTACCTAGCAACCTCGAGACATTTCTTTTTATCTTCTTTTTCGCATAGCTGCTCCGCTATGACGCCTCTGATCCTTTTCATGAAACAGGTACAGATTGATAATAACGATAACCGAACCGTTGTAGTACATACCCATATAACGTGTTAAATCCTTATCAAACGGGGTCAATAACCTCCGAAATTTGATTTTTGGTAGTTCTTTACTCATGAAAGGGAACGAGGTGGACCATCCAAATTTATAGTAATACATATTGAAGTCCTGTACTATGATACCAAACATATAAAAGGAGCAATTTCCAAAATTAAAGGGGTGGGCCAAAGCACCCCTCCCAAAAATTTTAACGGGTGCACAAATGTACCTATGTCTTATGATAGGAAATGAATCCCCATACGTGACCATATAACCATATAAGGTAATAGGACCTCATCCAATGGAATAAATTAGCTAAAAAACGAAACACGTGGTACAACGTATTGCTTACGTTTATATTTTGACAATTTTGTACCCTTAAAAGGAAAGGAGCTTATAGTAATATATAATAGGTCCTATACTATTATACCAATGTATAAAATGGGCAATTTCTAAAGTTTAAGGGGTGGGCCAAGGTACCCCTCCCAATTTTTAAAGGGGTGCACAAATGTACCTATGTCTTATGATAGGGAATAGGCCCCTATATATAACCATATAATCATATAAGGTAATAGGACCTCATCCAAGAGGATAAATTGGGCCAAAAGACCAAATACGTGGTTGTACTAAAATTGGCAATTTTGTACGCATGAAAGGGGACGAGGTGGACCACCCAAATTTATCGTAATACATGTTAGGGTCCAGTATTATAATACCAAATGTTTAAGTCGGCAATTTCTAAAATTGAAGGGGTGGGCCAAGGTACCCCTCCCAAATTTTTCAAGAGTTGCACCAATATACCCATGTCTTATGAAAGGTAATAGACTTCTGTATACGCTCATATAAACATATACGGTAATAGGACCTCATCCAAGGAGATAACTTAGGTCAAACCAAACACGTGGTACTACGTATTGCTTACGTTTATATTTTGGCAATTTGGTACCCCTAAATGGGAACGAGGTGGACCATCCAAATTTATCATAATACATATTAGGGTCCTGTACTATAATACCCAATGTTTAAGTTGGTCAATTTCCAAAATTTAAGGGGTGGGCCAAGGTACCCCTCCCAAATTTTTCAAGAGGTGCATTAATATACCCATGTCTTATGAAAGGTAATGGACCCCTGTAACCGCCCATATAACCATATGGGATAATAACACCTCATAAAAGGGGAGAAATTAGGTCAAAAACCTCCGAAATTTGAATTTTGGACAATTTTTTACCCATGAAAGGGAACGACATAGATCCCCAATACTGATAGAGGTACATACTGTGGTCCTGGGCTACCATACCAAATTTTTAGATTTGGCAATTTCCAAAATGTAAAGGGGTAGTCCTATGTACCCCTGCCAAAATTTAGGGGGGCATGGTACCCCTGCCAAAATTTAGACGGGTGGTCCTATGGACCCCTAAGTCATTGACCCCGGGCCAAGGTCATTGACCTTTGACCTATGGCGTCATAAAGGTCGGGGTCAAAGTCCAAAACGCGATCAAGTGCTGCGAGTACTACTGGTAATTACAGCCTTTCTTATCATTTAGCATCATTAGTGTCGTTTTACTTCCACGCTGCACTTACTTGGTATTGTACAGCGCCACAATTACCTCTGGTGGCAAAAATTAGAAGTAATTTTGTTTTGTACACCAATCGCTTCTGCATGTTCCCAAATATACTCCTACCAAGTTTGGTTGCACTTTGCCAAGTGGTTACGTCTCCAGAGTTCTCTGAACAGCTATACTTATTTTATGATAACGTGGTGTATAGTTTAACGTCCCATGATTATGCGCCGAGGCTAAGGGAGGCGGCGATGATGAAATGACTAAAATAGTGGAATGAAAAAAGCAGGAGGAAACGGAAAAATCCCAGAAAACCAACGCACACGGTGTTTGTCCACTAAAAGCTGACATGGTGCAAGATGACACTTGTGCGGCTTGAAAACGATTAATAACTACAGAAAACGCGAACAACCGATTCAGAAAACGACATATGCCTACTGTAGCTATGTGCTACAGGGGTAGATGAATTCACACGGATTGCATAAACTACTGGGAACACATTCACTCCAGCGGCATTTTTACTGAAGCCAAGAAATTCAAGTGAAAGATGTAATTATTTCCCCCCTTCCTTTTCCGCCTCTATAAAAATATCAAGTATTACCGGTACTTGTGCAAGACTGTTGCGCAAAAGTCTTGGTTTTGGTCTTGGTCTTGCACCCCTTGGTCTTGGTCTTGGTCTTGCATCGGAATTCCTGGTCTTGGTCTTAGTTAAAGACTTTTGCAAAAACTGCAAGACTCTTGGCTCATCACTAGTTCTATGAGTTATTAAAATAAGTATGAAGTAAAGTACTGTCGGATTGGTGCCTATCTACGATGGAGAGAGTTTATTTTTAAACAATAATCTAAAAATAATAATAAAAAAGCACTCTGTCTTCAGATCCATCAATTGCAACAGCATTGTGATTTCTTCAAGCAAAGTTATCTTCCAGTGTTGTTAACCAACAACAAATCATCAAATGAATTTACACTCATGCGAGAGAAAAAACAAAAAAGAAAAGAAACATTTTGCTTTTTTGCTTTCTCAATTTTATAAACATAGATGTGAAGTTTTTAAAGAAGGTAACAGTTTCCATAAGGATGAGTCGAGTAACGCCTTTAAAAAAAGTTCTTTATAACTAATTAACTAATCAATTCTGTGGCCTATGGAACGCGGAGATTCAAAGCCACATTCAGAAAAGCTCTCCATTGAGTTCTGTCCTTTGCTAATTGCATCCATTTTCTTCTTTGTACCCCTACTTCTGTGAGATCCAGCTTAATATTGTACTTCCACATGCTGTGAGGTGCAAGGAGCAACAGAGATAATATACGCACTCAAGACGAAAACACCAACACAACAATACAAATAAAAGGTGGTGGAGCGACGAGGGATCTACAAATTTATGTAAATAGAACAAAAAAATGCTAACGAAATGCTCTTGCATATGTAAATCCCCTTTCGGAGTGATAAGGTGATCTCCTGCTGGAGCCGCCACTGCCACACTTTATAATATTAGAGCATGAGTAAAAGAAACAAAAAAAATCTCAGGGCTTTAATTTCATAATATATATCTCAGGGATTTCTGACAACAGCTATGGTCTCAGCAGCTACTTGTAAACGGTTTTTAAACTTTTAATAAGGTTAAAAAAATGACTTCAAAACAACAGGTAGCAGCCTGTTACATACCCTTTACACTCATAGATATGTCTTAGTTGTTCTCTGGGCGTAAGCCTTCCTGGGCCCCATTCAGGAAGGTGGTCAGAAGTACTAGAGAAAGGAATAATGTTGCCTTAACTCTCAATCCTGAAATAAAAACATTGGGATTAGCTATAGGGTACTCACCAATCAGGAAAATAGACACCCTCTCGCTATTTGTTGAAGATAAATATTTATTCTCCAGCATGAATAGCCAGATGACTGAAGAATACACTCACCGATATCATTTTACATAACACTCACTGATTTGTAAAATTACTTTCGTCGGTGCACCAATCACACTGATATTTAAATATATACATATATCTCACTTCATTGAATACAGATGATTTATGTTACACACTTGAGATCTGTCTGACCTCTTTAATATTAAGCTATTAAGCAGATATATAAAAAAAGGAATTCTCCTCATTAGTATGAGTTTATAGTTTCTCACAGTCTCTGCACAGAGAGGAGGAGAAGTGATAAAAAATAATTAAATTCAATTTCGAAAAGGATGACACAGTTCCATGTCGGTAATACGGTGACCTAATGTCCACTTCAAGGATAGTCTCTGCTCACTGGAGGGACTGGAAAGTTTCTCTGATGGAAATCACACACAGGATACACTTGCTGACATTTTCATTCCACTGGGAATATGACTGTTCCTGGACGGTGATGAAAAATCATCTAGTGACGTTAAAACTTTGTCACAACTGACCCAGAAGTATGTCAGTCTAAAATTTAGTACAACCTCATTTTATGGTCTCCTTGTTTAAAGTTCAGGAGGGGCCCTGTCGTTTACTGAGACAGGCCTTGAGATCTCGGCTGAGATCTGTTAATATAGATACTAATATTCCATGACTGGAATGTTATTTAGTGCTACTGCACTATACGAAGGTTAAGTCCACAGATAGACTGTTACTTTGAAAATACTTGCACAGGCATGGCCAGAATAGCCACTGTTCAGGTGTAGTGATAGTAAAATCGGTTAATTTTAAAAACTTAAAACCGAAGTGTTTGACAATTGAAGAAGTTTCACTGTTTCTATATCACTTCAAGATACATCTCAACCACTATCTTGTGAGAACCACTATCAATTGTACCGTGTCATGCGAAAACGAACTAGGCGCCACTTTCATACTTTTAAGAAAATTACGTATAAAGGTTGATGTCCAACATAAATGTAGCCGTAATCAAAAGTGAAATTATGTTTCTTTTTTTTAGAAAGATGTTGGTTTTCCTCTCTTTTCGATTGTGCAAAACGTTCTAATGCGTATCAGGAACCAATCGTCGCATTTACGTGGATTTTCAAAGTTTGGCGCTTAGTTCAATTTTGCATAACACGGTACAATTAATATGTACACTATCACACCCGGTTAAATCATCAGGGCTCCTGGGGAAAGGAAATTTCTCACCGCCCTGGGTTCTAACATCTAACCACTTTCGAAACTAAGAATCAATGTACACCAAAGGCTAGTAACCTCTGTCACTTCCAGGAAAAACAGGGACTCGCTCTTCCCAGAATAACTACAAAGAGTTTTGATGCCTGGAGGCTAAACTGTGGGTGGTCTCTCGACAAAACAACACTTTGAAACGCCAACCTGCTCGTGCAACGAGCAAATACCTCGTGACAGGTGGTGCCCTCATAGTAGCGAGCGGCAGTTTTGAAAGCTCCTGTCCAAACAGAAGTCCATCACAAGAACTTCCTAAACATTACTTGTTTCACTGATATTAATAATACAAAGAATAGTCACACATGATTATGCACACATAAAGGTAGTAATATATACACAGAATGCAATTATATCATTATATACAGTTGACAACGCTCATAGTATGCGTAGGAAGTCTTTTTTCCATTGGCCTCCCTAGATACGTCTGCTAAAATCCAGCAGCCATCATCCCAAGAGAGAGAGAGATAGAAACATTTGCTGTTTTGAGAAAATTTTGACAATACCACAAGATCTAAGTGTCTTGTACGATGGGAAACACGATGACAAATTAAGTCATGAATTTTAAACGGTCTTTCCAAGAACTTGTGAGCGTAATACGGTAATATTAATAATTTACACATAAAAATAGTCAAAATAAAATACAAGTTTTCAAATGCGCAGTGCATCATGGGAGAAAAAGCTAGGCAAGTTAGCTGACGCTAACTTACGCTGCTTCAAGGAACGCTACGAGCTTGGGACGCGTGAGATTCTTTTCAAAGGTGTGAAGATGACACGTATAGAAATTGGAAATCTATCGTGTTGATGCTAAAATTTTATGACTTTTGCAACAAAGCCTGGAGAGCGTCCGTAAGCAATGTTTCCACCTAGACATTGCTATACGGAGGAAGTTACCAGTAGTCTTCCTATACACAATGTTTCATTCTTCATTGTTTATTTAGGGATTTCTTCACCCACTAGTAGTCAAAAACCTCACACAAACTCTCAGCTCAGACTGCTGTCGCGCTGAAAAAAAATCTCTGTCCAAGCTCTCTCTGTAATACGAAGTTCAAACTTCTATACATGAAGTAACTGAAAATAATACGATTTCTTCTTTATTCTATCATATGTAGAATATGTATGCAGGATATGTAAATCCAATAACGCATGTAATACATACATTTAAATTCCCATTAATGAGATGCACGCAAAGTTTAATGATATTCATAGCCTATAAAGGAATAAAATACATACATGAATACAATATACATGAAACACCTGCTAGAGCATCCGACTTTGGAAATACTCTAGATAGTACAAGATCACCCACATTGTACACTATTGTACGGTGTGACTTGTCGAAGTTACGTTTTCGTGCAGCAGCATTTTTCTTATGGTTTCTTCTCGCTATATCAACATAATACTGCACGTCATGGCGCTGTTCTACTTCCGGGATTTCAAATATCCGTACTATGTCTCTGGACATAGATTGGCCAAAATGGCGTTCATAAGCTGACACGCCAGTGGTCAGGTGTTTCGCAGAATTCAAACACTTCTCTATTTTCTCCAAATATTTGGGCCACATTCTCCTGTTGTCATGACACAATTTACGTAGTAAACGTACGGTCGCCTTAACCGCAACATCCGCCATTTCTCCCTGGGGATGATATGGTGTGGAAGTTATGTGCCTGATACCAAGTTCTGCAAGCTCTCTTTTCCAGCGCTCAGACTGGAAAAGTGACCCTCTGTCTGTTAAGACGAGTTCCACACTAGAACTTACTTTTAAGTATTCTTTTAGCTTTCTTACTGCGGTGGTAGTGTTCGCCTTTCTACATGCATACAATCCCACTAGTTTGGAAAATGCATCATAGAATACAAGAACGTAGTGGACTCCCCCAATTCCTTTTGTAATTGGCCCAAGCCAATCGACGCATACCAAGTAGCCTGGCTTCTGCACGACAACGGGATTCAGTGGTCCCGGACGATAACAGTGGGGTGGGGTGCTCTTTTGAAACAATTCACAGGAAGCACAGTATTTCCTCACGCTTGCTCTCATTTTAGGCCATACAAAGAATTCAGTCAGAAGTGGGAGTAACTTACAAGCCGACATGTGCCCTCGATCTGAATGATAATAATTGAGCAAGGGAGTTACTAACACTTCTGGGATGCTGATTCGAACTCCTTCCCGGTCACGTTTACACAAACGCCCCTTCAGTACTTCGAAACGGTGACAAGCACCGTTCACTCGTGGTGAGTTCGTCTTCTCTTCAACTTCTTTCTTAATCTTTCCATAGACTGGATCAGAAGACTGCATCTCTGGCAGTATGGTTATCATCTTCCTCAACTCACATGGTATCTCTGTAAGGATGGTCATCAGTGACTCCTGGAGGATAGGCTTCCGTGCAGCACTGAGGTCTTCTTCTGTGTGAGGAGGGTACCTTGAGTGATAGTCACTCAAATTTTCGTTTGACTTAACAAACTCGAATTCGAAGTTAAAATTCGACAGCAGCATAGCCCACCGGCTAATGCGCTGGTTCGTAAGCCTGCAATAAAGAATGAACTTCAGAGCAAGGTGGTCGCTGCGAATCTTAAATTTAGTCCCAACAAGATACTGCTTGAACTTCACAACCCCATCTATGAGTCCAGCGAATTCTTTCTCAGTAACCGAATAATTCTTCTGCTCTGCATTAAACACACGTGATGTGAAACCGATAACCCGAATATCGTCATTATCATCACGCTGGTACAAAATCGAGGAGCACGCAAATTCACAAGCATCAGACTCTAAAATCAGTTGTTTGTCAGGGAGACGCTCTTGAGAACAACTTCTTCCTGGAAGATCTCCTTGATCTTTATTGGACGTTCGTCCGTTACTCCGATCTCATGCTCGTAGTTAACTATGCAACCAGGCTTGACATCAAACAAAGCTTGATGCTTGACCAGCACAGCTTTTAAACTCTCTCTCTGTGAGTCTGAGAGATCTGAATAGTTCGAAACAAAATCTTCAATGTCTGAATGGGAGGCGCGAGTCTTCACTTTCATCCACTCCTCTGGTGGGAATACGTGATTTTGCCAATTCTTGGGTACTTGGGAAATGTCCATCATCCAAGTTTGGTGCACGAGTTGCCTTCTCTCTTGAGGTCTTACACTCCTCTGGTGCATTCACCCTTATGGCCTTCCGTCTTTCATCCGACGGGAAAAAATCAAAATTTACATTTTCAACCTCATCCATTATAGAAAATGGTTTGCAGCACTCTCCATTCCACTCTAAACATCGAACTACTAGATCTTCAGTCTCGCAATCTTCCGATCTAAATGCTACTTCTACATCATGTGGATGTTTGAGATGTAGAAGGCCGGTGTCATAGTCTAACACGGCACAAGATTCAGTGAAGAAGTTAGAACCTAATATTAAAGACCGATTTAATCCAGATATGTTAATTCCTAATGTATGATATTCCTTCCCTCGTATCTCAATGACTAAAAGAGTCTGACCCACTAATGTAACTGCTTTATTCCCAAAAGCCGAAGTGACTCTTATGTTTTTTGCACTCAAAAATGCTGGTGGGGGATTACTATTTGAGACAGTGTCCCAAAATTCTTTCGAGATAGCAGAGCATGTCGCTCCTGTGTCCAGGAGACAATTTACATCTTGACCAAATAAGAGAACATTAATTTCAGGAAGTGAAATTACATTATTTCCAGGCAACGATTCGTTACTCGTATCCAAGAGGTTCTTGAAGATACCATTTGCTTCTTCGTATATTTCCCTGTCTAAATCTATTGGTTCTCCATTTCTACTTAATAAAACTAATTTATTTTCAACATTGCCCTCATTAAAATGCTTCGTGTTCATAATTTTCTTGCATAGTTCACAATTTGCTTCTTCTTTTTCTTCTAAATTACATAATTCTTTCACTGCAGTTTCGCGATCATCATCATAGTTTTCATTCTCTATACAGGTTACTGTCTTACGCACATACTTGGGATTTAATTTTGCCAACTCGGTTGAACCAGTTCTATCCGCGTTCAGCCTACCGCCGTCACAAGCATGTGCGGACCATTCTCATTCCCTATCAGCCGGAGATGAGGGGTGGTTATTCATGTCTGTGCGATTTGTTTGGCTCGGTGGAGGATGCGCCCGATCATACCTCTCTAGCAATTGTATTTCTTCCTCCCCTCTAAAAGAGTTACGCTGAGGGACCGGATTGCGCGTGTTTCCCCTCCTACCGCAGGCTCCACGACTGTTCTGGTGGGTGTGGTTGTTCCCACCACGTGACCAACCAGATGAGCCACTTCCGCTGCTCTGGTTACGGGGTGGTGATCGCTGATTGTTGTTGTTTTGATTATTGTTTCGTCTCTGGTAAGGGCGCTGCTTTTCTAGGTTTCGCTTAGCCTGCGGACGAGACGGCCGCTTACCACTCTGGCTAGGGGAGTTTTTCTCTTCATTTTCCATGCTAACTTGCAGCATGTTAACTCCCTTCCTGGGGTTTTGCTGGAAGAACTGCTCTCGATTCGTCATCGAGGTCTGCAGCCCTTGCACCAAATTTAACAGTTCCGTTATTGTTTTCGGGCGAGACGAGACAATGGCCCGAAATAGCCAATTCGGGAAATGTCTTGGAAGTACCTTCAAAAGCGTACAATCAGTCATTCTCGGCTCGAGAATGCTGTTCTTGTGCAACAAGTCCAGCAGGTATTCTGCTGGTGACTTGTGCACCCGATTGTCAAAATGTGACGTTAGAATAGTCGCTCTCTAACTTGCTAGGCGTTCTTCGCTTAAGTAGCAGTGCCTAAATTCCGTTACGAAATCTTCATAAGTATGAATTTTGCCCCTGTTTACTTGGTACCACTGGTAGGATGTATTACGCAATGCCCTGGACAAAAAGGTTAATCTCATTTCCGGTGGTACACCCGTGACCTCGAAATATCTGTCCAGATCCTGTAAGAAATTGTAGGTCTCTGTTTCTGATTCTATTCCAAAATAAGTTGGCAGGGTGACGTCACGATGGATTAGGCCGAGCGCAGTTGCCAGATTTTGTCTCGTCTCATGAGTACATGAGCGAGACGTGGAGGGAACAGGGTCAGTCTCGCGGGCTTTTTCCAGGTTCCCAGGTTGAGAACCGGGCAAGTCGCGCCTTGAGGAGTCGTTCCGGGATGGAGACCGTGCTTGAGTGGACGAGACAGAGATGTTGGCGAGACGCCCCTCAATTACCTCACTCGTCTCTTTTTGAACAGAGTTCTTCCACTCCTCCATTTTCTTCTCTAGCTGGTTACAGACATCCTGCACGGAGTCGTGCATCTGCCTGATGCTCCCGTTTCATTCGGAACGAATTTCCTCGAGCTGCGTTTCTTGCTCGATCTCCCCTCTAAGCCTGGCAAGTTGGGAGGCGAAGCTCACCTCCACTCTCCTGACCTGGTTATTCAGATTTTGAGTGGTCTGTTCTACACGAGACGTGACCTGCTGTAAACCCTCAGACAACTCCGTGTAATTTTCTTCCAGTTGCCTGGCAACACTGCTCGCGCTCTCATGTACTTCATCTAGCCTACTTACAGTTTCAGCTACGCGTGAATTCAGTTCTTCTTTAGCGCCATCTATCTCCCCCCTTAACTCGACGGTGGTGAGCTCCAACCGTTCCGTTAACTGGCGCTCGCTGTGTTCTAGTCTTGCATTCACGTTCTCTAACTGAAGTTCGAGACGGGCATTGCTTGTCTCAATAGCCTGTTCGAGACGTTGGTGCATGTCTCTAAATTCCCTGCGCACCTGCTCCAGGCCATGTTCAATTCCCTGTTCTAACCTCTGACAACTATTCTCTAAATTGTTATTACTTTCTTCTACTTTCTTTTCTAATTTTTCCTCTAGAGTCTTAGCACTTTCATCTAATTTTGATCCTAACTTGCTCTCTAGACTACGAGAACTTTCCTCAAATTTTGATTCTAATTTAGTCTCGAGATTCCTGGCATTTTCCTCTAATTTCTTAGTACTGTCATCTAATTTATGTATTATCCCCCCTAACATTGCTGCTAAATTTATACCCCAGAGGCTAGTTAAATCAGGGCTTTTAACACTTCCGCTACTAGGTGTGACAGTCGGATCTAATATTTCTTCCCGGCGAGGCACTTCCGGTTCCCTACTGGTGGACGGCGGAACCGTTTCCACCACATCCGTATTTTCTAGCAAATCTTCAATTCGCTCGTCAGCGCTCTGCGCGAATTCTAAGTTTTCACACTGATTATCCATGTTTAAGTTTCGACGAGCCTGTGCTCTCGTAACTACCATGGAAGTAGAATACAAAATATAAAATTCACTTCCCCCCTAAACTTCAAATGCCTGAATTCTCTAATCACAGGACATGTAAAATTTCACATAAATCAATTAACATAAGAGAAACAAACATTCAAAATACGCTTAAAATCAAAACCAAAGTTCTTGGAAATTCTGTGGGGATGACACACATAAACCGAAAATTTTAAAGCCAAACGTACTCTGACCAACTGTATTTCTGGAAAAGAAATACTTATCTGTCCTTAACGCTGTTGCGCCACAAATATTGGCGCAAAAGCGTGTGATATCGAGCCTTGCAGCTAGGTAGCCACAAATATTGTGGCTCAAACAGCACGTGAAGTCGTGCCCTATAGCTGGGGCGCCACAAATTATTGTGAGGTGCAAGGAGCAATAGAGATAATCTACGCACTCAAGACGAAAACACCAACACAACAATACAAATAAAAGGTGGTGGAGCGACGAGGGATCTACAAATTTATGTAAATAGAACAAAAAAATGCTAATGAAATGCTCTTGCATATGTAAATCCCCTTTCGGAGTGATAAGGTGATCTCCTGCTGGAGCCGCCACTGCCACACTTGAAAATATTAGAGCATGAGTAAAAGAAACAAAAAAAATCTCAGGGTTTTAATTTCATAATATATATCTCAGGGATTTCTGACAACAGCTATGGTCTCAGCAGCTACTTGTAAAGGGTTTTTAAAATTACTCACTGATTTGTAAAATTACTTTCGTCGGTGCACCAATCACACTGATATTTAAATATATACATATATCTCACTTCATTGAATACAGATGATTTATGTTACACACTTGAGATCTGTCTGACCTCTTTAATATTAAGCTATTAAGCAGATATATAAAAAAGGAATTCTCCTCATTAGTATGAGTTTATAGTTTCTCACAGTCTCTGCACAGAGAGGAGGAGAAGTGATAAAAAATATTTAAATTCAATTTCGAAAAGGATGACACAGTTCCATGTCGGTAATACGGTGACCTAATGTCCCCTTCAAGGATAGTCTCTGCTCACTGGAGGGACTGGAAAGTTTCTCTGATGGAAATCACACACAGGATACACTTGCTGACATTTTCATTCCACTGGGAATATGACTGTTCCTGGACGGTGATGAAAAATCATCTAGTGACGTTAAAACTTTGTCACAACTGACCCAGAAGTATGTCAGTCTAAAATTTAGTACAGCCTCATTTTATGGTCTCCTTGTTTAAAGTTCAGGAGGGGCCCTGTCGTTTACTGAGACAGGCCTTGAGATCTCGGCTGAGAACTGTTAATATAGATACTAATATTCCATGACTGGAATGTTATTTAGTGCTACTGCACTATACGAAGGTTAAGTCCACAGATAGACTGTTACTTTGAAAATACTTGCACAGGCATGGCCAGAATAGCCACTGTTCAGGTGTAGTGATAGTAAAATCGGTTAATTTTAAAAACTTAAAACCGAAGTGTTTGACAATTGAAGAAGTTTCACTGTTTCTATATCACTTCAAGATACATCTCAACCACTATCTTGTGAGAACCACTATCAATTAATATGTACACTATCACACCCGGTTAAATCATCAGGGCTCCTGGGGAAAGGAAATTTCTCACCGCCCTGGGTTCTAACATCTAACCACTTTCGAAACTAAGAATCAATGTACACCAAAGGCTAGTAACCTCTGTCACTTCCAGGAAAAACAGGGACTCGCTCTTCCCAGAATAACTACAAAGAGTTTTGATGCCTGGAGGCTAAACTGTGGGTGGTCTCTCGACAAAACAACACTTTGAAACGCCAACCTGCTCGTGCAACGAGCAAATACCTCGTGACAGGTGGTGCCCTCATAGTAGCGAGCGACAGTTTTGAAAGCTCCTGTCCAAACAGAAGTCCATCACAAGAACTTCCTAAACATTACTTGTTTCACTGATATTAATAATACAAAGAATAGTCACACATGATTATACACACATAAAGGTAGTAGTATATACACAGAATGCAATTATATCATTATATACAGTTGACAACGCTCATAGTATGCGTAGGAAGTCTTTTTTCCATTGGCCTCCCTAGATACGTCTGCTAAAATCCAGCAGCCATCATCCCAAGAGAGAGAGAGATAGAAACATTTGCTGTTTCGAGAAAATTTTGACAATACCACAAGATCTAAGTGTCTTGTACGATGGGAAACACGATGACAAATTAAGTCATGAATTTTAAACGGTCTTTCCAAGAACTTGTGAGCGTAATACGGTAATATTAATAATTTACACATAAAAATAGTCAAAATAAAATACAAGTTTTCAAATGCGCAGTGCATCATGGGAGAAAAAGCTAGGCAAGTTAGCTGACGCTAACGGACGCTGCTTCAAGGAACGCTTGACATTTGTCCATTAGCTACATGTTGATATCAACACAGACATTGGCCACATTTCAATATCGATCATGCGATACCACTAGTGACATTCCTTTAGTTTAACGAGTTTCTTTGTGAGTTCAATTGCACAATTTCAACTTGGCCTCAGTTGTTGCATCCTTATTGGTATGCAACCGTGCACATCATATTGCATCGGTTTGAGGGAATATTATTGGTGAATTGCCAATGGCTTTCATGTTTTTGACGCTAATCCTTACATTTCCGACGCTTTGAACTTACGTTTACTGAGTATGAGTACATTTCTGGGCATTTTTCGTTAAGTCTTTCCACACATGCGAATCACCCTGCTTCATCTGTTATGCTCTACCGACATTCCTGATGTCTTTCTAGAGCATTTGAGTACAAATTCACTACATATAATACTCAGAACGTCACTGTTGGCCAGCATCCGTACCTGGCGATTATGCAACCACACACAACGGGCATGAAGGTGTCCGCCATTTTGTATTTGTTCTAGATATCGACTTAAGACAAACTAATTATTGTTACCTGGTAGAAAGCCTATCAATTCATATCCACTTAGACCAAGTTTCATTTGGCAGATTATCCGGGACTCCCTACGTTCCTTTGGGGAATCCCTTGCGCGTGCACGGCAGGATTGTGAAACATGCAAAATTCAATAGGGCAGGTATGACTTCTTCAGTAAATTTTTTACCCGCCCTCTTTATGTTGGATAGTTTCCGAACTATTGGCGTCCGAAAGTCATTTTCCCACCCTTTCGGCACCTTGTAGATCTGAAACTATGTCCGATAGCAGAAAGTTGAAGAGAACTTTTTTTCTTGTCTCAGTGGCAGGAGTCACCTCCCAAAAGTTGTAACACTTATTTTGCAATACCCGATATAGATATATATATATATTTAAAGCTTCATTCCGCATATCTCATTTAATAATTCACTTTAGTTTCGAACCTTTACTTTTCGTTCCCTTTGTGTTACAACACACGAAAAGTCCCGAAAACCCTCTAAACCACGATAATTTCGACTTCCAAGTAGATCTTGGAAGTGCCGAACGGTATAAGCTATCAAAAAGTACTTCCTCTTAAAATTGTTCAAAATTTAGAACTTGCTTTAATGGGAACAAAATCAACCCCTGTTGCCATTTAAAATTTTGAACTTGGCCTCCTGTAGAGGTATTCCCGAGATGCAAAAGCATTACCGTGTGATTCCGCAAGTAATCTTTTATATGATTTTTTTTTCATGCACTAGAATGTAAGGAGGAAGGAAGGGTAAGCGCTTCAGACGGTATGTTTATGTTGCCGAAAAAAACTAAAAAATAAATGCTACCACGAACTAAAATCGCAAATTGAATTGAAATAGGCCAGGCCTTGCGTAAACGTGTTCAAGATTTCAATGCCGACTCACTAAGATTTTTTAAATGTCATTCCGTACAACCTACCTTAATTTCTAAAACCGCGAGTCAAATCAGATAGGCAGGTCTACTACGGTACTGGAGTTAGTAATAGCACACGCCAATTATAATAGTAAAGACGGTCGTAAGACAAGTTTAAAAGGCGACATGACCTTCCCAATCTTCACTAATCGTTCCTAAGTTCTAACACATTTATGACATTAGATATGATAATATTTTAAAACTATCAAAATTATATTATATAAAGACTATCAAAATCAAAATAACTATCAATATATATAAACTATCAAAAATATCAAAATAAATAATTATATGATATTGTTACATATTACAAATTTAAATTGTATATATATATATAAACAACAATAAAAATTATATAAATGAATATGCTAACTAACGGCTGAGGAAGATATAAGATTTGCTGTCATCGGTCTTTTCTCAATGTCTGATGAAGAGGACGTTAGGTCCTTGAAACTGTAACAAAAATCGTATAGTTATTAAATAATTCATTTTGTTCTGGTCAGAAATGTTTTAAAATGTTATTGTGATTATCCAGAACCATGGAGTTTATTTATTTAATATGATAATATAAAAATGTTTTTGACAGAGGAAGTAAGAAATAGAACTTGGCTTATTACAATTACGACTGTATTTACTGTTATGATTCGACGCTAGAGCCATGCCATGACAAGCTCCAGAGACAATAACAAAAGCGTGATGGAAGACAATGTTTTAGGCCGTCGCGTCGGTGGGTCATGTAGTTTGACTAAAAAAACGATGACTGAAATGTGTGGTGAAATAGAGGCCGAAACGATCGACATTTTTTTTTCTGTGGCAGACTTGTCGCGGGGTAATGAATTCCCATTTGTTACAATGGGTGTGGCGCGGGATCTTAGCACACTACGCGACAAACGTGACACTGTCGCAGGCTTGACGCGGGAACCTACCATCTGACACAAGCCAAGACCTTCGCATCCTACGCGACTTCGTGGGTCGAAGATACGCCACAGCGCTACAATTTATCATTTCAGCATCTAGATACTCATTCCGAAAGATGAGCTCAATGGAAGCTTTCGATACAGACGCTTTCATTGCAGTAATTCAGACACAACCTAGTATAAAAAAACTCCAGCAGAGATTAGTATAGCAACAGAATTGAAGTATGTAGTCCAGGAAATCTAGAGCAATTATACACTTAACCTGGGCAAAATTGCAATAGAAGCTTTTAGAACAGTTTTTGATTCAGGAATCATTACTGAATAACATATTCAAAATTCGACAAAATCGGACCACGGGAACACTCCCAAAAACAGTTTTCAAAATGGCGGACCATTGATTTAAAAACCTTGCGTCTATCTTGCAATTTCTTTCTGTATCTCGGTTTCCTGTAATCCGATTTTGACGATTGTTGTTTTAAATCAAAGGTCATTGTACGTACTATATTTTTTATTAGGAGCATTGATATTCTATCTCGTACAGTTTCTTGTGAAAAACGACATTTAATTTTAAAAATCATAATTTCTTACATATACACCTTAAATAATTGTCTGTACCTTGGGTATCTGCAATTGGATTTACATGAAACATTTTTTAAATAAAAGCTACAGTATAAATGCTAAAGTTTTTAATAACAACACCTTTCTCCTATCTTACACCGTTTCGTGTAAAACAAAACTATTAATTTACAATCAACGTATTTTTTAATTTATTTAATCATTTGATAAAGCTCAATAAATTAAAATATTATTGCCACTTCACTGTGTTTTATATGTGTGAGAATAATAACAATGTAATTCATTTAAAAAATCGTATAACTTGTTTGTGCTTATCCTTTTGTATGCATAAAGTAAAACTTTTAAACTTAATCCAGCTTTCGTTTATACCCAATAGTATTTTAAATAAAACTACATATATCAACATTATTCTACAGCAACTGTGTTTCAGGTAACGATGATTAGCAGAGTTCACATATCAACTTTTAAATTAAATGAAATTACTTCAAATTATGTATGTTTGCGTTAAAAAATTGAAGTTCGTAAAATACAAACACTTTAATGTGAATCGTCCTCATCACTGTAATATTCATTATCAGCACGAGTTTGAATATTATCACAACCAGTAACTTGGCAGTCTCCACAAACAGCTGAACATGGCAATCCTTTACGCCTGCATCCACATCGAGAAGTTGCGCATCTACTCGTACAAGGACACCGTATCATGTTAAGTAGATGCTCTGGAGCTGGTGGCATATCACAAAGTATGGGATAGTAGGAATTATCCTTTATATACAACCCCACTCTTCAGCTTTAATTTCCCCTTCTGTAGATTTCCAGATTCTTATTTGAAAGTATGTACGAAAGCTATGGTACTTTGTAGACGAATCAGTAGGCGGTAAACGTTCAGGTGTAACAAATGATGTAGCTGCAACTACCTTCTCAAGTAACATTCGATAGCGTAGTACGTTTGTGTATTCCAATGATCTGCATTCATATAACAGAAGCATTGCTTTTCTTCCAGCAGCCTCAATTTCAGACTGACAAAAGTCAGAACAAAATATATTTGCAACTGAACGGAGGTCACTATTCCTGAGCAGCTTGTTAAATGCTGAGGATTTTCCAATTGAAAAAATTCGGGACGTTGTGTCACAGCCTGTGAAAGCATGCACAAACACCAGGAACTCGCATATATCATAACCCAATAATGATTTAATGAGGAGAATATCATATACAGAATTGGAAGATTGTCCCCGTCTTATATCACTGCGACAGTATAACTTGAATTCTGTATTATTTGCATGATACAGAAGCAGAATAAGCAAGTATTTTCCCCAATGACTGTTATATTTGCTTTATCAGATGATGAGACTGCAGCACGTACTATATCCACATTAGCATCTTCAATTGCATTGTGCATAGTACATTAGCGATCCTGTAACTTTTCAATTATTAGGTAAATCATTGCCTATTTGTTCTTTGCATTACCTAAGAGTAGTTCTTTCTTGCCAACAAAGTTCATGTGAGGATTGAAATTAATATTCTTACTGGTCTTGGTGCAGCGTCTTTTGTAAATCATATCCTGGATAGTTGGAGAATCACTATACCCATTGAAAACAATTATAGCTTTCCCATATGTCTTCAGGGTGAAATCTGAATAAGAATCTGCAATGTTGTCATATGTTTCATTGTTAGGCCATGGAAGCCGATGTAGGAGGGATCCACCGTCCAATACATATTGGTTTGTAAACTGAATGTCTTCAGGTTCTTCCATGTGTACTTTTTTGTGTATTTTAGTATCGCATGAGCTAACAGACTTGTCAGCTTTCCTCATCACACTCTGAGATTCAAATAACGCAGGAGAATAAGAACAAAGTTCATAACACATCACATCTTCAAGATTCATATCCCCACCAGCAACAACAGTCATCATTCTCTGAAAGAGAAGTGCTGCATGTATTTGTATATCATCATTAATTCGACTCACAACAGCAGCATCAGATCCTAGAGTTTTCGCTTTGTCGGATCTTTTCCCAGAATATTTGAATACATCGTTGTCCATAATTTTTTGAACGATGTCTGTACCAATGGAATGCAGTTCATCAACATTTACTCCAGAATCAGATATTACACCTGTGACAATGTTAGAAAGATCTGAGCCAGAATTGAATGGGGATATTGATTCTAGTCGGTCAACAACTTTTTTAATAACATTACTGTCCCTAGTTTGTCTAATTTCCTTCATTTCTTTGTGTTGTTCACTGCTTTCCAACAAACTTTTAGTGTATTCTTGCATTGCTAAGTTATAACTAGAGGACACAGGCATAGAAAGTAGCCATGTTGCCCTTTGAATCTCTGTAAATCCATTTCCTCGTGTCAGACTTCCTCTATTTTTCAGAGAACGCATTAATACTTGCTCTATCACTAGATCTGAACCTAATATGGCCCATACCCTATCACTTCATCTTATCACAAACATGCCTTCCTGGAACATTTTGTGAACAACTGGATTTTCAGATTCCAAACTGAACATTTTCTGCAAATATAAATTTAATGACTTGAGGTAATTGTGATGTCCAGCTGCTGCAACTATTGGGAGAATCTCCATCACAGATTGCAAATGTAAATCCCATGAGCCAGTCCTATCTGCTGTTACTAAGTTACGTGCAACATTGATCATTTGCATATATTTTAGCTAAAGTTTACTTGTTCTTGAAAAAGATTGAAGGTGAGTTTTCTTCTCCTCCAAAGCAGTACTGATTTGAGATAATTTCCCCAGACAGTTCCACGTCCTCAACATGTTGTTTGCCATTTATGACGTTATCAAGTAAGTTACAAGCTTCTTTAACTGGATGATGAGGGGATCCATCTTCATTGCGAGAGAAAACTTCTGAAACCAATAAGATACTAAGAGCTACTTCTACTATTATATGCCCTCGCATTGCTTGAGAAACAGCTTTTTCAGACATCATATGCAGCACAGCATTTGATCCATAGATTTCTTGAAGTACTTCAGATAATCCTGAATCATTCATCAAAGTGCCAATTGGACCCAAAAGGTTGATCACAGTATGAAATATTCCCATCATTAAAACAATATCTTGGAGATCTTTTTGTTCATTTATAATTTGGGAAGCTTTCCAAAATAAAGGCTGATCAAAAGTAATGATACAAGGGATACGTTGATCATGTGCTAAATTGTTCAGGTATTGCAATGTTGAGAGTATACATGTCATGTCACTAGCTGCCATATCAATGATAGGCAGAAATGTGATTGATGACACACCAGAATGTGAAACATTTATTCCAGAATGAATTGTTTGCATAGCTCCTGACCAACTTGGACCTGATCTTTCGGCTGCACATATTTTCCACAGAAGATTTAACCTACTTATAGAGGCAATGGGCAATATTGGAAGTTTGCTGAATGAAATCTCCCTGAGCATGCTTCTAGAATGTTTGTTTTCCACAATATCGACTGCTCCAACATTTTTAATGTCACTTTCAGCAATCTTACAGCGTTGAATAATTGGATGGATCTTGTTCTTTGGGGTTGTAGCTGCAGTCATACCCATGCCAAGAAAGGTGTTCTTTCCATGCAAAGTACAAACGTTGTGGATAACATTATCAGCTGCTAGAAGAACTGTAGTGTTGTTGGCAATATTTAACGAGATATGGCTACCTGATACTGCAGCATTTCTTTCAAATCTAATTACTTCGGAATATGATGAACAATAATCAAGACTGTGAAGCAAATCAACAAGGTACCTTGATCTAAAGGATAGCTAAACCAATCTGCAATGGACATAGTAACACTCTAGGACGTATACCTTGCATTGCTCTGACCAATTGAACCAATTTTTATTGAGGGATCCTTTCCCACAAATAGTTTTGACAACAGTAAGTTCAAACTCTTAGGTACGTATTGCAAAGTACTTTCTTCAGTAAGGTCACTTGGAGATGGGTAAACATCTACATTAGAAACGTTGAGGGATTTCACCTCACTTCTGATTATTTTGGCTGCTGCTTATATTAAGTATATCTTCTGTAATTCAATATCACATTCTTTTGACTTTTGGTGATAACTTTGAAGAATTTCAGTGGCTGTATCAAGTGACTACATCTACCTTTCCACTTCCACCAGAAATAATAATTTTCTCTCCATAATACTCCAAAAGTTTCCTCTTCATATGTCTCCGATCATAGGCACAGCTTCGACTCCCTTCAAGATATTCTTTCAATTTTGAAATCAGGTCTCCCATCAGTAGTTGTTCTTCATCATTATTTTCCAAGTACAAACAGGTCTGAAGGAATGCAAGGTACTGTTCTTCATTACTTGGCCGACCTTTGTTTATGTACTTATTGGAGGAAAAGTATTCACGGGGATTGTTCCTACCAGTTCGAAAATTGACACTACAAGTGTTATGTTGGACGCAGTCCGCTGCATGAAGATCACCAAGATAGTACTCTGAACGTTCTCATACCTTATGATCATTCATCACAACAATTTTCACAGCATTTTTTAACACTTTCAACAAATTCTGACGTACGTACTTTTACATGCTCTGATGACGGTTTATGGTTCGAAGAAAAGTCCACAAATGTATCGCAAAACAAGCAACGAGTGGCACTACGAATTAGGTCTTCATTTAAACGTGCACTTTTTCTTGGTTTTGTTTCATCACTAGTCTGCCGTTTCTTGACACCTAAATCGTTTCCACATGAAACATGGACACTAATACCAGGAACAGCAACAACATTACTTCCACGCCTGTGACTTGCTTCATTTATGCCATCTGCTCCTTTCTGTTTAATTTTAACTACCTCTTGCCTACTGTTCAATTTTTCCTTACATATCAAACAAAATATTCAGACATCTCCCTTTTTAAATGTGTAATTTAATCTGAAAACAAAACAGAAAAAAAAGCAAATTATAAATAGTTGCTTTTTAAAATATTAAAACCTAAAAACAAAAATTAATAATAAAAGCAAATTAAGAAAACAAGCAACTAACATACACAAATTAAACATTATTTAGAAATACAGGGTGGCCCAAACGTAGGTATACACCCCTGCATTGAGCAAGTATAACATTCTAGCTTCGGCTGTTCCAGGCTTAAGGTATAAGTAAAAATACATTAAGAACAAATAATAAAGAAGCTAGGGGATAACAATAAGAAATGATATGGAATATAGGAGGAGATCAGTACGGAACTGTATACCTACTTTTGGGCCACTCTGTATATTAGAACATTTGGAATAAATTTATAATATTTTTGGGAGGGTTATAATTTTTTCCCTTATGATTTAGGAAACATTATGTAGTTATATAATGTCCCCGATGGATGAGTGGTTACGCTCGTCGCCTTGTGGTGAAGAGGTCCCGGGTTCGATTCCCGGTGGGGTCATGTGGTTCAGATCCCACGTTAAACTGTAGGAACCATCTTTAGACGTCATCATCAACAAAACCGTGAAAATCGGATGAGATGAACCCAAGATACAGAAGAAAATTGCAAGACAGACGCAAGATTCTTTAACCGTGGTCCGCCATTTTGAAAACCGTTTTTGGGGGTGTTCCCGTGGTCCGATTTTGTCGGATTTTAAATATGTTATTCAGTAATGATTCCTGAATTAAAAACTGTTTAAAAAGCTTCTATTGCAGTTTTGCCCAGGTCCAACTATAAATTGCGTGGACTAAAATTCGGTACCAAGCCAATGAACTGTTTGGTGGAAATTGCAACATAAAACTACATTGTTTATTGCTTCACTTTACTATTTTAAGTGAACTAAAGTGAAGGGAAGTGATTTTTAAAATAGCACAAATGATCAGATATTCCAAATATATCACATTCACAAACTCCAAACCCCAGTGATTGTCAAAATAATTCCTATCACGACCCCCATTTTATCACATCCTCTTGCCAGCGATCCCCTTATAATTTCTGGTTTCTAATAAGCCTGTGTGGGATTTTTATACCTATTACGAAGATCTCACGATATCCATCTATTTCAATAACAATTCTTGTATACAGTGGATACAGTAAGAGTAATATATTCCCTACGATGAAAGAGCTGCCTGAAGATAGATATTAAACCCATTCATTGAAGAGGTCAGGAAAGTAGCTGATCTAAGCCACAACTTCTTGAACAACTAATAGAATTATCGTGCGACAAGTCCTTGCAACTGGTTTCTGTACGAAGACTTGGACAAGTTCTGTCTAAAGAGGAGAGAAGAATATCCTGGTCTGGTATCTGCTGCTTTAAATGTAATAATTCCGTACACCGTACCTGTGCGAAGGTTTTTTTTTCTTTCTTCCATGGTAACCACTAAAACAAAAGATACAAAATCGCTTATCGGTTGATGACGAAGACTGAGCTAGATATTGCAGCACTAGTGAAATCACACCATGCTCAGGTATCTCCAGTGATTTATTTGTGGATTTTGTAGAAGGAGGGAATATTTATGCAATATTGTTCCGTATAACAGAACAACTTGAAAGTGGGATTGGGACAACGTTATTTTTAAACCTATCTACTTTGAAATTATGGTACTAGTTTGATAGGAGACCCTCCAAGTTCATCATTTTTTAAACTTTTCTAAAAACAATTTTATGATAAATACGGATATGTACGTTAGATAAGATTTGGTTAGATAGATTAAATTGCATGCGTTTGTTACCTTACTACTTTTTGTTCTACTGCTGAGGACAAGTGTAAAAGCCCTATAGTTGCGTTGCAATCTGCATACCTTGTCATAACAAGTGTCACATTCCTACGTAAAACGGTTTTGCTATGACAAATAATTCTTAGTCTGTTCTAATTTGGTCCTTAAAGACCAAATTCGTCGCCCGAACAATAAATACAACAAAAGGTAAGAGTTATATTTTGGGCAGAACAGTGATAGGTGCACATAAACTTGAGCGTAATTTTATTAAATAGAAGGGGAAAGACGCTACTTAATGTCATTCCTTATTATCATAAGTAAGTTTTCGTACCATTTTGTTCCTTGTACTTAATAAAATTACCGTACATTCAGGGGTGTGTGCACCTATCAATGTTCTGCTAAAAGTAAACTTTTGGCCAACGAAACATACTGGCATTAAAATGAATCCAAAATTGAACAAAGACAAGGTTAAGCTGAAGCATGATTAACGCCATGTTATCTAACACTGTCTTTAGAAATTAACAATACTTTCACACCGTACCTCACTTTAGAATAGTGTAGCAATGCGAGGTTCTTTTACATCGGATACCGTCTTTTTCCCAGTTGGTTTGTTAGTAGTAGCATGTCATCATGATGTCCATTTCTTATCCAGCTAATTGCATACCTTTCTGCATTGAACGAGGTAATATCTGGTCCATTAACGTTTATGAAAAGAATAAATTCGAGGGTTTTTAGAGATAAATGGTTTCTAGTATTAGTATGCTGGAAGTTTAAGCTGGAAAAACATCTCACACTCTGCAGAAGAAACTGGAAGAAGACTGATTTCCATGTTAAGATTTTGTAGATTTGGGCCAATATTAGGTTTCATCTTATGCTCTCAAAATTCCTGCAGAATTTTGGCTGAATCAGCGGTAAATTTTAATTCATTTAATTTTTATTTTTATTTTATTTTTGAACTTTGCATTACTTCTTTGTCGCCGTTTAACTTTCTTGCAGACAATTCTCGCCAATTGGATTGTAGCAAAACCTCGGCCTCACTGAACGTTTCGAGCGTATGTTATTTGCTATACTCTTGCAATCTTATTTTCTGGTACTTCTCAAGAGAATTGTCTAAGGGTTTTGCCAGTAAGACTCCACAAAACTGACCAGTTTCTTCAAACTGACGTAATTGTTCCATGGACATGCCCCTTTTTCTTTCAACGCTTCCAGAACATTTACAGTTTTTCAATTTTGCTTATTACCTGTACAAGGGATGCAGACCTTTCTTGTAGAAACAGGCTAAGAATATGTAGAGGTTCCAGCGCATCTCGAATCATGGACATTTCATAAACAAAGTTCCACTTAGTGAATTTTACGTACAGATTTGAAAATATTGCACGCTGCTGAAAGCTTCTCTGCAAATCTGTAGAAGGTTCTCAAAAGTGTTCCACTACAGCAGGATAGGACTTCCGCAATGCTTCTACTGAACGGTATGAAGAGCCTAACCATCGTACATCAAAAACTTTAGTAATATTATAGAAGCGAATACTTAGTTCTCGTGATATTAATTCGATTTCTCTCCTGTTCTTCGGGGGACATTGAGTAAACACCGTGCAATCGCTCTACAAGGCTTTGAAAATAAACCATATCTGAAATCGTATTTACAACGTTGTGAACAGCCAGTTCCAGCTTATGACTCATGCAGTGAAACACGAATAAATTGGCGTTTAATTCTCGCTGGAGTAAAGAAACGGCACCATTATTTCGCCTTACATGTTATTTGCGCCATCAATACAAACTGTTATAAGTCTTTCCCGTAATATCATTTTGGAAAGATTCATACTATGGAATCACAACCCTCTCTGCCTATTGTTACCTATATCTCAAATAAACCTAAAAATATATTGCTACACACCTGATTAACTACAGTACGGATATACACAATGAGAACAGATTTATGAGACACAGTGGAGGATTCGTCCATCATTAGCGCGAAGGGTTGATCGAAATTCGCAAGATACTGGGTCATTTTTCGTTCATTTCTATAGCTACAAAGTCAATATTTGAACATGTAACATTAGAGTAGAGAACTTGTTCGATGTTCATTCCATTTATTTCTTACTATTTAATAAGATGCACGGTAAACGACAGACGATTTTGCGCAATAACATACGCAGTTCTAAATATCACAGTTGTCTTTTCAACACGAATTTCATTCATAATTAACACGAAAGCCTCTTACTTTGTGTACCGGAATTACTTGCCTTTTAATCGTCAGGAGTTTTTCCTTTATTAAAATATAGTCTAATATCCATTTCCTTATGTTCTTTTTGAGGTGCTTGTCAACGAAGAAACTACCAATTCACAACTGCA
Source organism: Thermobia domestica (assembly GCF_964235325.1). Taxonomy (NCBI): domain Eukaryota; kingdom Metazoa; phylum Arthropoda; class Insecta; order Zygentoma; family Lepismatidae; genus Thermobia; species Thermobia domestica. The sequence continues at coordinate 308,782,049 of NC_137459.1, forward strand.
GTGACTGCTCACTAATAACTGAAAATGTTTATTATTAGGCCTATTATTATTATTATTATTATTATTATTATTATTATTATTATTATTATTATTATTATTATTATTATTATTATTGTGCTACTCAGATGAAGTATGATAATCAGTGGTATCAGTTGCAAGATTTGTCTTCGAGAAACAATTCTATAAACAAGACCAGAATAGCTCGCAACAATAAACATACTAAAAAGTAAAGAATTGTTACTAAAATATGGAGTTGAATTATTGTACTTTAAAACCGATTGTATAGCCTAAAAAAGGTGGAAAATATCTTCCCAGAATTAAACCTAGAGACAGGGAAACCAAAACTTAGAAGGGGGGAAATTCCCAGGCTTCCCCGGCTACAAATACATCCCTGGTTATCTCATTAGCTTTCAATTTTAATTGTATATCAATATGCAGGTTATGTTGCATTTGTATTCTTCTGGTATTTCAATATGCAGTTTTTATTAGTTTCATACCGTACCTCTTTCATTTAAATTGATTTTTAAATAACTCTGCATCTGTTGAAAATGATTAATAGACCTGTTTTTGTTGTTCTTAACAGTATGTGTAAAACTAAAAAGATACCTATCAGGAAAAAAATCTGGTATTAGATTGTAATTATATTTCTCTCTTCCGCTTATCTTCGCGACCCCCAGGTTGAGAAACTCTGCCCCAGACCAATATAGAATTTTATAACATTTCGTTATTTTTATACGTTCTGTGTATTTAATATGTATACTGTACGGAAATATGAAAAATAATGTTTTACAAGCACTTAGGCATGCCTCGCGGCACTACATAATAAAATTTATAAGGAGAGGGCGCGAGGCATGAAGGTAAAACCTCATGTAGTCAGTGGCGGATTTAGCAATATACTGACTAAGCCCCGGATTTAGTCCGCTGCTCAAGGGGGATCGCCAACTCCAGGCTACATACGTGCTCCTTATCAGTGGCGTAACTAGCTTTACTGCGCCCTGGATCGATCGATCATCGATTTACTCATGCCCACCCCTGCCCCACGCATTTCAGCTGCTGCGTTATATATATATATATATATATATATATATATATATATATATATATATATATATATATATATATATATATATACAGTGGCGGCGTAAGGCAAACTGGGGCCCGGGGCCAGTCAAGTAGATCGGGGCCCCTTTTCGAACAATCGTGATTTATACACTTCTACGTTTGACATTCATTTACATAACCATTGTTTCTGTATACTCCTCCCCCTTTCCCGTTGATGTGTGTCTTTAGATCATTTTAATCTGGGATATATTAAACAAATGGGGGTGACATTTATAACCCCTGTCTATTTTTCAAATGCTTAGAACCGCCTTCAGGCTAATATCTAAAAATAAAACTGGACCACGTTATCATTGCATATTTTTTCTTTTTTGATTCATTTTCAAAGGACACGATAGAAAAAGGATTAGGGATACAAGTGTAACGGAAACTACAACTCACGACAAAAATAGCATAATCTTACGAACAAACAAAACGTAACGATCAATAATCGTACACCTAATATCAACGCGTACTATAATTATATTGGATAGTGGAAGTAATGCTCCTAACAATACATTTCGAGTCATATTTCCGTACGGAACGTAACAATGAGCTGATATTGCAAAAATTGCAAATAATAATATAACCGATGCGATTTCTAAATGTAAGCTCTCTATTTTTTCTAGAATATTTTTGTTCGGTTCTCGTCTTTGGTGTTTCTCCTGCACAATTTCTCATACGGTTGTTTACTCATAGTTTCTCCCTGTCTGAATTTACGCTAGATGGATTTTATTTGATTAGATTTTTCTTCTACAATTAGCCCCATTCACTTTAATATTCGGTTTCTCTCCAGTGATCATACACAATATTCAAATACTTTTTTTCTTTACCGAACTATCCGTAAATATTGGATAGAATAGATTTCTCCCCTGCGTGTCTTCTTCATTTATCATTTACTAGGTTTATTTCCAGTGATAATGTACGATCTACTTAGTCCCACTGCTTTTGCTGAAGTATCAATGAATAGTTAATCACTAGAATATTTCTCTTCTGCTTGTATTTTTTACTATTGCTGGATTTCGCACTTGTTTTATGATTATATTATTTTGTATTTAATAGTTCAGTTATGTTTATATTTTGTCACTTTGACTATTTCCATTACCACTTACTAACGGACTTAGTGTTACAATATATTATAACAAAAAGTTTATTAAATAATTCCTGAGTTTATTGAATAATTGGGGATATATTATAGGTTAAATGTGTGAGCACAGAATTCTTCTACGGGTTATACCATCCTACTTTTCATTACCACCTATCACCAGTCAATTGATAAATCTTGACGGCTTTTTATTACTCTTTTGGTACTTTTGTATTTTTATTGCCTTTACTTGAAACATGAAACTACTTTCGACAATACTTCCACTACCATATTAGCCTGTGTTCCACCAACATTCAGAATGATACCTTCTTTGCTTTGGTAGCTGCGAAAGTCTCAACTATATTATCAAAATCCAAAGTGGATGCTATTTCACTTTTGATAGAAAGAATGTCTAGATTCGTGAATCTTTCTTGACTCATTGTGGAACGCAAGTATGATTTTATCAATTTCATTTTGCTAAAAAGACCTTTCACATGATACGACAGATACAGGCAGTGTTGTCAAAATCTGAAGAACGGTTGACAATCTTTAGTAAATTTCAATCCCCATTGAAGATACATATTTCAGTATGCCTTGTGGGGAAAAGTCAAGTTGTTCTTTAGCTTTCTGAGTACACCTTAGTGAACGGATTATATCCTTACAATCCTGAAATAATTTTAAGCCATCCAGGTCATACGGGTAGAGCAAAGCCAAATCATAGCAACATGGTTTTAGCCTTTCCTTGCTCTCATCATCTAGCTGTTGCACAAAGTTGGCCATAGAACACACGAATAGAAATCTGTCTTTCAATTCATGCATCTGAGTAAAATGATCCTACATTTGTTGTCTCATCTCATCTAGAGTTTCATTGATAGAGCGCTTCACTTCGGAATGTGCAGTCAGGGGTTCATTCTTTGCTCCTCCAGACATGCATCTCCTTCTTCTACTGTGTGTACCCACAGTTATGTTCCGTGCCCAGCAACTTCCTTCAGCTGCGGATAAGATTTCCTTGCCCAGCTCAAGTCTCCAGGTATCAATGGTGTCAACCAGGCTCTGTAACTGAGTAAGAGTTTGATTGAAACTCACATCCTGAGATTGAAGGAATTTTTGATCCGATCAATATATGAGAGATCTGCAGACCAGAAATATAGTAAAGCGATTAAGTTAAATGACTGGATGCTTGCAAGAAGAAGACCAGCATCTCCTCTAATATCAAGCGTTTCAATCGAAGTGTCACGCAGATCTTCCAACATTTTAATTACTTCATCCAATTGACTAGAAAGTGCCTTTAAAGCTTCTGCTTTTGAACTCCATCTAGTGTCAGTTTCATGTTTCAGACCAATCTTTACATGATTTTACAGCACATTCAATCGGTGAGTAGATCTAGGGAAGAATGCCAACAAACGTTCCATTACTCCAAACAAAGTGATCGCCAGAACGTTAACGTGCGCAGCATGTAAGCCACAAGGTTCAATAAATTATTGTTACCAGGAACGAAAATGGTCAAATGATTTATATTCCGTATCAAAGTTGGAACTCTTGTTTTCTTATTGAACATTTTCTTTACTCTAAATTTGTGGGCTGAAATGTAAATTCATACGCCAAAAAACAAAGAGCAGAAATGGGGAAAACAGCTATGCAAAAGGGTTTCGGTCGCTGAAAATTCGACTTGTAAAGGACAAAAGAAAAAAGGACAGAAATGAATCAGCGACTATAGCGTCTGCACCAAAGAGCTTTTAGTTAGCAACATAATTCTAGTACCCTAATAAAGCATTATGTACGTTGATCTTTTCTTTCTACCCTTCTATTGAACTGATATACGAATAAATAAATAAATAAATAAACAGTGATATTTTAGGAAGCAGGCTAGCAGACGGGGCCCCATTACTTGAATCGTAAGACCTTACAATGTAAATAACACAATATACTTTGACTTTCTCTTATTATATTTTAATCCACACTCAACTTTTTCCTTTATATTTCTCTGAGGTTATTGAACAGAGTGGAACTTTTTTATTTTATTCGTATTTCAATCCACATACATTGTTTCCTTTAAGTTTCTTTGGGATCCCAAGAGAGTGAAACTTTTATACTATTATTTTTTCACCTACATTCAAATTTTTCTTTAATTTTCTTGGGGGCTTCAAGAAATTGAAATGTTTGTTTTATTTTTCTACCTGCATTCAGCCTTTTCCTTTAAAATTCTTTTGGGGCCCCCAAGAGTATGAATCCTTTACTTTATTTTTCACCTATATTCAGAGCTTTCTCATTTAAATTTCTTTGGGAGCCTCCAGGATAATGAAACTTTTATTTTATTTATTTTTAATCTACATTCAGTTTTCTCTTTAAATTCCTTTCGGGTCCCCAAGAGAGTGAGTCCCGAAACTTTCAGCTTATACGGAAATCCAGCATTGATTAGCTTTATTAGAGAGATATTTGTGTTGTGTCATGCGTTATTTGGTGTAATATTAATTGACAAATAATTGCGTTTACACTTAGGGAAAGTATGGATTAAACCTTGACGGCCCTTCTACGGCTCATGCTAAAAGGTTCCTTAGTAATTATTTTTTACCTACCGTCGGGGACCCCCACAATGTGGGGCCCGGGGCGGGGGCACCGCTCGCCCCGCCCTTACGCCGCCACTGTATATATATATAATTTATTTACAACTTTACCACACGCACAGATTACTCAAGTGAGTAATAGTTCAATTTAATGTTTAGTAGACAGTGTGTTCAATACAGTGGATTAGCCAGGGGGAGGGTCCTTTAGTCTGGACCCCTCCCTAAAATTGTTAAAAGCTGCTAAAATAAAGCCTTAAATTGCGTTTCAAGTTTAAATATGCCTAAAAAGTTTCTAGGGAAGAACACCCGTACCCTCGAAACTTTTAAGCGTCATTACAATATAGCCTAAAATTGCGTTTCTAATTTTCACATTGCCAGAAAATTTTCATGGAGGACTCCCGCACCCCCTCCGAAACCTGGATACACCGCTGGGTTTAATGGCAATTTATGCGTTAGGTTTCACGTTAGTTAAGCTGTTGCCCAAATATTTGAGTTCTGCCTTCCATTGGGCATGAGTACTTTTATTACGCCATTCTTTCATTATCGTTAATAATCAATTTTTCAACTTTTGCTTTGATTCACAGAAAGCAATATCTAGAAGTGAAATGTAAAATGTTATTGTGCTATCATATGATTTTATACCCTGGTAACACGGAAGTAATTGTCTCGCTACTGTTACAGCCCTTTCTCATTTGACAGCGAACTGCCGCACGCGGTGGCGGCGAATTGCCGCGTAGGGTAGAAAGACCTTTTAAGCAATGGAGCTTTTCATATATGCGCGGCCGTCGCCGCAAATTTACGCGGCGAGGAAAAACAGCTGCCTCTCCCTGCTAGAAAGTGGCGCAGCAGATTGCCGCGTACAACAAAGCGGGACATTGCAAGCAATGGAGCTCTTTACATGTAGGCGGCTATTTGCCGCTTGGGTATTGGAGGAGAGAGCAAGTGTTGCCAGGAAAGAGTAGAGAGTGGTTGCGATAATTTGTATGTGTGTGTGTTTTACGTATATATATGTGTGTATTTCTGTATTTATGCATGTTTTTATGTTCTAGCCTAAGACACCTCGAGTACTTTTAACCAAACTTGTTACATACAATATATGGGAAAAGATGACATGTAAAAATAATCGAAAACGACCGATACTACCGAAGTGTCGAATCCAAAGGTCGTTGATTAAAAAGAGTCCAAATTAATACAAATTAATTTTTTCTATGTAATAGAAGATTGGGATAAATGTGCGGGCAGCGCTGGGCAAACGACTGAAACGAGCTTCTAATTTTATAAATTTCTGGAACCCCAAAATTGAAATATGTGCTATCAAATATTTCAACAATATTACAGATTTTACAGTCTTTTACTATATATTTATGTACTATTTTGCCATATACAGTATATATATTCTTACATAAAAATTCGTAATCCGGATTTTAGTAATAATACTGTAATTTACCTTAGCAAAGCAAGAGAGAATTCATTACGTGATATTTGATAAATGTACCGTAACTATCTTAACACTTCTATGGTTGTAACTTCTTGAATAGTCCTTTGAATTCAGGGACTAGAGCAGTGCTTTAAAGAGACTTGAGTCAATAGTCGGAATGCTTAAAACAAACGAATAAACCCGAAATACTATAATAATAATAATAATAATAATACTACTACTACTACTACTACTACTACTACTACTACTAATAATAATAATAATAATAATAATAATAATAATAATAATAATGATAATAATAATAATAATATAATACCAACAGACCAGCCATGGGTTCAATGGTTGAGTGTTGACTTGGGATTCTGAGATAGATCTCAACCACCGACTATCCCGAAAGGACTTTATCCTGGTTTCCTCAGTCACAACAGGTGATCGTATTTTATATATCCAGAACCTGGCCGCTATTTTGCTCAAGTCTATCAATTGTGGAAACAGTATAGAAAAAATCTCATTCAAGATACTTCTCTCTATATAAAAAAGGTGAACTCATATTTCTTTATTTGTTTGTTTGTTTGCTTTCTGTCTGTCTTAACAAGGCGAGTAGAAGGCACTTTTTGCGTCTGTCCATTGCAACCACTACAACATGACAAGAGTCAAAAGGTTTTGCTTCTTTAGTTGCACAGCAACCCTGCTCGCATATTTTTCATCCGCGCCAAAACGCTACGTAATATGAAAGGGTACACTTCTCATGCGGCAAACTGTCGCGAGAAGCGACGGTAAATCGCCGCCTCAATGTGAAAGAAGCGTTATTCAACTTTGCCTGTTGCTGAAAAGACTTAGCTAGGAAGTTGGGAGCGCTCAATGAAATCGTTCTGTAGTTCGCCGGCCCCGTCTCGCGGTATTTTGCCTTGCTTGCTTGCTGCTGTGTGTTGTCTTGCCCTCAGGCGATCAAGCAGGATGTTTCGAATGCTGTATTTACCACTACCGAGTAAAAAGAAACAGATATCAGTTACACGAAGGGAACAAAATAAAAAAAATAATATATATCATTTAGAGTTAGTATTGGACAGAGAGCTAGCACATGAAAAATCACTCCAGGAGGTACAAATTGTTTCACCCCTATATCTGGTGCGGGTCGGCCGGGAATGTAAGAAAAACTTAGTCTTCCGCGTCAAACCGGGGCTTTTGGCTACAGTGAGCTCCTGAATTTTTAAAAAAGGATCAAAATTTAATTTAAAACGTACAAAAAAAAAAAAAAAACTAACATGTTTTGGTGTGGAAGAACGCACAAAACTAAAAAAAAAAAAAAAAACTATCCATAAGACAATATTTTCGGGAGCTTTAGCCCCATAAGACAAGATTCAAAATTCGAAAAAGGACCAAAATTTATGTCATAAGTTCTAAGAAAATTTCTTTCGCCGTCTTGTACCTTTCTATGTGCCAAACTTCGTAAGACGAATAAATTATGGGCCAAATCCCCTTAAGACAAGAGTGTTTGAGAAAAGGGATTAAAATTACGTCATAACGTACAATAAAAAACTTAAGGGTTTAGTGTGGAAGGATATCGTAATTTAAATAAAAACTGATGACAAGTTGCGAAGTCATATTCATCATTTCTACTCGCGTCTTCCGTATTTCGCATGATCTCATGGGCACGTATACTTTGGCCCTATGTTTAAAATGTTAGTATACTCTTGCTCTCACCAATAATACTGCCACCTTATCAGTAAGTCTCCCTTGATATCTTACAAAGAGAGTGTGTAGGGAGAAGTTTGCGATGATTTGACTGTATTTACTGTACAGTATGGTTGGAAGGACAAAACATATTGTACTTAAGAGGGAGAAGGAGTGCGCCACAGCGGCCGGAAGATTGGTGTTCAATTTAACATGGGATCTCAACCATTTTTTAGGCAAATAATTGTTTCATTTCGTTCTTTCGCAAAAATGTCTCAATAGTTCACTCATTATGATGCATCTCATTTTAAAGGTGCAATTTGAACGCTGTGCGTGATATTTTCTTCTTATAAATACAGATAATTACAATCAAAATTTCCTTAAGAAAATGATCAAAATTAGAGGGAAAAGTCTTCTGTTTTCTTACAGTAAGGAAAAGAGCTAAAAACTTCGGACTTTTTTGAGAATGGAGTATTATCTTTGTATTTGTGCGCTACTGTACTATTTTTTCGCTATTTCCAAAGACATCCATTACACAATCGATGAGAAATTATATTCTTCATCATTGAATCTACAGAAATCAGAAATCAGATTTTTTCGTGTTCACGTACTTGGCCGTCTAACTGCTAGATTGCACTATAGTCATTCCTCATCCCACTTTCCTTCTCAGCGGGAGCCAGTCCTTTTGAAAACCTACTTTGAACTTCTTAACAGGGGCGGGAGGAAGGAAATCATTGTGAAGAACGGGAACTTCAAACACGAGGAATGGCAAAATTTATGACCTCTTTGGTTGATGGTTTCTGTTTCAGCAGTACAGTAGATGGTTTCTATGAGAAGAAGTAATTTGTGTTTGTAGCGATAAAGTCAACCTTTCGACAAAGATTTGTGAAGAAGTCGAACCAAAGTCTTCGGTTATATATTCCAAGAAAGAAATGAAAACTTCCTGTAGGACTGAGAATATACATGCAAGAGAAAAAATAAGCTACATTATTATAATCTTTAGAATAGATTAATCCCCGAAATATTCTTTGCTTACCTGTCAAAAAATTCAAGAATAATATGGTATAAAGCTCTTTCATCAGCTTCCATCGTACAACATACTAGACACACACATATTATATACATACATACATATATATACACAGTGGCGGATCCAGGATATGATCAAGGGAGGAGCTAACCATAGTTTGCCTCTTTATCCAGAGTAAACATGATTGAAGCCCATTTTATCCAGTGTATACCTGAGCGTCAAGAGGGGGGACTATAGCCTCTATAGTCACCCTTGCATCCGCGCCTGTATATAGGGCCTATATACTATTTACAGTGCCAAATTTACGTATAGGCTAAACAAGCTATAGCTTAGGGCCTCGCTCTCTTGGGGGCTCCAAAATCTAAAGAAAAACTGGATATACGTACATTTCTAAAATATAAGAAAATTAAAACATAAAATAAAATTTATATATACGTAGCACCAGTGCTTCCTGTTGTGTAGCCTACGTTCATGTAATTAATGGGGCTCCTTCTACTAGTCTGCTTCCTAAATTATCTCTAGTTTCTTCATTGCTGTATGTAGGGTTTCTGTGTTCATCTGGACACATAAATGACCCCATTACCTTCAACAGCTTGGGGCCCCACTAAACCTAAATCCGACTCTGACTATCTATTTATGCATGTTTGCTCCTTCTCTTTTCGAAGCAGTGTTTCTTTGATATTGCTCCCAATTCTGGCAGGTTTTACCGAGGGGGGAAAAGTCCTTACTCATTCCAGGCATTCAAACTAGGGACTGGACTACTTGCTTCCAACATTCTGTCCCCCTTATTTCCCGGTCTGAATCAATTGTCTAAAGCCCATAAAACATTCAAATTCAAATGTAGATGTTGCTCGTCACCCAGTCAGCAATTTAAGCTTGCCGCAAGTTGCCACAAACTTGCTGTTGCAAGGTCAATTAGCTTGCCGCAACCTATACTATGCAAGCCAATTTGCTTGCTGCAAGCTTGTGACAAGCTAGTTATTTACATCTGGGCAAGGCTTGCGGCAAGCTTGTCTTCACAAGTTAAACACAAGTCAAATTATCTCACACGCAAGCCAAGTTTAAGCGTATTCTCATCAATGGCAAGCTTTATTAAGCTTATTGCAAGCGAAAACACGCCAAACAAGTTATATGGAAGCTTGCAGTAAGCGAATTTATATAAAAACAGTATAATATAACCGTTTGACTAAATATATGCTACAATTTATTTTTCCCTCGCCTTCCTAGTTATTGAAGCAAATGCACAACGGTGAAAACACTCAAGTCTCCGATCCGCTTCTGCAAAACATCAAAATAAGCATAATTGTTACGGTTTAGTTGTGACAAGCAATTTTTCGTTCGTTCGTTCGTTCGTTAATAGCTAGTCATAATGACTAGCACCCTTTTAGAGGGTTACGCCCTCTCTTAGGGAAGAGTATTAATTAAATGGACGATTTGAGGGATTTTGTGACGGTCTCCTAGAAGTTCTTTATTATAATAATTTTTTAGGGTCTTAAGGATGTTTCCGATCCTTAACATTGGTAGGAAATTAACGAGGAATTGCAGTTAATTTATTATTGTACAGAACTGGAACAGCAGAAATATGATAGTAGGAATGGGTACCTAGTGGTAAGGCATATCATATTTATACAGAGTATGAATGATGAGCATGAAGAATGAGGCGAGGCGTGTTTTCACATCGCAACACTATAAGTGTGGGTCAGACAGACGAAGATATCTTGTCGCCTATGGGCTTATCGAGGTTTCGACGTAGATAATGGGAGCCCTGTTGGTAGCAGATGGATTCAGCGTGCAAATGATGGAAATATGAGTGGAAGATGATCATGAACTTGATAGTCCGTGAGGAGCTCCTGGTCTAATGCGTCAGGGGGTAGAGTGTAGCAGTAGAGAGTATAGAGTAACGATAGCGGTGGGGGGTAATATCGAGATGGAGAAGGATGGAGAGCTAAGTGGTGCATAGTATTCAGAAGTAACGGGTGTTGGGTTTTATAACGAGAGCATATGTATGTCAGACGTAAAGTTTCAAGATGAAACTGAAGTGTAGGAAACTGAATCCGGTCGTACAAATCTGCTGTGGGACTAGGCAGTTTGACTCGATATGCAATGCGGAAAGCATGTCGTTTTAACACTAGTAACTTTTCGTAAATTTTTCGGGTGGCCGCGATCCATGCAACGTGTCCGTAAGTCAGCACAGGCCGTAGAAAGGCCTTGTATGTGTTCAGAATTGTGTTTGGTTTTAGTCCCCAGGACGTTCCGGTGAGCCTTTTTAATAAGTTAAGTCTATTGTAGGCTTTAGTTGTGACTGTTTGAAGATGTCTCCAAGTGAGATGTTTATCGAATGTGAGCCCCAAGTAAGTTACAGTTGAACGTGTCTGGATGGGAGTTTGGTCTACTTGTAGTGAAAGGTGGTTAGGATTTCTTCTGACTCTTGATGTTCGCTTCGGTGGAATGAAGACAATTGCCTGCGTTTTTGTGGCGTTGATCGTTAGCTGCCATTTGCCGCACCAGCGAAGAAAATTGTTAATTGCTAACTGTAGAGCAGTGTTGATGGATTGGATAGTAGATTCTAGGGCAAGAAAGGCAGTGTCGTCGGCATATTGAAAGAGGTGAATTTTATCAGGAAGTGGAGGCATATCGGCAACATAGAGAAGATAGAGGAGTGGTGACAGAGCCGATCCTTGAGGTACTCCACAGTAAAGGAAAATAGGATGTGAGAGGCAGTTATTTATTGACACATATGACAGACGGCCAATTAAAAAGTTGGAACAGGAAATCGAAGATGAGTTAATTTGTATATAAGTGCGATGTGCCATACCCTGTCAAATGCTTTCTCGAGGTCAAATAATACAAGACATGATGGTTTGACCGAGTTATAGTGTTGTGTAACCATGGTGGTTAAACGAAGTAGTTGATCGTTGATCGAATAACCTGGGCGAAATCCTGCTTGGTGTATGGGAAGTATCTGGCGTCTTTCTATGTATGCATGTAGTCGTCTTACTAGAATACGTTCTAGGATTTTACTAAAAGTAGACGTTAATTGAATTGGGCGGTAGGATGATAAGTTGGCAGGAGGTTTCTTTGGTTTTGGAAACATTAACGTCTTAGAAGTTTTCCAGGTGACAGGAAAATAGCCAGTTCGCAGAATAAAAGTAAAAATCGTGGCTAACAAATTAAGCAATATAAGCGGGCTTTCTTTTATATGGCGATAGGTTATTGTATCAAAGCCAGGTGCACTATTTCTTTTGTTGCGAACAACTGTACTGATATCTTGAACTGTGATTGGCTCTGTTAGAGGTTCATTTTGCGGAAGAGTATGAAGGGCATGAGGTTGTAATGAAGGAGAAGATGGATTGACTGTGTCAGCTGGATGTCTATATAAATATGTGGAACTGAGTGGTGTGAAGATGTCTTGGAGAAAATCAGCAAAAGCGTCAGCTTTGGCGGAGTCTGTTTGTATAGGTGAGTCACCATTTAATAATTGATATGGTGTTTTAGTATGTTTACCGCACAGAGCATTAAAACGTTTCCAGTACTTGCTAGGATGAGTGACGTCAGAGAGGGAATTACAGGTTTTAACCCAACACCGTAGCTTGTAAGCACGAATGTAATTCTTGACTATCCTCTGAAGTTGCCGGTGATGACGGAGTGATTCTGGATTTTTTGTACGTTGATAGTCACGATAAAATTGTCGAGAGCGAGTGATAAATGTGAGATATTCTGGTGGCAATGTTGGTCGGTAAGGCGTTGATGTAGTTACTGGTATGTAAAGTGAACTAGCTTCTTGGATTGAAGTTGTGATGGTATGGATGTCATGATACAGTTCGTCCTCTGATGTAGGAGGTTGCAAAGGCTCTACTGCTGCCGAGAGATATGTTCTGTATTGTTCCCAGTTGGCTTTGTCAAAACGGAGGCTAGTTCTTTGAAATTCTGTAGATTGAGACGTATGACGAGTACTGAGTTGTAATTTGATCGGAACATGGTCACTTCCTAATGGATCGAGAACATCAATATGGATTTGTGAAACGAGATTAGCAGAAGTAATGACAATATCTGGTGTGCTTTGTGATACAGGCCTAGTGGGTTTTGGAAGATCATGAATGATACCAGTCGTGTGAGTTGTGACAAAGGTTTGAAATGTAGACCTGTCTCTTTCTGATCTGCTGTGCATGTTGAAGTCGGCCATAATTATGAATCTCTTATAATTATCGGAAATGTGTTGCACGAATGTAGTAGGTAGAGGCTTTCCAGGTCTGATATAAACTGTAGCAACGGTTATGGCTATATTACGGAAGTATAAAGTAATGATGAGATATTCAGGAAAATCTGGCAGCCTACAAAAGTGTCGACGTGATGGAATACGTGGAGAAAATCCGACGGCTGTTCCTCCATTTGCGCGCCTCCTAGGAAGGGTGCTATCCTGTCTAATTAGTGTATATCCAGAAAAATGACAAGTGAGGGAGGGAGTGAGAAAGGTTTCGTTAAGGATAAACACTGCCGCTCTTTCTTCCAGTAACAGCGCTTCGAATAAAGCTTTATTCTGACGAATGGATCTAATATTGAGAAATATAAAGACTAAGTCCATGATCAGTAGGTTAGACAGTAGTTTCCAAAGGTGCTGTATGAAAATAGACATTTTGACCAGAATAAGTAGCATGAAATGTAACATGGAATATTTCTTTTGCTGCATGGGTGATTTGCTTTAAGACATGCGAACGATGAAATGGTTGAATATTTTGAAGAGTAAGCGTTAGAAAGGCAAGCATATTGCGCACTGTTATAGGAGAGCCCAGTGAATGTGGAACGTCTGTAGAATAGTTATATATACGTAGTGGTGCCGCGTACTCAGGGTGAGCTTCGGTAGGGGCGGGTTTGCCCTTGCACTTGTAACTATATGTCGGGTGTTGTTCATGGCAAGTGTGACAATTCGGTGGTTGTTGTAGATTGGGACATGAACGAGTTGAGTGATCACCAGAACAGTAGCCGCAGATAGTGGTATTTGGGTATGTTGCGGTAGAGTGTTGATTATATGTCTGGCATTTTTCGCATCGAAGTGGTAGGGGTGCTGGTGACCGTGAAGGTTCAACTCTGTGTCTTCTGTTATAAATGTATGCCCCATTAGTCAGAAGAGAATCAATGGTGGTTTGAGAAGGTGTTAGTACTCGAACAATGTACATGGGGCCTGCAGCATTTCTAATTCGTATAACCTTCTGGAGTGTGTGTCCTTCGCATGTAAGTTCCTCCTGAATCTCTTCATCGCTATAAGAAGGATCAACACCGCGAATCACCACGGAAAGGAGAGGAGGACGGCGAGGTGGTGGTATTTGCTTGCGGTGAGATGCATTGAGATTGGTGAGTTTAGCATCTTTGCCGAAGGTATCTATAGGTACTTTGTTCCTTATAGTACTGAGCAAGTTTGCATCTTCTGTTTTGAAAATAAACCCGTTCCTAGTCTTGACTATTTCTTTGAGTGAGGCACGCGGAAGGTACTTGCGTAGTTGTAGAACAACTTGTTTCTCAGTCGAGAAGCGTGAATCGAAATTGGTCAACAGAAACGAGTAAATCGATTGAGATAAAGCTGGAGCCGCAGTAGAATCTGTTTCCATGTCCGTAGGGTTGTCCACTCTATCAGGTGTAGTGTGTGCTTTCTTTGCAGGTGGTGAGAATTGCAAGCGGTTAGAATAACTTTGCTTGATCGAAGAGCGGGAAGCCACAGACGTAATAGAGCTTTGAGATGAGCTTCTGACACGACTAGAAGTGGTTTGTGACTGTACCTTGCGTTTTTCCACCTTAGTGGAGCAACCTGGAGGACCAGGGATGATACTTGGTAAAGCGTGTTTGCTCATTGTGCGTTTGCCATGATCGATGCTATTGTCCGCCATAGTGAAAACTGCCTGGTGGGCTAAGCCCAAGTATGAGATGATACCAAATAAACCGTAAAACCAAGAAGAATAGCAAAGTCGTCTAAAGGTAGTATCAGTTAGGCGTGTTAGCTTCCGTGGAGGCTTCAAATCAACTCGACGGTTGTTTCCTTGACCTCAAAGAGGCAAGTAATCCAACCGTATATAGATGTTCGCGATTTAACCAAAGGGAATGGAAATACTAAAGGACTTGCTTATTTTTCTCCGCCAGCTACGGATACCCTATTTCTTTTACCTGGTTAGAGATTCCAGGTGGCCAGTTCCTGACAAGCAACGCGCCGTTGCTTCTTACAAATATCTAATACGTTGTTATATTAGTCGCGAGTACTTGAAATTTCTACCTTTTTTATATAAAAACGCAGAAAAATGTTTATACTTAAAACAGCGTTCAGACAAAGTTTATACTGTAAGTTAAACTTGAAGTTTATATTAAAATATCTGCAACAGTTCTGTATTCTTTCGCGAAATAAGTAGGCTCAAATCTGCTGCCATCTATGTTCACATTTATGCTTTATACATAAATACCATAATTCGTTATGCCTCATGGTTACCGACATATGAGGAAATAAAGAGCGACATTATAGGTACGTGGGACTACAATACTAGAGTACTAGACGGCACAATTAAAAGAAATAATTAAGTTTGTCCTTTATTCAAGCTGAATGCTAACAAGACGCTAAGAACGCGAACACTATCTTGTCGCCGAAAGTTAAGAGGTCAGCGTCACGTGGTTTTTGAGAACAACTGAAAATCGAACGCGCGCTGGCTTTTTACTTCAATCTAAAGAAAATCGTCTCGCAAGTGAAGCGTGGGTTGCCCGCACTACAGCTTGCGCTAAGCAGAAATAAGCTTTTGTGTATAAGCCAAAGCGAAATAAAATCAAATAAAAGCGACAGGCAAGCTTGCGGTAAGCAAACATGCTGTCTGGGCAGTATCGATACCTAAATATTTCTAAATCAACGGTAAGGGTGTTTGGTACCCTCAATCTGTCTCTCTTTAAAGAGCAGAGAAACACTCTATATTTGGTAGTAATTTTTTTTTAAGTGCTGTTTAATGTATGTAGCAACGCATAGGAAAGTAAATTTTAATATACCCTAGTAGTATAGAAACGCACCATACGGTACCTTACCAAAATAAACAGCCTATGCCAAGGACGCAAACATTAACAATAACAAAAAAGATAATAATAAACATTTTAAGGACATTCTTTCATTAATCATGTCGCACTTAAAAGCAAGGTTACTAGAAGGAAAGGTTGGGCTATACGGACAGACGCTTCGCTCCTCGTTTTGCGTGACGTCACCGGCGAGGAGCAGCAAGTAGGTATAGAGGTGTACGAAGCAGCCAGAATGTCTTTCTTTTCTTTCTGTATGCATAACATTTTCGCTGTCACAACATTCTCCTACATCCAAAGTACAAATAAATAAATAAATAAATAATAAATAAGCCAGCAATAAATAGAACATCTTAACGCAATTTATATTATGGAAAATTAACGATGTACCTGTGTTGCATGATCATTTATTTATTTTTTGATGAGATAGATAATTGTTGAATTATAATTAAATTTAAATGTATTTATATCTGAAATGTTGCTGTGAATGTATTTAAGCAAAGTTGCAGATAAATATGTGTTTTACCAGGGCAATCTCTGAAATTTCCGGTGCCTGGAGTTAAAGTAATTGCGGAACCAATGATAAGGTGAGTTCCACCCCCGGCATAAATAGATTACTTTGTGATTACTGATAGGAATATCTCAATAAATACTTAAAACCATGGATAGGGGAAGGTCGTCTGGTATCGGACACCTTAGCTTTTTTTAGTCTGTCAAGCTGAAAAATAGCTATATCAAATTACTTAATGCACAAAATGATACCTTGGTATCTTATACACAACATGTTAAAAGTGATTTGACAGGTAGAAACTAATAATATTTATTTTTGTAAAAAATCAAAGATAATACAAATTAGCGTCCTTATAGAGTGGAGGGTGGTATCGGACAAACATAAAACTATAGTTAATCGGTCTTTTGAGATAACAGAGCAACTTACAATTGCTAGCTGTTTACTTGCAGGAGTTCTTACACACAAAATACAGTTTTATTAGGCCTTGAAACACAGCTTAAAATAAAAGTAAAACATAGATCTTAAACTTCTTAGTCTCATCTCCACTCACTTTTTATTGTGACACAAATCATAATGATGAAACAGTTTGTCTTCAACATTGGCATATTGTTCATGGACCAAGTCTTCATATATGTTACACTATATCCAATCTTCATCAAAAGACTCCCCGCAGTTTATGATGTTTAGTTTTCAGCAAGTTTGTAAGTTAGTTTTAATAATTCTGGTTTACTTAGTGGCATTAGTTGACTATCCAAAGCCTTTACATGATTGAATAGTATTTCCTCTTGGTCGCGATCAAACGTTCTACTAAACGTGCCTTGTTATCCGAGCAGCAAGTCTTAGCTCTTGCTTATTTCCCTTTCAACAGTTTTTGTTTTGACACAATCTCCTAATGTACTCTTAGGAGCACCACATCTAGCACAGCTGCACGTAGTACCATTTATTTGGAAATAACTTTGTCCATGGCCAACCATATATTTTCTTCATCCCAGTTGCCATGTATTTTCCCCATGGTTTCCTGAAAAAGCCAGAAACCACTAAAAAATGTCAAGTTTGTTTACCAATGTTTAGTCCGATACCACCCGATTCCACTTTGTCCGATACCAGCCGAACGACTTGCAACGTATGAATAGCTATCTACCGGCTTGTAACAACACGAATGCAACTATATGCCTAAATTATAATATAAACACCCTAATAAATGTTGTGATAACAACAATATATAAATACACTTATTTTGTAATAAGTTACAGCCACATAAATCTATCTCCATGCACCTGACCAGTCGTAAAAATACAAAAACCTTGAAGCACGAGACACACCGTTCATCGGACAAATCCACTATGGTGTGGACTTCGTTAGTTCATTCCGATCAACTCACTGTAAGCTTAACAGGTGCTGTCCTAAACGGGAAATAACGAAAACTGCTTTTGTCCGATACCGCCCGCTGTCCGATACCAGCCGACCTTCCCCTAATAATAATAATAATAATAATAATAATAATAATAATAATAATAATAATAATAATAATAATAATAATAATAATAATAATAATAATAATAGATCGTTGATGCATTCAGTTGCGGAAGCCCTTTCATGCCTAGCAATTTATTTTGTTCAATATACGGCACTCAGGATTAGTTTAAAATTGCCAATTCATATCTTCTCCACATGATTATTAAAACGGAACCCATCCGTGTTAAACGTCATGTCGACTATCCATCACAGATTATATTCAATGTAACCATTGTTGACGCTATGATTGCACTTCGTGACATTAATAGTACACAGTCCGGAAAAATGTATTGCGTTTATATCTAAATATTTGTATGCTAACTAGTGTTACGAATCGAGACGAGACGAGAAATTAGGTTTTCTCGTCTTATAGAATCGATTTTCGAAAAAAAGCTCTTTTCTTCTCGCCTCGAAGTTTCTCTAGCCTCTTGTATAAATTTGTGTACAAAATTTGTCCTGACTTCCTAAAGTCACGAGAGATCCACGAAGGATGAGAAATAACAACAGTTAAACCATATTCATTATTGGAGTATATTGTGTAATGAGTTGTGTATCTTTGAATGCTCTTCATTGTGTTCTTACAATCACTTTATCAATTTATAGTTTTTTTAACGATGAACCATGCAACATTAAACCGGTGTTTAAGGTTTAATACTTGAGTGAACTCGTATTGCCAATGAGACTCCTGAAGATTCTCATCTTGCCTCGAAAACGAGACGAGAACTCCCATATTTTTAAATTTAAACGAATTTAAAAGATTCTTCTAGTCTCGAATTGCAGACGAGACGAGACATTTCTCGCCTCGATCTCCTCTCGTTGACAACACTAATCTCAACAATGAATTAGAAATAGTTAACCTGCTAGTTTTCCTCAACGGCCAAACTCTTCCATTCTGTGGTGCAAGACGTGGGGCAATCGCCCCACCTGTTCTACCCACACGACGCCCCGGAGTTTTACTCTGATTTCTGATTCAAATAAACATCTAGAGGACCAATAAGTAGCAAAAATATCGATAAATAATTTTAAATTCTGAACTTCATGCATACATAGAAATTTATGAAAATGAATAACGAAAATAAACATACTTTATTTTACTTTGAAATCGGGAAATCGGCTGCCCCTAGAAAATTTTCTTCGGGTGCCTATGATCCTGACTGAGGACCTTTGTCTCTTCTTCACTATTTTGGCATGGAGGGACTAAAACTATCAGTTGAGTATGAATAGTGCAAATCAAAGGCGTATACATGCATAAAGAAATCGACTGATTGTACAATTGATAATAATTTAGAACAACTTTTAACTCTAAAAGAAACCGATGAAATATAAGTGTCACTGTTAATATTAAACAAACTGAAAATAGTTTGAAAAATGTATCGGTAAATATCGGTGTTTAATTGCCAATGCCGATACCGATACTTCCAAAATCGCTGATAATACCGATACCGATATATCGGTACATCCCTAATTCTATAATGTGGAACACTTGGAGATGAAAGACAAATAGACGTAAAAATACATATGTATCCTCGTCGCCATAAGTGCCTTTACATCGCAGTGACGGGCATGTGACCGCGCAGTACTCCAAGGAAGGGATGGTTGTATAAAAATTTTTGATTAATTTTGAAGAGTTTTTATTTTGACTAGGGAATTAACATAGGTATAGGGAGTAAAGACACAAATTTGAAGCATCAGTGCACGAAAAGATTCGTATTCTCAGTTTTTCTATTTATTGCTTTATATGTTAAGTTAAACACCATAATATGTATCACTGATATCGCAGATCGAATTATTTTGTAAAATCGTGTCTGTAACCTATTGTCAAAACATTCATCTCAAGACATGATGTAGAGAAAAGAGAAAGAGATAAGACATCTGTAATATATGTATAATTACTCAATAAGTAATTATAAGTAAATTAGACTCAATAAGTAATTGAAGAAATTAGTTAAAGGACACGTAAGAGAGCGAAAAGGAGGTCTAGAAGTCTGAACTTTTTAGAAACGTCCTAGATAGGTGAAAATATAGTTAAAATTGCAAAAGGTATCATGTAATTTATCTTCCTTTTCTTATATCCTAGTATACTTTTTTCTTTCACATCCAAACATCTCTATTCAGAATTACGAGATAAAGGTGAAGAGAGAAACATTTCCATCTTAAGAATTATATCAGAAAAAAAATCTTTTGACTTAGACTAGACTCGAACTCGTAACCCTTGAATCCATAAGTCTGCGCTCTACCGATTGAGCTAACAATTGCTGTTGCAAAAGCCTGATTTCTACAACTACCGGTTCCTGAATGGTGTGTGTTAACGAAATTGGCCAAGATAATTCCTTCATGTAGCTATTGCAATAATAATAATAATAATAATAATAATAATAATAATAATAATAATAATAATAATAAAGATGATGAACAGAATTTAAAAAGTCGCATTGTTAAAAGTTTGGTGTGCGAAGTTAGTCCTAATATGAGATTTTATTAATTATATATAATAAATGTAAGCGTGGTTTATTCGTGCGTGCTACTCAAACTGCGCAACTCATAAGGGTTGTACGCGTATGGTACAGTAGCCTTGCGTCCTCCAAACGTGAAAAAAGATTCGGTTTGAACCTATGCGTGTCCTAAGAGGAAGGAGGAGATTCAAAGAAAGAAAAGTGGTTTAGAAATTATGCAAAAATAGAATATCTCACGAGGTGAGGTGATATAGAATTCAGCGTGTCTTTCAGCTGTGACTCTATACAAGATATACATCTACGACTTAACGTGGAACCCGAACCACACGACTCCTGCCGGGAATCGAAACCCGTATCATCTCTAGCTCTATCATGAGAGACACACAAGGGCGCCTATATTGTGGTTTTCAAAGGGGGCAAGTATAAGCAACATTTCACATATAGTTGCAAATTTTGGGGTAAATATTCAAACAATTTTTGGGTTTTCGATCTTGCAAAGTATAATTTCCTCTAGAGGGGGCAATCGACCCCTCTTACCCTCTTAATGGGTGCCCCTGGAGACACAGGGACATGCAAAAATAATCGAAAATAAACGATATTAATGTTAAACCCATAGCTTTTGAGTACATGAATTATGAAACCTTCTGTATCGTTCACATCAAAGTTTAGCATTAGCGGCATGGAGGTTTAATGGGAGGGGTGAACATTTAATAATTCTTAATTGAAAGTTATGAGTGTCTATTCAATAGTTTTCGGGGTTGCTGAAATTAATAATTACACTCCAGATACCATTAAAGCCGAAAGTTTTACTCTTTCGTTAGCAGGAAGGTTATTCATTTACTTAACTCAGGAGACCTTAAAGTTAAGGATATGAAACTCGATGCATATATTTCTAATTCAAAATTATTAGATACGTATTGTAGCTTAGACTTCTAAGGAGGGGAAGGGTCAATTTATGCAATGATTTCCTTCACATTCGAATAAAATACTGTTCCATTATATTGCGAAAACTCATTTCGAGTAGTGTCATTGCTAATAGTTTTCCGTATTTGTTTAGACCCCTACTCATTTATAACAGAATATCACTTTTCCTGTAACACCTAACCAAGCACTTAGTAAAGTAAATGCCATTAAAATCTATATTCATAGGACAGTGGTGCAAATGCAGTTGAGCTCTTCGGCAATCTTTAGCATTGAAAGAGAAAAAAGCCACCACATTGATATTGGAAAAGTAGCTAATGAATTCCTCCCCGAAAAAGGTCACCCGCACATTTATTTTACAGATGGTGGTTTATAGCTATACGTAAGTTTGTTGAAATTGCTCCATAGTTGTGGGGGCGAGACACTGAAGCCATCCGTAATAAGGGGGGAAGTGGCATGTAAAAGTACTCAATATGAACAATATTAATATCGAAATCGTTATGGTATTAGTTTTCGTGGTCGTAGATGAATAGTGACGCTGTCGATGTTGCTTAAGTTCAAGTTAAGCCTTGGTTGGCATGGAGGTCAGAGTGGGAGGGTGATAGGCAAAAAATAAATAAATAATCGAAAACATCCTTTATTCGTGTCGAATATATATTTTTCGGGATCTCTGACATAAACGGTAATATTCCAGATGTGGTATATGACCAAGGTTGGCCCCATTCGCATACGGTTTCAAAGAAGAGAACCGGTGAAGATTTCAGAACAGTTCCTTTGACTTAAGTTTCAATACACTGAGAGTGAGGAGTGGTAATACACAAGTACTGGTGTCACATCCGGACCTATCAGACGTATGATTTCTGGGGAACTGTCGTTGCTCCAGGGAGGCATTACCCCCTAATCAGTCCCTAAAATTCTTACTGTTTTACAGGAGCGTAGGCAGGAATATATTTCAGTGATCGAAAGCATTTTTAGGGTTAAATATTTCAGATGGTAATGTATACGTATACTAAATTCGTCTGAAATTCCTCCAGGAGCCCATGTTGCATCGTACGTTCAACTGTACTTTTTTCTGAATCAAAACTTTCTCTCTCTCTCTCTCTCTCTCTCTCTCTCTCTCTATATATATATATATATATATATATATATATATATATATATATATATATATATAAAACAGTAACAGGATCGGTTGTAGACATTTTGTAAGTGTAAATAAACAATATTTAGTCGCCCCCGCCTAAATGATAATAAAAGAATAGAATGCTGTAATGGACAAAAATTCTTCAGATAATTGTTACAATTACAAATTTCTTCAATATATAATAATACAGTCTTCCTGTGAGTATTAAAGGAAAATGGTGAAATTAAACCTAATTAACTGTGGATGAATCCTGATCAAAGTTCCTGTTTTAATAATTTATATATTTTTTTATTAAATAAGCACAGGAAACAACTAAAATGTATACCTAAGATGTATTTTGACAAATACAGTTGAAACATAAAAGTCGAAATAGAATAAAACTAATGAGCTTTAAGTCTAACATTATCACAGGTTTGATTTTGACAAAGAGATATGCTCTTACACTTCATTAAAAGCATATTTAAATAGTGTTTTCTAGTGATACAAATATGGTAGTTAGCTTAATTTCTCGTTTTCTTTGTTACTGTAAAGTTCATGTTATAAAGACACTTTTCTGGCTTTCAATTTGGCAAAATCTCTTATTATTGCATCAATATCAATTTCATTCAGAATGTAATTTTCAATGGCCATCAAAGCTAGTCCATTTAATCGTTCTTGAGATATACTTGATTTCAAATGATTCTTTATTAATTTTAGTTAAACTAGTTCAATACACAACAAATGACAAAAGTGTGTGTCCTAATTGATATTTAATTTGTCCTCGATCCAGTGGCACTTTAAAATCAGGTTCCTTCGCAAAAATTCTTTTCAGGGCCCTTTAGGCCTATAGAACAATTCAATTCTTTCATGTTTCTTTCCAACATAAACGTACGAAATCAGGCAGTAACACAATGTAAACACAAGCAAAGATGCACCCAAGATTTTTCTTTCGGGTCCGAAGATTTTTCGGAATAGCCTACAAATGCAAATAATTTTGTGTATCTGCCAGGAATTCAAGGATCCAGACTCTCAGACTACCTGTGCAGTGTTTCGTCCACACATATTTTTAGGGGGCCACTTTCCCCCGGGAGGAGATCAAAATAATACGTCTGTAATATAATAATAAATAAAAGAGTAGCAGCAGTGGCCCTCTGAATACTAAGTGTACCCCCCCGGAAGATTTTTTCTGAAAGGAACACTGCACCTATTAGGAATGCCCACGAGACAAGATGTGTAGCTGTCTCGTCTCGAAAATGTGTTGTAAAAGTGATGTCTCGACTCGAAAAATGTATATTTCTCTATTGGAAGAACCGTGTCTCGACTCGAATTTTGTCTGGAAAATCCTGTCTCGATTCGTCTCGTGTGCATCCCTAGCATCTATGTCTATGCATCCCTGAACATAGTAACTAATAATCAAAACTCTACTTTGCATTAGAATTATTACTAATTTAAAATATCGCTCCATCTAAATTTAATAACAGAGAATGGATTAATAATTATTGTTATACTGTTATAATAAAACAAGCATCTGTATATGCTGCTGTGATTGAAAGTGAGAGTACTGAAAAAAAAACCTACTTGTCGTCCAAATGACCTTTCATCGCTTTCGATTATATCCTTTCAAGTTATATACTTATATGCCGCGTGAAAACTAATTGTATTCAAACATATTTTGAAATACATGAAATTTAATTCAGACCCGTAACAGAAATGACCGTATCGTTCCATTTTAATTCAACAATTAAATTACTGCAATCAGGTAAAATAACCTTACAGTTTCAAAAGAATGTCGACCTGCAAATGCTTCGTTAACAGAGACTGGTATTGACAACTCCCCACCTCAACATTTGTATGATTTTGTCCAGAGGGCGAAAGAAACCTTTTAGAGCCTTCGGTTGCCTCTTATCTTCTTTCATGTTTTGTAGCTTTATTTTCCGATAAAATGCTCACTTGGTTTTATATCGTTGCTCATTATTATTACATGAAAAACAAAGTACTATTAAAAAGTGAAAGCACACATCATTATACATTTAAAAAATAAAACAAAAACGACATGACTTCGGATAGAAATGAAAATCTTGACGAACGACAAATGAACTAATAGATATTAAACAAAGTGAGCATTAAGCAGTGGACAGCGATTTTAGCCATTAGGAACTTAAGTTAAAGTTTCCCTCAGAAATGATTTTTAAAAAAATCCACTTGTACCGCCCGTCTTTTCTTAGTATTCGCTCCACTCCCTGGGCGAATGGACAAGAAAAGCCTACTTGCTTGCATGGGGGCCCGAAGAATTTTTAGAGGGGTCATCTTCCTGGTTGGTATATTACGTTTGGTATTTTTATTTGTATTAAGAAAATCTTAAGAAATTATACATATATATTATACTTGTCGTAAGCCAGGTGGGGCCCGGCCCCCTCGTCCCCTTTTGGGCGCGCATGCTTGCTTCAACTTTGATAATGTGAATTTCATTTACGGTGATCTTTCTCAACCCTTAACTGAGGTCATTGAACCAAAGTAGTATGCGAAGACACTGTTTAAGACAAGATGGAGGAGCACCCTTGGAGACATTTCTTTCTACTGTGATAATGCCACCCAATCCATAAACAATACTTGCGGTTGAGTTCCTTTCGTTTGTTGATCCATTCGGATATTAAAGACATATTTGGCAATGATATTCTCTAGCAAGGTGTCGGAGGGATTGTTGAGGAAGGAATGAAGAGTCTGTTATATTTGTATTTTGTGCATATGGTGGGATTGTGGAAAGAATACCACTGTCTTTAGCTCTACGGTCATAGTGCTTAATACAACATCTATTGGAAAGCTAAATTTACCTTCATTTTATCTCATATTCGTAAAATATCCCTTTTTCCTCTTTAAAAAGGTCTATCCTCTGCCGTGGAAATTTTTCTCAAACTAGCATCACTTGTGCGTGTGGTATTGGCATCAATTGATGTACGAGTCCATTTCATTTGTAAAGGGTGTTTTACAGCCAACCACGCAAAGATTCGACTTTATTGTCCTTTTGATGTATTTTATCTGTATCTCAGTCTGTACAATATTTATTTGAAGCTATATGAGGAAAATTTTTCATCATAACATTTTTTAAATAAATATTTACATTTAAAACAAAATTCATTTTTCTAATTTGGCTCCCTGTTCACCTGGCGCCTCCTGCGAACGCGTAGTTCGCAGGCTTCAAAATCCGGCCCTGCAGGAACAATGAAATTCTGTATTACCGCCCGACTATCATTGTTGTGAAAACATTCATCATGATATGAAGTAGGGAAATAAGTTACATTAGGGTTCTAAGATCTAATATCAAAGTTGAAACATAGCAAGTAAAACAAAAACATGTAAGGGGTTTAGGAGATACAGCTACCAGAACATCACATCGAAGTACAGAATAGTCTTCATACAGTTGGAGGTAAAAGCTCTGTAAGACCACTTGTAACGACAAAAGGTGAATAATAAATATATGGGTACATATTAGGACTAGGGGGAAGTCATATAGTAAGGGTATACCTGACGGCGGCCATCTTGAAATCCGCCATTTTTAATTAAGGTTAAGTTTTTAAAATAGGAATAGAGTCATGTGATACATGATTTAAGGCTCAAATTTAATCACAAGAACAATGGTGACGTTAATTTTGATTTACGCGCAATTGGTAAAAAGTTACAGGGAAATTAAATATTGTTGCAGCGTATGTATAGTCCTTTTCCCCACCTTGTAAATGTTGTGTTAATGATAATAATTAAATAAAAAGCAGGTGGATAAATATTAGGTCTATTGTAAGAGTTGCCTTGATGGTGGTCATGTTCAAATCCGCCATTTTGAATCAGACAAACGCTTTATACAAAACGCATAACAGTGACACCTTATTAATAGCAAATTTTACCATAACTCCAACGGTATGAGCATTTTTGCTTTATCATTAACCAGCACAAAATTAAATGGCTCGCTCCTTACGACTACTGCTTTGACGGAGTTGTTAACGACAAATGTGTCAAGTGTAACTCGATTGCCTTTGTCAGGTGTGCTCACTGTGAGCAGAGCATTTGTGCAAGTCATGCACTCTTTTCTGAACTACATATTGATTGTACTAATTGAGGACTTTTCTGGAAGAAAGACCCAAGTTCAACTATAACTCAATTCCACTTTGGTCGTTTTTCCTTAAATCAGCAACTTGTTTATGTGATAACAAATGCTGGTTAATGATAAAGCAAAAATGGTTATACCGTTGGATTTATGGTAAAATTTGCTATTAATAAGGTGTCAATGTTTGCGTTTTGTTTAAAACTTTTGTCTGATTCAAATTGGCGGATTTGAACATGGCCGCCATCAAGGCAACTCTTGCAATAGGCCTAATATTTATCCACCTGCTTTTTATTTAATTATTATCATTAACACAAAATTTACAAAGTGGGGTAAAGGACTATTATATATGCTGCAACAATATTTAATTTCCCTGTATCTTTTTACCAGTTGCGCGTAAAACAAAATTATCGTCACCACTGTTCTTGTGATTAAATTTGCGCCTTAAATCATGTATCACATGACTCTATTCCTCTTTTAAAAACTTAACCTTAATTAAAAATGGCGGATTTCAAGATGGCCGCCGTCAGGTATACCCTTACTATATGACTTCCCCCTAGTCCTAATATGTACCCATATATTTATTATTTACCTTTTGTCGTTACAAGTGGTCTTACAGAGCTTTTACCTCCAACTGTATGAAGACTATTCTGTACTTCGATGTGATGTTCTGGTAGCTGTATCTCCTAAACCCCTGGAGCTTCGCACCTACAACTTCACTGAAATACTGACGACATTTAGTACTGCTTTCTCATATGTGTCTCAGTTAGCAACTCGATTCACCCAAACGTAAGGTTTACTTGTTAGTAACCAACAGTTAACTCGGTTTTTTTTTTCATTATGGTGAAATACAGTCAATCATAGACGAACAGTATTCTGCGAACCATGTGTATGTCACCCGTACTGGACGTAAATTAATTAAGATGAAGGTTAAACAAAATATTCCTTCATTTATTACAGTGTGTGGTTTAAGGCTATTTTGTTGTTACTCAGGACAAATCCAAACTTGCGCGTTGTGCAATTCACAGGACCATTTTGTTCAAGAGTGCCCCCGCAAAAGTTCCGCAACTCAAAGTTAATCCGCAAGTTAGAAGTTAATCCGCAACCGCCACCGCTCCGTATACCTCATAATCTTCCACACGACAAAGATGCTTTGCATACTGATAACTACACGGAATTTCCTCTGCATACTTCTGCTCGCTCTGGTGCTGCAAGTCAAGATGTTCCAGCAGTTGAAACATCCCTAGATCCAGACATTCTCCCCGACCCACCTATGGAAGGAGTTCGTTCTACTGACCCGGAAGTTCTTGCTCCTTCGGAACCTACTGCAGTACCCTCAACTAATTCTGATCCCAAGGCCCAGGAAATTATCCAGGAAGGACAACTTGCTCAGGTAGGTGACCAACCGTCAGTTCAGGAT
Organism: Thermobia domestica; assembly: GCF_964235325.1. Lineage (NCBI taxonomy): Eukaryota > Metazoa > Arthropoda > Insecta > Zygentoma > Lepismatidae > Thermobia > Thermobia domestica. The sequence continues at coordinate 308,810,005 of NC_137459.1, forward strand.
ATAAAAGTTGTTCCGAGTGCTCCCATGGACCATGATAATCAATCTGCCGTGCACTTGGGAGCAGACTCAAACATCACTCTCGATAGGAATGTACAACCCCTTACCAGTGACTCTGCTAGTGAATCTCAGTGCTCCTGTATCTCAGTGCTCCTGTATACGAAAAACGTAAACTTTCCAAACTAAAGACAACTGTTAGTGGAGTTTCGAAAAATTCTAAAGGAAGCCGTACTTCCGATGTTACCCAAGTTTCAGGTGCCCGAATCCGGGCCACTTTGAGAAAGTTGAAAGCTGGTATCCCCGTTGGGGACGACTTATAATTATTTTCTTTGTTTCTATTGTGGTCTATATTACAGCCATTTATGCAGTGTTTAACATTTCGCTTCACTTTATTTTTGTTTATGATTATCTTTATGTATAGTTTTAGTTTTGCCACCATTAACTTAAATGGATTTACTTCTCCTGTTAAACAAGAAGCATTAAGAGACTTTATCTACAAAGCAGGCATTGATGTGTTGTTCGCTCAAGAAGTAGCCCTTCAAGAGTATAGTTGTCTTTCATATCATACATGCTATTCTCGTTTTACGGAGAATGGGCTAGGTACAGCTATCATCTACCGTAATGATCTAGAATTTAAGGCCGTTAATGATCACCCAAATGAACGAATCTCCATTGGAATGCTTGACCGCATCAAATTATGCAATATTTACGTGCCATCTGGGTCTCACAAAAGGCGAGAGAGACAGGATTTCTTCAACACTGATCTTGCGCAGGCTTTATTTAATGGTGCCAACCCTTGTATTTTAGGTGGAGATTTTAATTCCGTTTTACAACCTATTGACCAGATTCCCAACTTTAACTTCTCTCCTGCACTCCAGCGAATAGTAGACACATATAATCTAGTTGATGTGTGGCGTCACTTTCGACCCAGTGACCCAGGTCACTCATTTCATACTTCAAAATCATCCAGTCGCTTGGACCGTTTTTACGTAAGTCGCTCACTAGTAGCACAAGTACGAGATGTTACCCTCTAACCTGTCTGTTTTAGCGATCATTATGCTCTTTTTATGAGAATAACCCTACCAGTGTCAAAATTTTTGAGAAGTAGTCCTCTTTGGTATTTTAACACTTCGATACTTATGGACCCTGAATATCAGCATTTAATTCGAGAGGAATGGAGAATCTTGTCTCCATTAATATCACGCTATCAGGGCAAACTTATGTATTTTTGGGATAAGCGAGTTAAACCTAGATTTCGATCTATAAGTAAGCAATATTGTATCCAAAGGAACCAAGCATATAATACTCAATATAACTATTACTCGCGCCTACTCAAGGAATACATGCAAGAACAATTGCGAGGCCGCCTGGTCAGGCCTCAAATACAAGAAATCAAAGCCCATCTATTGTCATTGCATAACCAACGAATGCGTGTTTATTTTTGTTCGCAGCAAAATTGCCCCGGCCGCTGACATGGAACAGGCTAGTATTGTACAAATTCAAAAAGAACGACACAGAGGCAAACAAAAGTTGATTTCATCCATTAGGGGCAC
>NC_137459.1:308811754-309024028 GCF_964235325.1 Thermobia domestica
CACCTGTTCTACCCACACGACGCCCCGGAGTTTTACTCTGATTTCTGATTCAAATAAACATCTAGAGGACCAATAAGTAGCAAAAATATCGATAAATAATTTTAAATTCTGAACTTCATGCATACATAGAAATTTATGAAAATGAATAACGAAAATAAACATACTTTATTTTACTTTGAAATCGGGAAATCGGCTGCCCCTAGAAAATTTTCTTCGGGTGCCTATGATCCTGACTGAGGACCTTTGTCTCTTCTTCACTATTTTGGCATGGAGGGACTAAAACTATCAGTTGAGTATGAATAGTGCAAATCAAAGGCGTATACATGCATAAAGAAATCGACTGATTGTACAATTGATAATAATTTAGAACAACTTTTAACTCTAAAAGAAACCGATGAAATATAAGTGTCACTGTTAATATTAAACAAACTGAAAATAGTTTGAAAAATGTATCGGTAAATATCGGTGTTTAATTGCCAATGCCGATACCGATACTTCCAAAATCGCTGATAATACCGATACCGATATATCGGTACATCCCTAATTCTATAATGTGGAACACTTGGAGATGAAAGACAAATAGACGTAAAAATACATATGTATCCTCGTCGCCATAAGTGCCTTTACATCGCAGTGACGGGCATGTGACCGCGCAGTACTCCAAGGAAGGGATGGTTGTATAAAAATTTTTGATTAATTTTGAAGAGTTTTTATTTTGACTAGGGAATTAACATAGGTATAGGGAGTAAAGACACAAATTTGAAGCATCAGTGCACGAAAAGATTCGTATTCTCAGTTTTTCTATTTATTGCTTTATATGTTAAGTTAAACACCATAATATGTATCACTGATATCGCAGATCGAATTATTTTGTAAAATCGTGTCTGTAACCTATTGTCAAAACATTCATCTCAAGACATGATGTAGAGAAAAGAGAAAGAGATAAGACATCTGTAATATATGTATAATTACTCAATAAGTAATTATAAGTAAATTAGACTCAATAAGTAATTGAAGAAATTAGTTAAAGGACACGTAAGAGAGCGAAAAGGAGGTCTAGAAGTCTGAACTTTTTAGAAACGTCCTAGATAGGTGAAAATATAGTTAAAATTGCAAAAGGTATCATGTAATTTATCTTCCTTTTCTTATATCCTAGTATACTTTTTTCTTTCACATCCAAACATCTCTATTCAGAATTACGAGATAAAGGTGAAGAGAGAAACATTTCCATCTTAAGAATTATATCAGAAAAAAAATCTTTTGACTTAGACTAGACTCGAACTCGTAACCCTTGAATCCATAAGTCTGCGCTCTACCGATTGAGCTAACAATTGCTGTTGCAAAAGCCTGATTTCTACAACTACCGGTTCCTGAATGGTGTGTGTTAACGAAATTGGCCAAGATAATTCCTTCATGTAGCTATTGCAATAATAATAATAATAATAATAATAATAATAATAATAATAATAATAATAATAATAAAGATGATGAACAGAATTTAAAAAGTCGCATTGTTAAAAGTTTGGTGTGCGAAGTTAGTCCTAATATGAGATTTTATTAATTATATATAATAAATGTAAGCGTGGTTTATTCGTGCGTGCTACTCAAACTGCGCAACTCATAAGGGTTGTACGCGTATGGTACAGTAGCCTTGCGTCCTCCAAACGTGAAAAAAGATTCGGTTTGAACCTATGCGTGTCCTAAGAGGAAGGAGGAGATTCAAAGAAAGAAAAGTGGTTTAGAAATTATGCAAAAATAGAATATCTCACGAGGTGAGGTGATATAGAATTCAGCGTGTCTTTCAGCTGTGACTCTATACAAGATATACATCTACGACTTAACGTGGAACCCGAACCACACGACTCCTGCCGGGAATCGAAACCCGTATCATCTCTAGCTCTATCATGAGAGACACACAAGGGCGCCTATATTGTGGTTTTCAAAGGGGGCAAGTATAAGCAACATTTCACATATAGTTGCAAATTTTGGGGTAAATATTCAAACAATTTTTGGGTTTTCGATCTTGCAAAGTATAATTTCCTCTAGAGGGGGCAATCGACCCCTCTTACCCTCTTAATGGGTGCCCCTGGAGACACAGGGACATGCAAAAATAATCGAAAATAAACGATATTAATGTTAAACCCATAGCTTTTGAGTACATGAATTATGAAACCTTCTGTATCGTTCACATCAAAGTTTAGCATTAGCGGCATGGAGGTTTAATGGGAGGGGTGAACATTTAATAATTCTTAATTGAAAGTTATGAGTGTCTATTCAATAGTTTTCGGGGTTGCTGAAATTAATAATTACACTCCAGATACCATTAAAGCCGAAAGTTTTACTCTTTCGTTAGCAGGAAGGTTATTCATTTACTTAACTCAGGAGACCTTAAAGTTAAGGATATGAAACTCGATGCATATATTTCTAATTCAAAATTATTAGATACGTATTGTAGCTTAGACTTCTAAGGAGGGGAAGGGTCAATTTATGCAATGATTTCCTTCACATTCGAATAAAATACTGTTCCATTATATTGCGAAAACTCATTTCGAGTAGTGTCATTGCTAATAGTTTTCCGTATTTGTTTAGACCCCTACTCATTTATAACAGAATATCACTTTTCCTGTAACACCTAACCAAGCACTTAGTAAAGTAAATGCCATTAAAATCTATATTCATAGGACAGTGGTGCAAATGCAGTTGAGCTCTTCGGCAATCTTTAGCATTGAAAGAGAAAAAAGCCACCACATTGATATTGGAAAAGTAGCTAATGAATTCCTCCCCGAAAAAGGTCACCCGCACATTTATTTTACAGATGGTGGTTTATAGCTATACGTAAGTTTGTTGAAATTGCTCCATAGTTGTGGGGGCGAGACACTGAAGCCATCCGTAATAAGGGGGGAAGTGGCATGTAAAAGTACTCAATATGAACAATATTAATATCGAAATCGTTATGGTATTAGTTTTCGTGGTCGTAGATGAATAGTGACGCTGTCGATGTTGCTTAAGTTCAAGTTAAGCCTTGGTTGGCATGGAGGTCAGAGTGGGAGGGTGATAGGCAAAAAATAAATAAATAATCGAAAACATCCTTTATTCGTGTCGAATATATATTTTTCGGGATCTCTGACATAAACGGTAATATTCCAGATGTGGTATATGACCAAGGTTGGCCCCATTCGCATACGGTTTCAAAGAAGAGAACCGGTGAAGATTTCAGAACAGTTCCTTTGACTTAAGTTTCAATACACTGAGAGTGAGGAGTGGTAATACACAAGTACTGGTGTCACATCCGGACCTATCAGACGTATGATTTCTGGGGAACTGTCGTTGCTCCAGGGAGGCATTACCCCCTAATCAGTCCCTAAAATTCTTACTGTTTTACAGGAGCGTAGGCAGGAATATATTTCAGTGATCGAAAGCATTTTTAGGGTTAAATATTTCAGATGGTAATGTATACGTATACTAAATTCGTCTGAAATTCCTCCAGGAGCCCATGTTGCATCGTACGTTCAACTGTACTTTTTTCTGAATCAAAACTTTCTCTCTCTCTCTCTCTCTCTCTCTCTCTCTCTCTCTATATATATATATATATATATATATATATATATATATATATATATATATATAAAACAGTAACAGGATCGGTTGTAGACATTTTGTAAGTGTAAATAAACAATATTTAGTCGCCCCCGCCTAAATGATAATAAAAGAATAGAATGCTGTAATGGACAAAAATTCTTCAGATAATTGTTACAATTACAAATTTCTTCAATATATAATAATACAGTCTTCCTGTGAGTATTAAAGGAAAATGGTGAAATTAAACCTAATTAACTGTGGATGAATCCTGATCAAAGTTCCTGTTTTAATAATTTATATATTTTTTTATTAAATAAGCACAGGAAACAACTAAAATGTATACCTAAGATGTATTTTGACAAATACAGTTGAAACATAAAAGTCGAAATAGAATAAAACTAATGAGCTTTAAGTCTAACATTATCACAGGTTTGATTTTGACAAAGAGATATGCTCTTACACTTCATTAAAAGCATATTTAAATAGTGTTTTCTAGTGATACAAATATGGTAGTTAGCTTAATTTCTCGTTTTCTTTGTTACTGTAAAGTTCATGTTATAAAGACACTTTTCTGGCTTTCAATTTGGCAAAATCTCTTATTATTGCATCAATATCAATTTCATTCAGAATGTAATTTTCAATGGCCATCAAAGCTAGTCCATTTAATCGTTCTTGAGATATACTTGATTTCAAATGATTCTTTATTAATTTTAGTTAAACTAGTTCAATACACAACAAATGACAAAAGTGTGTGTCCTAATTGATATTTAATTTGTCCTCGATCCAGTGGCACTTTAAAATCAGGTTCCTTCGCAAAAATTCTTTTCAGGGCCCTTTAGGCCTATAGAACAATTCAATTCTTTCATGTTTCTTTCCAACATAAACGTACGAAATCAGGCAGTAACACAATGTAAACACAAGCAAAGATGCACCCAAGATTTTTCTTTCGGGTCCGAAGATTTTTCGGAATAGCCTACAAATGCAAATAATTTTGTGTATCTGCCAGGAATTCAAGGATCCAGACTCTCAGACTACCTGTGCAGTGTTTCGTCCACACATATTTTTAGGGGGCCACTTTCCCCCGGGAGGAGATCAAAATAATACGTCTGTAATATAATAATAAATAAAAGAGTAGCAGCAGTGGCCCTCTGAATACTAAGTGTACCCCCCCGGAAGATTTTTTCTGAAAGGAACACTGCACCTATTAGGAATGCCCACGAGACAAGATGTGTAGCTGTCTCGTCTCGAAAATGTGTTGTAAAAGTGATGTCTCGACTCGAAAAATGTATATTTCTCTATTGGAAGAACCGTGTCTCGACTCGAATTTTGTCTGGAAAATCCTGTCTCGATTCGTCTCGTGTGCATCCCTAGCATCTATGTCTATGCATCCCTGAACATAGTAACTAATAATCAAAACTCTACTTTGCATTAGAATTATTACTAATTTAAAATATCGCTCCATCTAAATTTAATAACAGAGAATGGATTAATAATTATTGTTATACTGTTATAATAAAACAAGCATCTGTATATGCTGCTGTGATTGAAAGTGAGAGTACTGAAAAAAAAACCTACTTGTCGTCCAAATGACCTTTCATCGCTTTCGATTATATCCTTTCAAGTTATATACTTATATGCCGCGTGAAAACTAATTGTATTCAAACATATTTTGAAATACATGAAATTTAATTCAGACCCGTAACAGAAATGACCGTATCGTTCCATTTTAATTCAACAATTAAATTACTGCAATCAGGTAAAATAACCTTACAGTTTCAAAAGAATGTCGACCTGCAAATGCTTCGTTAACAGAGACTGGTATTGACAACTCCCCACCTCAACATTTGTATGATTTTGTCCAGAGGGCGAAAGAAACCTTTTAGAGCCTTCGGTTGCCTCTTATCTTCTTTCATGTTTTGTAGCTTTATTTTCCGATAAAATGCTCACTTGGTTTTATATCGTTGCTCATTATTATTACATGAAAAACAAAGTACTATTAAAAAGTGAAAGCACACATCATTATACATTTAAAAAATAAAACAAAAACGACATGACTTCGGATAGAAATGAAAATCTTGACGAACGACAAATGAACTAATAGATATTAAACAAAGTGAGCATTAAGCAGTGGACAGCGATTTTAGCCATTAGGAACTTAAGTTAAAGTTTCCCTCAGAAATGATTTTTAAAAAAATCCACTTGTACCGCCCGTCTTTTCTTAGTATTCGCTCCACTCCCTGGGCGAATGGACAAGAAAAGCCTACTTGCTTGCATGGGGGCCCGAAGAATTTTTAGAGGGGTCATCTTCCTGGTTGGTATATTACGTTTGGTATTTTTATTTGTATTAAGAAAATCTTAAGAAATTATACATATATATTATACTTGTCGTAAGCCAGGTGGGGCCCGGCCCCCTCGTCCCCTTTTGGGCGCGCATGCTTGCTTCAACTTTGATAATGTGAATTTCATTTACGGTGATCTTTCTCAACCCTTAACTGAGGTCATTGAACCAAAGTAGTATGCGAAGACACTGTTTAAGACAAGATGGAGGAGCACCCTTGGAGACATTTCTTTCTACTGTGATAATGCCACCCAATCCATAAACAATACTTGCGGTTGAGTTCCTTTCGTTTGTTGATCCATTCGGATATTAAAGACATATTTGGCAATGATATTCTCTAGCAAGGTGTCGGAGGGATTGTTGAGGAAGGAATGAAGAGTCTGTTATATTTGTATTTTGTGCATATGGTGGGATTGTGGAAAGAATACCACTGTCTTTAGCTCTACGGTCATAGTGCTTAATACAACATCTATTGGAAAGCTAAATTTACCTTCATTTTATCTCATATTCGTAAAATATCCCTTTTTCCTCTTTAAAAAGGTCTATCCTCTGCCGTGGAAATTTTTCTCAAACTAGCATCACTTGTGCGTGTGGTATTGGCATCAATTGATGTACGAGTCCATTTCATTTGTAAAGGGTGTTTTACAGCCAACCACGCAAAGATTCGACTTTATTGTCCTTTTGATGTATTTTATCTGTATCTCAGTCTGTACAATATTTATTTGAAGCTATATGAGGAAAATTTTTCATCATAACATTTTTTAAATAAATATTTACATTTAAAACAAAATTCATTTTTCTAATTTGGCTCCCTGTTCACCTGGCGCCTCCTGCGAACGCGTAGTTCGCAGGCTTCAAAATCCGGCCCTGCAGGAACAATGAAATTCTGTATTACCGCCCGACTATCATTGTTGTGAAAACATTCATCATGATATGAAGTAGGGAAATAAGTTACATTAGGGTTCTAAGATCTAATATCAAAGTTGAAACATAGCAAGTAAAACAAAAACATGTAAGGGGTTTAGGAGATACAGCTACCAGAACATCACATCGAAGTACAGAATAGTCTTCATACAGTTGGAGGTAAAAGCTCTGTAAGACCACTTGTAACGACAAAAGGTGAATAATAAATATATGGGTACATATTAGGACTAGGGGGAAGTCATATAGTAAGGGTATACCTGACGGCGGCCATCTTGAAATCCGCCATTTTTAATTAAGGTTAAGTTTTTAAAATAGGAATAGAGTCATGTGATACATGATTTAAGGCTCAAATTTAATCACAAGAACAATGGTGACGTTAATTTTGATTTACGCGCAATTGGTAAAAAGTTACAGGGAAATTAAATATTGTTGCAGCGTATGTATAGTCCTTTTCCCCACCTTGTAAATGTTGTGTTAATGATAATAATTAAATAAAAAGCAGGTGGATAAATATTAGGTCTATTGTAAGAGTTGCCTTGATGGTGGTCATGTTCAAATCCGCCATTTTGAATCAGACAAACGCTTTATACAAAACGCATAACAGTGACACCTTATTAATAGCAAATTTTACCATAACTCCAACGGTATGAGCATTTTTGCTTTATCATTAACCAGCACAAAATTAAATGGCTCGCTCCTTACGACTACTGCTTTGACGGAGTTGTTAACGACAAATGTGTCAAGTGTAACTCGATTGCCTTTGTCAGGTGTGCTCACTGTGAGCAGAGCATTTGTGCAAGTCATGCACTCTTTTCTGAACTACATATTGATTGTACTAATTGAGGACTTTTCTGGAAGAAAGACCCAAGTTCAACTATAACTCAATTCCACTTTGGTCGTTTTTCCTTAAATCAGCAACTTGTTTATGTGATAACAAATGCTGGTTAATGATAAAGCAAAAATGGTTATACCGTTGGATTTATGGTAAAATTTGCTATTAATAAGGTGTCAATGTTTGCGTTTTGTTTAAAACTTTTGTCTGATTCAAATTGGCGGATTTGAACATGGCCGCCATCAAGGCAACTCTTGCAATAGGCCTAATATTTATCCACCTGCTTTTTATTTAATTATTATCATTAACACAAAATTTACAAAGTGGGGTAAAGGACTATTATATATGCTGCAACAATATTTAATTTCCCTGTATCTTTTTACCAGTTGCGCGTAAAACAAAATTATCGTCACCACTGTTCTTGTGATTAAATTTGCGCCTTAAATCATGTATCACATGACTCTATTCCTCTTTTAAAAACTTAACCTTAATTAAAAATGGCGGATTTCAAGATGGCCGCCGTCAGGTATACCCTTACTATATGACTTCCCCCTAGTCCTAATATGTACCCATATATTTATTATTTACCTTTTGTCGTTACAAGTGGTCTTACAGAGCTTTTACCTCCAACTGTATGAAGACTATTCTGTACTTCGATGTGATGTTCTGGTAGCTGTATCTCCTAAACCCCTGGAGCTTCGCACCTACAACTTCACTGAAATACTGACGACATTTAGTACTGCTTTCTCATATGTGTCTCAGTTAGCAACTCGATTCACCCAAACGTAAGGTTTACTTGTTAGTAACCAACAGTTAACTCGGTTTTTTTTTTCATTATGGTGAAATACAGTCAATCATAGACGAACAGTATTCTGCGAACCATGTGTATGTCACCCGTACTGGACGTAAATTAATTAAGATGAAGGTTAAACAAAATATTCCTTCATTTATTACAGTGTGTGGTTTAAGGCTATTTTGTTGTTACTCAGGACAAATCCAAACTTGCGCGTTGTGCAATTCACAGGACCATTTTGTTCAAGAGTGCCCCCGCAAAAGTTCCGCAACTCAAAGTTAATCCGCAAGTTAGAAGTTAATCCGCAACCGCCACCGCTCCGTATACCTCATAATCTTCCACACGACAAAGATGCTTTGCATACTGATAACTACACGGAATTTCCTCTGCATACTTCTGCTCGCTCTGGTGCTGCAAGTCAAGATGTTCCAGCAGTTGAAACATCCCTAGATCCAGACATTCTCCCCGACCCACCTATGGAAGGAGTTCGTTCTACTGACCCGGAAGTTCTTGCTCCTTCGGAACCTACTGCAGTACCCTCAACTAATTCTGATCCCAAGGCCCAGGAAATTATCCAGGAAGGACAACTTGCTCAGGTAGGTGACCAACCGTCAGTTCAGGATATAAAAGTTGTTCCGAGTGCTCCCATGGACCATGATAATCAATCTGCCGTGCACTTGGGAGCAGACTCAAACATCACTCTCGATAGGAATGTACAACCCCTTACCAGTGACTCTGCTAGTGAATCTCAGTGCTCCTGTATCTCAGTGCTCCTGTATACGAAAAACGTAAACTTTCCAAACTAAAGACAACTGTTAGTGGAGTTTCGAAAAATTCTAAAGGAAGCCGTACTTCCGATGTTACCCAAGTTTCAGGTGCCCGAATCCGGGCCACTTTGAGAAAGTTGAAAGCTGGTATCCCCGTTGGGGACGACTTATAATTATTTTCTTTGTTTCTATTGTGGTCTATATTACAGCCATTTATGCAGTGTTTAACATTTCGCTTCACTTTATTTTTGTTTATGATTATCTTTATGTATAGTTTTAGTTTTGCCACCATTAACTTAAATGGATTTACTTCTCCTGTTAAACAAGAAGCATTAAGAGACTTTATCTACAAAGCAGGCATTGATGTGTTGTTCGCTCAAGAAGTAGCCCTTCAAGAGTATAGTTGTCTTTCATATCATACATGCTATTCTCGTTTTACGGAGAATGGGCTAGGTACAGCTATCATCTACCGTAATGATCTAGAATTTAAGGCCGTTAATGATCACCCAAATGAACGAATCTCCATTGGAATGCTTGACCGCATCAAATTATGCAATATTTACGTGCCATCTGGGTCTCACAAAAGGCGAGAGAGACAGGATTTCTTCAACACTGATCTTGCGCAGGCTTTATTTAATGGTGCCAACCCTTGTATTTTAGGTGGAGATTTTAATTCCGTTTTACAACCTATTGACCAGATTCCCAACTTTAACTTCTCTCCTGCACTCCAGCGAATAGTAGACACATATAATCTAGTTGATGTGTGGCGTCACTTTCGACCCAGTGACCCAGGTCACTCATTTCATACTTCAAAATCATCCAGTCGCTTGGACCGTTTTTACGTAAGTCGCTCACTAGTAGCACAAGTACGAGATGTTACCCTCTAACCTGTCTGTTTTAGCGATCATTATGCTCTTTTTATGAGAATAACCCTACCAGTGTCAAAATTTTTGAGAAGTAGTCCTCTTTGGTATTTTAACACTTCGATACTTATGGACCCTGAATATCAGCATTTAATTCGAGAGGAATGGAGAATCTTGTCTCCATTAATATCACGCTATCAGGGCAAACTTATGTATTTTTGGGATAAGCGAGTTAAACCTAGATTTCGATCTATAAGTAAGCAATATTGTATCCAAAGGAACCAAGCATATAATACTCAATATAACTATTACTCGCGCCTACTCAAGGAATACATGCAAGAACAATTGCGAGGCCGCCTGGTCAGGCCTCAAATACAAGAAATCAAAGCCCATCTATTGTCATTGCATAACCAACGAATGCGTGTTTATTTTTGTTCGCAGCAAAATTGCCCCGGCCGCTGACATGGAACAGGCTAGTATTGTACAAATTCAAAAAGAACGACACAGAGGCAAACAAAAGTTGATTTCATCCATTAGGGGCACGGATGGCCAAATTTATGAAGGTTTGCAGGTACTTCCCCAATTTGTTCAGTATTGTAAATAATGAAGATGAATCTCTTTTGGACTATATCCCTTCAATCCTAGATGTTAATGCTCAAGAGTATCTAAACAGTCCCTTTACCATCGATGAAGTTGAGACCTCCATTAGATTAGGAAAACGTGGCAAATCTACTGGAATTGACTCTCTTCCTTTAGAATTTTATCTTAGTTTCATTGATATTCTTGCATCCTTTCTCACGGATCTCTTCAATGAATATCGAGAAAATTTTACTTTAGGAGAATCTCTCTCTACGGGTATTACTGTTTTAATACCTAAAAAGTCTAACTCTACGTCTATTGATCATTACCGCCCGATCAGTCTTTTATGTGCCGATTTAAAAATCTTAACACGATGTCTAGTGCTTCGTATGAACCATTATATAGGTTGCTTAGTTCCTGTCAATACGGTCATGGACACCATGCGTTACTTTATGAAGCTTTAGCTAACATAAGAGATTTTATAGCCTATCATGAGACTGCCACCCCCACTCCTGTGGCCATTCTATCCACTGATTTTTCACAAGCTTTTGATAGGGTATCACACGACTATCTCTTTAAAGTCCTTCACAAATTTGGATTTAATGGCATTTTTCTGTCCATGCTTCAGGGAGTGTATCACAACAGAATTACGAAATTGAAACTTAATGGTGGTTTAAGCTCCGCTATCCCTTTGTGTGCTGGAATTCTTCAAGGTGACACCATGTCCAGTATTCTATTTAGTCTCTCAATCGCACCTCTAATATACGCGGCGCAGACCAAACTCAATGGCATCAAAATTTACCACGCCTCTATTTCAGTCGCGAGTTACTTAGATGATGTACACTTCTATGTGAACAGTATTTCCACCCTCGAAAATATTCAGAATCTTATAGACGCGTATCAAAGCATTTCAGGAGCAAGCTTAAATAAACAAAAAACAAAGCTCCTCTGTATTCATCCAAAATATCAGGATCAATATAGTGCGTACTACACGGCAGTTAATTCCGTCAAAATCCTGGGTATTGAGTGGTTCAATACCATCAAACAAACCATTACTTTCATTTATGATATCATAGCACACAAAATACGTGGTCTTCTAATACGACATAAACCCCGCAATATGGACATGATCAGTAGAAATTTCTTTCTCAAACAAAAAACGTTCAGCCTTCTGTGGTTTGTTTGCTCTATTTTTCCTCTCCCCCTACAAACATACAAATTCCTCACGAGTCAAGCTTTGTTCTTTCTGTGGCATAATAAAGTGCTTCGCGTTTCACGTGAGCAACTCGTGTTACCTCCGGCACAAGGTGGCATAGGATTTCAAAACATATTGCTCCAAGGTCAGGCACTACTATTGAAACGACCATCGACGTGTTCACGAATGATAAGAACAGTGTATCTAGTAATGTTATCTCTGCTTGTTTAGCTTGTGTCGACCTTAAACACCTATTAACATTTTTCCTTGGGGCCATAAATTCCCACACCTGCGAGAACCAGTTCTTGATATAGCCTATGGGCTGATTGCCCGAAGCAACTTAGACCTCATGCCTGTTAGAGCAATTTATCGCCGTTATGTGCAGACACAACACTTCGTCACGCCTCATATTCAATTGAAAGAGCCACAACTTCACTGGCCTTATATTTGGCGAAATATCAACGTTCCTTTCTTAACTACTCAGCAAAAATCGCTCTGGTATTTCATTGTCAACAACAAATACGAAACGCTAGACCGCCTCTTTAACTTAGGAATGGTGGATCACAATATGTGTTTTCACTGCAATAACAAAGATACTCTTGAGCATCGCTTACAATTTTGTACTGGCACCATTTTAGCCTACTTATAAGTAAGATTTGTCGCTCGTCTCCCCACTACATTATGGCTAACAATATTCTTATTTATCCTGATTTTCATTATTTCCCTAATGCAAAAAATAACAGTGTAACTTGGCTCGCTGCATATACTCTTCTATATGTGCTTACCACACATCGACCGTATCATGTCGATGTGTATTCGTCTTATCTGCGACACCATTTGCAGAAACTTCCTGTGCAATATAAACGAAAACATTTTGCCAATTATTTGGTTGTCTTAGTTTCATAACCTAGTATGTACTTTTCTTACCTGTGAATTGTTATCTAACTTTTAATCAACATGTTTTGTCTCGCCTGAATAACAGCCCAATGTGATGACTATAAACTCTTTGCAATAAAAAAAAATCGGTAGAGCGCAGACTTGTGGATTCAAGGGTTACGAGTTCGAATCTAGCCTAAGTCAAAAGATTTTTTTCTGATATAATTCTTGAGACGGAAATGTTTCTCTCTTCACCTTTATTTCGTAATTCTGAATAGAGATGTTTGGATGTGAAAGAAAAAAGTATACTAGGATATAAGAAAAGAAAGATAAATTACATGATACCTTTTGCAATTTTAACTATATTTTCACCTATCTAGGACGTTTCTAAAAAGTTCAGACTTCTAGACCTCCTTTTCGCTCTCTTACGTGTCCTTTAACTAATTTCTTCAATTACTTATTGAGTCTAATTTATTTATAATTACTTATTGAGTAATTATACATATATTACAGATGTCTTATCTCTTTCTCTTTTCTCTACATCATGTCTTGAGATGAATGTTTTGACAATAGGTTACAGACACGATTTTACAAAATAATTCGATCTGCGATATCAGTGATACATATTGTGGTGTTTAACTTAACATATAAAGCAATAAATAGAAAAACCGAGAATACGAATCTTTTCGTGCACTGATGCTTCAAATCTGTGTCTTTACTCCCTATACCTATGTTAATTCCCTAGTCAAAATAAAAACTCTTCAAAATTAATCAAAAATTTTTATACAACCATCCCTTCCTTGGAGTACTGCGCGGTCACATACCCGTCACTGCGATGTAAAGGCACTTATGACGACGAGGATACACACGTACTCAAGTTCACACTATCTTGCAATATTGCATGTCTGTACAACCAAGCCACGTAAAGAAATCTTCCGAGATATAGACCTTTTTTCTATTAAATAATATTCGTCCACGTACACCACTAGAAATGAAAGCAACATAATTCAACATAGTAAAAACCCAAAATAAATAAAGAATTGTTTGTGGTCTTACTAGGAAATCTTCGCGCGCCAAGCAGACGACAAGCTCTAAGTTCCTCGCTGGTGACGTCACTGTCAAGAGAGCGTAAAAGTAGAGGTTCGGGACATAGGTTAAGAGCACCCCCTGCTTAAAAGTAAAAAAAAAAAAAAAAAATGTTTATGCGACTAAAAAAAATGGGATGCGCTCTAATATAGGCTTACAGTTACTTTATAAATTCTTAAAATGACGCGCCCCATTTTTTATTTAGTCTTGCATAAACAAAACTATTTTTAACTTTTTAGTGGGAATTGATAAACAAAAGAATGTCTTTAAAAGGTGTTTTATCATTTTTTTTATTCGTTGGACATATTTTCCAAATCCTAAAGTGATATGCAACCAGGGAAACCAGGGCTGGTTAAAGGCTAGTATTTATTTTAGGATAAGGAAATCGAAAATAAAAAAAATAAAATTTGCTTTTAAAATAAATAGATATATTGCAAAGTATGAAAGTAACAATGGAATATTGTATTGTTACCGGACTTACGTCGCTGTGCAACAGTTCTTAGTTCTATGACGTCAGGAAATAAGTTCAATTTATACGAACACTTATTTAATGTTTGAAACAAACATCTGTTACATCCTTGTACACTCATGTCCAAAATGATTGTCGCATATCTATAACTGTCTTCTTGTAAGAATATAATGTAATAATGATTTTGCTTCGTACTTTTAATACTGATACTATGTGTACAATCGGGAAATGTATATGTGGTAAATTTCATAGGAAAATAATAAATACGAAAATTAGAATGAATAAAACAAAATGCTGCTAAATGGACAAGAAAATTTTATTTTCGTTTTATTGTTCTTATTTACTGCTCTTTTGACATGAAATTTGCCACATACATGTCTTCGCCGATTGTACACATACTAACATTATAAGAAATACCGGGTGAATTCGTTATAAAAAAATTATATTTCTACAACAACATATTTAGACACATGCGACAATAATTTTGGATATGAATGACACATCTGAAGAAGGTGACACATCTTTTAATTCTATTGTTAATGAAGTGGTATATTTCCCCCAAATAAAAAACAACACCAAGCAGGGAATATGCTTCCCCCTGTCCTTCTAAGCCGGTCCCCAAGGCTGAATGTAACATTGCGGCCCTTTCCTGTTGTAATAGGAAAAGCTCAGGATGGTCAGCCACTGGTATCGAACCCAGGACCATTCGAATGTGAAGGCGAGAGAGAGGGTAAATCTGGTGGTCATATTTTGAAAAGAAAATAAGGAAATTGATTCCACTAAAAAGAGTCACATTGTGAATACATTTCAGATCTTGGTCTGGGTTTTCTTTCTTTTTTTTTAAACCACGAAGGCCCTAAATAAATTAGAATATTGACTCTCCCGTGTTTTTTTTCTAATATTGGCATGGTTCTTCATTTTATATCAGACTCTTCCCGCACTATTCTGTTATTCGCCATAGGTAGAATCCTTTGAGAAAGAGACAGGCGACAAGTGCTTTAGTTCTCTATGGTGTTTGTGACGTTGTAACATTTAGATATTTGAGTGGCTCTCTAGAAGACACGGAGCTGATGGCTGATATCATGTTGGTTCTTCTTATTTATTTTTTTCTTCAGTTCTGTTTCTCTTTTAGCCAAAAGAAAGGGATTTTACTCTTCTGTCCCATCCCCCTCCTGCGGTGTCCAACTTTGACCACATGCAGGGAAAAACGAAGGAAAATGAGGGGGTGCCATTTGCTTTGACGGCATTTCAGCAACAACCCTATCTGTTGCCAAAATAAGGAAACACTTTGCAATGCAAGAAGAAACTGAGGAAGGCTGATATCTTCGATTTGTCAAGGTCACTTGAGTCCCGCCGACTTTTAAAAATGATATGACTACTTAAAAGTATTACATGTAAAAAAGGTACTTGTTCAGAAACACTCACAAAAGCCTCGGACCAGGACTGATAACTTTTCACGACCTCAGGAAAAAAAAGGGCATTCGATTTGGAACATCGTATATTAGAAGTCTTTAAAGGGCAAGCGCATTAAATTCCGTTGTACTGCCCTTGCCTTACCGTATCCATGCATTACCGGGGGGTGCAAAATATGCAGTCAAAACCTACCCCCCAATAAATCATATTGACGTCTGCTTTTATTCTTTCCTTCTTGTGGAACCAGATATATTACCAAAATGATACCGTCTTTTAAGTTGGTTTTAGGGTTGCCAGTAATGTAGAGGTACGAGTAAGGGACAGGGTGATCTTTCAGCGAGTTCAAGAAGTGCTTACACAAAGATTACCCCCCAATAAATTATTTTGACAAACACATGTAGTAGCTCTTTCTTCTAAAAGGAGATGAACTTCCCCAACGGGTACCGTCTATGAATACCAGTTTTAAAGAAAACCGAAGATTGACAATAAAGCAGGAGGAAAGGATAAGGAAGTTTAGTTCTCCCTACCTGCTCACGCGGTCATCGGGTCTCTAGTTGGCGTCAAAAGACATAAGCAAAGCTCTTTATTCGATTCACAGCCACACCCATAAATTCTTCGACCTTTTTAGCCAATACGATTCCAGTGTCTAATGTCAAACTCTCATCAACTCCACGTGGAGTAACACTTCTTTGAGAAACTTTTGTGTATCCGTTTGTAATGAGTGACATAAGTTACGAGGGGCAAAAGCCAACGAAGAGAATTATGAAAGTCAGCTCAAATAATTGTCATATTTCTTACCTGCTGCAATACTTACAGATTCATTGAAGCTATGATGTCTATTACTTCTTGCGTTTCATGTTAATTTTATTTGCCTGATTTTAAAGTAGGAAATTTTCCATAATATTATTGTAAATATATATTTGTTTCGTGGTTTTCTTTATTTTGTTTCATTTTCAAGGCGTGTTATTTTTTAAAACATTTCTTTTACCGAGAGTTACTTTGTAAAAAAAATCTGACTTAAAAACAAGAATAGTTATTGTTTATTATTTTATTTATCGTACTTTTTATTAATTTTTCTTTGTTTCTCTGCCAGCATTATGTTTTAAATAAATATTTTAGTAGTGCTTATAAGAAAAAGAGAGAAATGATTGGATAATGAACCAATTAGTTAAAATAGATACACATATTTCCCCAAGTTGTAGTTCATAAAATTACCTGTATGCTTATTTGAAGTGAGTGCAAATTGCAAGGAATAACTAATGGAAATCATAACACTATTTCACTTTGAAATAAGTATAATAGGCTATCTGATTCTCGTTTTATTGGATTGGATTAGATATCTGAGTTTAGTGTCCCGTTCAGCAGCAAGGCTGTATGAGACGTGGATCTACAGCTTAACGTGGGATCCGAACCACATGAATTCCCGCTGAGAATCGAACCTGGGCCTCCCACCCCAAAGGCGCGTATGCTATACACACGAGGGAGTTATTTCTGGTCTGGTATACACTAACGCATATATATATATATATATATATATATATATATATATATATATATATATATATATATATATATATATATATATATATATATACGCCGACCAAACAATAGTTTATTGTTTTGCGCATTTAATTAAACAGATAATGAGTTACTGAAAACAATAACAATTTATTTTGAATCTGGAATTTTGGACTGTATAAATTTGTATAGTTTCTGGAATTAATAAGTATTAGACTAAGCAAATACTACACACAAACACTGAAGATCCCGCACACGAGGCCTTTGCAGGAAAGCACAACACAACACTGACAAAAAGATGCGGGAGGTGGCCTAACGGTATTTTTGAAAAGAAAGACAAGAGACCGCCAGAGTAAGATACTACAAATAGAAATCATATTGACCTGCAGAGACATCTCTACAGCAAAACTGACACTACATAAAACATATAATTTGTTCCAAGTTTTGGAAATGCTCACAATAGGCTCAAACACGGAAAAAAACATAAGCCTCCTTTTTCTTCTTATTTTTATGAAACAAACAGAGGGCAGAATGGCCCGAACATAGCCCCCACCTTGAAACGCTCTAGTTTCAAATAACACACGCACACAATGAATGATCGAGATTCACACAAGAAATACACTAAAAGCGAGAAAAAATAATAACAATGCATAATAATAATAAAAAAAACACACACAAAACAAATATTCATATGCAATGATAAGACATGCTTGATGAGCGAGGTTGTAGCGTTTTGCATGACTTCACTTTACTTTGAAGGGTTGAAAGGCAATACAACCAGCTTCGCGATGGGGCGCTTCAACTCCCCGAGGGCAGTCTTTACAGTAACTGCTCGCACTAAGCCATCATTTCCAGGAAATATGCACTGAACACGCCCTAATCTCCATTGCTGGGGAGGCAGATGGGATTCCCTCAAAATAACCATGTCACCAATCTTGATATTGTCTCGGTTTTTCCGCAACTTCGTTCTTGACTGGAGACTGCACAAATATTCTTGGGACCAACGGCGCCAAAAATGCTGCGACAACTGCTGCACCAATTGCCACCTTTTCAGATGAGAGATCTGGGATGAAGTGAAATCCTTATCCGGGATAGAAAGTAATGATTCTCCCACAAGGAAATGAGCAGGTGTAAGAGCGGCCAGATCGTTGGGGTCATCCGAGAGAGGAGTGAGGGGGCGGGAGTTCAGAATTGCTTCAATTTGAACTAGCGTGGTATACATTTCCTCAAAGCTCAACGCCACCTCTCCCACGATGCGCTTGAAATGATGCTTTACTCTACGTATATTTGCTTCCCAAATCCCACCAAAATGAGGTGCGAACGGGGGGTTAAAATGCCAAGATATTCCTTGTTTGCTGAGATAGGCAGCAGTTTCTTCATTTTTGGCCGTGTGAACACTCACTCTTAACAATTCCTTTAGCTCTTTGCTAGCTCCTACAAAGTTACGCCCACAATCGCTGTAGATGTCACTAGGTACGCCCCGACGAGCCACAAAACGCCTTAGGGCAGCGAGAAAGGAAGGAGTGCTTGCATCCGCTACTAATTCTAGGTGTACAGCCTTAGTGGAAAAACACACAAAAAGACAGATGTATGCCTTAAACCTCAAACGGCTGTGCCCTCGGCTGGCTTTGAGTAGCACCGGCCCTGCATAATCCACACCTGTGTGGGAAAAGCATCGGCTTGGGTTTACGCGAGAGGAGGGCAGGGAACCCATTAGTTGCGTCTCTGTTCTTCCTTCAAACCGACAACATTTTACACACTTCCGGATTATCTTCCTCACTAGATTTCTCGCACCCACAATCCAGAAATGTTGCCGTAGCATAGATAACACTAATTGAGGGCCACCGTGGAAAGTGTTTAAATGCTCGTGATTGATCAGAAGTTCCGTTAATTTATGCTTATTGGGCAACAGCACGGGATGCTTTCTATCCACAGAAATGTCGGCGTTTTGTAATCTCCCCCCCACACGCAAGATGCCATTTTCGTCAATGAAGGGAGACAAGCATAAAATATTATTCTTATTGGGAATGGGCTCTTCATCCACTAAGCACTGGATTTCGGTGTGAAATTCTCTTTTCTGCACCTCCTTTACCAAACACAAAAGGCTCTCTTCCATTTCTTTCGATGTAAGTGCCCCCTGGCGTTTCTGCACCGGATTCCTGCAGTTGTAAACAAACCTGCGACACCAACCCACTACACGCTTCAATCTCACTAGGGAGGAGAAACGGTTCACAATGTCATTTTCAGACTGCACACACATAACGGTGATACATTTTTTCTTTTCTTCCACTTCTGTAGTAAAGTCAGCGAGAGGATATGGAGGCTCTGGCAACATTGCTTCGCGCAACCACTCTGGACCGCTCCACCACAGGGGATGTTCTAAGAGCTCGCTGGGCTTTACCCCCCTTGACGCACAATCAGCTGCATTATCTTCACTCTTGGTATGTGACCATTGTGACGAAGGCAAAATTCCTTGTATTTTCGCTACCCGATTTGAAACGAAAGTTTTCCACTTGTCAGGTGACTGGGCTAACCAGGCCAACACAACAGTGAAGTCAGTGAAAGCCCTTGTATCCTGGACGTTTACACTGATGGCACTTGCAACTGTTTTTAACAATTTGGCCAGCAACAATGCGGCGCACAGTTCCAATCGGGGTAGGGAAACTGTTTTGATTGGAGCAACTTTGGTTTTTGCAGCGATGAGTCTCACGTCGACACGACCGTTAAGACGCTCTGCTCGTAAATAGGCGACTGCAGAATAGGCCCGCTCACTAGCATCAGAGAAACCTATTAATTGACAACTGACGGCATCAGAGGGCATAATGCATCGTTCGACCTTCACTTCACGGAGCACAAACAACTCATCGCAGTACTCTTGCCAGGCTGCACTTGTTTCAAAGGGGAGGGGGTCGTCCCAACCGAGGCTTTCCTTCCACAATGATTGTAACATCATCTTGGCCCTGACGGTTACTGGGGAGAGAAGGCCAAGGGGATCGAAAATCTTGGCAATCTCTGACAACACTTTTCGTTTTGTCCACACTGCTGGGGGAGAGGGAGGCACTACGTTGAACCCAAACTCGTCGCTAACAGGTGACCACTGTACTCCGAGGGTCTTGATGTTGTTATCGGTGTCAAAGTTGAATTGTAGGTCAATTTCACGCATATGGGGAGGAACAGCCTGGAGCACTTCCGGTTCGCTAGATAGCCACTTTCGAAGTTCGAAGCCTCCTTCTCGTAAAAGTTGAATCAGCTGTTGTTGTAGCTCAATTGATTCGCTCACACTAGCTGCACCTCCGAGGAAGTCATCCATGAAAAAATCTCTTCTCACCACCTTCGCTGCTAAAGGGTACTTCTCCCCTTCTTCTTCAACTACCTGGAGCAAGCATCTGGTTGCCAAGAAGCTAGCAGATGCGGTACCGTACGTCACTGTTAACAAACGGTAGTCTTCGATTGGTGCATTTGGAGAATCTCTCCACACAATTCTTTGGAAGTCTACGTCGTCCTTGTGCACTAACACTGCCCGGTACATTTTTGCAATATCCGCACATAAGGGAACACGATGCTCACGAAAACGAACAAGAATCGGGAAAATATCGTCCTGCCATTTTGGCCCCACCATGAGCTTCTGATTCAGAGATACACCCGAAGTTGTTCTTGCACTCCCATCGAAGACCACTCGCACCTTTGTAGTGGAGCTGGTGGGTTTCAAAACAGCATGATGTGGTAGGTAACAACTAGTTTCAACTGGAACGTTTCTCTCGCTTCGGGGAAAGAGTTCCATATGCCCTAACTGAATATATTCCCTCATGAAGTCGCGATATTGTTGCTGAAGGGAGGGTTGTTTGGCTAACTTTCGTTCGGTATTTAATAGTCTTTTCACTGCAATTTCACGTGATCTGCCTAATGGGGCTGTGTTACCCTTGAAAGGTAGTCTCACCACATAACTTCCGTGCTCGTCACGGTGGTGTGTAGCTACGAAGTGTTCTTCACAGCTCCTTTCTTCTTTTGACATGTGTTTTGTAAGTGGGAGCTCTTCTAACTCCCAAAACTGGCGAAGAGCTTCATCGATCTCGCAGGGAACTCGATGTGACGTCACCGTTAGCTTCCCACTTGTCGGACCTATATTGCCAGATAGCACCCAGCCGAGACTAGTTTCTAATGCGACAGGCGTCCCGGGTGGCCCCATACACTTCCCGCTCAACATAAGTGATGGAAACACGTCCGCTCCCAACAGAATGTCAATGGGGCCCACTACGTTGAAAGTGGGATCTGCTAATCTTAGGCCCTCTAAATGAGACCAGTTTGTAGCACTAGGACACTTTTGTTTGGGTAGATCAGATGTAACTTTCTGAACCACCACAGCAAGAGTTTCAAAAGTTTCACTTGTTCCCCCGAATGACTGAAAATCTAAGTCCACCATTGCACTCGCTGTCGCCAATCCTGCTCCTGTAATCCCGGAAATCACAATACTGGATTTCTTTTTCTTAAGACCCAGCTTTTGTACACAGTTCTCGGTGACGAAACTAGATTCACTCGCGCAATCTAGCATCGCTCTGAAGGGGTAATACACACCATTATTTCCTCTTACTTTCACGATGGCAGTACATAATAACACCTGTGGTACACTTGCGTCCGCTGCAACATGGGCCGTGATATTTGATTCACGCACTGGTGACTCGGCTCTCTCGTAGTGCAAGAGAGTATGATGTTTTTTAGCGCACTTGCGACACGTACTAGATGCGCACGTATCCTTTCTACACGATTTCCGAAGACAATTAAAACACAGTTTTTTCTCTTTCACTAGGCTGACACGATCAGACACTTTGAGTTTTGTGAACTCAGCACATTTGTAGAGGGGGTGGATTGCACTGCATACGTCACATAATGTTTGACCACGTTCACTGGTGGTAACATGGGAGGAAGTTTGTTTTTTGTCGCGATTCTTCACTTGCTCACTACTTCCGGCGACGCGTGATTTCCCGCTGGCAGACACTGCGAGCGCGCGGGCTCTGTTGTCGAGGAACTCTGCGAGCTGCTCAAATGATGGCTGTTCATTTGTTTTCAATGAAAGTTCCCACTGTCTACGACTTTCACTGTCCAGTTTATCTGTGATATGATAAACCAAGATAACATCCCAGTGTTCGACTGGTTGCTCGAGCACCTTGAGGGACCGCGTGCACTCCATTGTGGTATCAATTAACTTACGTAGGGCGGCTGGCGATTCTTGTTGTATTACGGGTTGCGTAACTAAGCGCTTAATTGTCGCGTTCACTATTTCCCTCTTTGTAGTTGCTGTCCGTGGTTTGCATCGCTTGAAGGAGTTGTGCTGGTTCCCCTTTCAAGGATGTTTTCAGGTACTGCAACTTTTGAGCACCTGACAGATTTTTGTTATTGTGTACTGAAGCCACAAATAAATCGTGAAACGATAACCACTCATGGAGGTTTCCCGAAAACACTGGCAACTGAAACTGCGGTAGTCTTACGTCACTAGCAGGTTGCCTTTCAGACGAAGACGAAGGCTGAGCTCCTTTACTTCCCTCCAATTGAAAATCCATCAATTGAACACACATCTGGACTATTCTCTTGTCCAATTCCGCTAACTCTTCCTCTTCTTTTTCGAACTCCTCGTCTCCTGCCACCGCCGAAATATCATCCAGCAGCTTTAAACACTCCTGCTGGAGTTCACTGACCTTCGCCTGATGCACCAAGATGGCTGCCGCTGCGGTAGCGTCCAACTCTGTGATGGTTTTTTCTTCGCGCGTAATTTTTGACTTTAATGTTCTTTTCTTAATTTTTAGCGGCTCCATCTCTAAAACACTGCACTATGTTCGTGAGAAAAAAACACTCAATCACTAGTCTAATATTGTTCACAGCAACAGTTCACATAGGCACTAGTAATCCGGTTCGGAGGACCATGTATACGCCGACCAAACAATAGTTTATTGTTTTGCGCATTTAATTAAACAGATAATGAGTTACTGAAAACAATAACAATTTATTTTGAATATGGAATTTTGGACTGTATAAATTTGTATAGTTTCTGGAATTAATAAGTATTAGAATAAGCAAATACTACACACAAACACTGAAGATCCCGCACACGAGGCCTTTGCAGGAAAGCACAACACAACACTGACAAAAAGATGCGGGAGGCGGCCTAACGGTATTTTTGAAAAGAAAGACAAGAGACCGCCAGAGTAAGATACTACAAATAGAAATCATATTGACCTGCAGAGACATCTCTACAGCAAAACTGACACTACATAAAACATATAATTTGTTCCAAGTTTTGGAAATGCTCACAATAGGCTCAAACACGGAAAAAAACATAAGCCTCCTTTTTCTTCTTATTTTTATGAAACAAACAGAGGGCAGAATGGCCCGAACAATATATATATATATATATATATATATATATATATATATATATATATATATATATGGGTGTGTTATGTATCCACATAATTAAAACAATACACAACTAGATAGATAGGTATGCAGAGAAGAAATATCCTGGTGATACAAGTAGTTGATGGAGAAGTCATAACAAATTCCTTCAAATTGGAAGCATTTCATATGTCAATGGAATGGGAAAAAATCACTGATAGTGATCCGTCTTTGAAAAAGACGAAATTCGCTGGGTTAAGTTATGACCCTTAAGCTCCTATTCTACAACTGCTTCAAGTTCGAAAATGTTATTATTCCCCTTGTTTACCTTCATTTTCAACGAATTTAAATAGTTCGTTACTGAATTCTCTCTGTCTGTGTGTCTGATATCTGCATTTTTTCTTTTTTCTTTTTAATTTTGAGTCGTCCATTCCATAGAGCATCAAAAACTACCTGAAAGAAGTGATGACATTATTTTTTGCGTCACTCTTACCGTTTACAAGATATTGGGAAAAGTTCCAATTTCGGTAGATTTAAGGAGCCATATCTCGGGAACCTTAAGTGATAGTGAGATGATATTGGTGTTGATCAATCCTAAGAGAATGGTGAACATTTTGGTATCAAATAGTAACCGATGGCCACTGGTTATATCCTGCATTTTCAGTATATATACGGTGATAAAAATGTGACAGCTCTATATAGCT
This sequence comes from Thermobia domestica, assembly GCF_964235325.1. NCBI lineage: Eukaryota > Metazoa > Arthropoda > Insecta > Zygentoma > Lepismatidae > Thermobia > Thermobia domestica. The sequence goes on from NC_137459.1 coordinate 308,836,078, forward strand.
AATTCAATAGATCCCCTAATACGCAGGTATATATATTTGAGTTTTCAAAATATCAGGATATTGAAGAATTTATTTCGTGTTTTCATAATTACTAACAAATTTCAGTGAAAATATACAGATGGTGATCAGAAAAATGGAAACACCTGTAGTTGGCCACACGTCAGATGTATGGGTTGGCAGTGGTGTCGTGGCGCCCGCAGCGCCGGACCGCTGGTGGTGGTGTGTTAGGTCAGTCTCCATACTACGTCAGGCGCAGTGGAACAGCAGTGTCCAGTGACTGCAGCAGACGGAGGTAGTGCAAAATGGGAGACCTCTCAGATTTTCAAAGATGGCAAATTGTTCGTGCGCGGTTATGTGGAGTGAGTGTGACAGCAGTGGCTACTGTGTTAGGTGTGTCGCGTGGGACAGTGTCGAAAGTGATGACGGCCTACACAACACACGGGAAAACCACATCGGGAAAGCGGAACAGTGAGCGGAAGAAAATCATGAGTGACAGGTCACGCCGGGTATTAAAGCGCATTGTCACGCAGAACCGTCGTGCCACTGCAGAGCAAGTGACGGAGGAACTCAATCAGCACCTCCCCCACTCTGTTTCGACAATCACAGTCCGCCGCGAATTACATGACATGAACTTACGGGGTCGTGTTGTACGGGCCAAACCGCTCATCAGGGACCATAACGCTTTTGCACGCCGCAAATAGTGCCGCGACCATGCAACTTGGACCGTTGAGGACTGGAAACGTGTGATATGGTCGGATGAGTCATCCTTCACCCTATTCCCAACCACGGGCCGTGTTTATGTGTGGAGAACGCCCAAAGAAGCTTCCCAGACAACACGTACCTGTACGGCACATGTGCACTTTCCATGCATAAGCCGTACATGTGCACATGTTCATTTGTGTGGATGATGCATACATACATAACCCGAGCTTAAGCCGTACATGTGAATTTGCGTGGATGAAGCACACATACATAACCCGGGCAATCGCACATGTGCATTTGCGTGGATGAAGCACACGCACATAACCCGTGATTAAGTCGTGCATGTGCACATGTGCACTTGCATGGATGAAACACACATTTATATAAGCCGTGCTTAAGCCGTTATGTGCACATGCGCATTTGCGTACATGAAACACACGCACATAACCCGTGATTAAGAAGTGCACGTGCACATGTGCATTTGCATGGATGAAATACACATTGATATAATCCGTGCATATGCCGTTATATGCACATGTGCATTTGTGTGGATACTGCACACGTACATAACCCGTGATTAAGAAGTGCACGTGTACATGTGCATTTCCATGGATGAAAAACGCATTTATATAACACGTGCTTAAGGCGCTATATGCACGTATGCATTTGCGTAGAATAGGCACACGTACATAACCAGTGATTAACAAGTGCGTGTACACGTGCACTTGCATGGATGAACCACACATTGATATATAACCCGTGCTTAAGCCGTTATGTGCACATGTGCATTTGCGTAGATGAAAGACACGCACATAACCCGTGATTAAGAAGTGCACGTGCACATGTGCATTTCCATGGATGAAAAACGCATTTATATAACACATAGTTAAGGCGTGATATGCACATGTGCATTTGCGTGGATGAAGCACACGCACATAACCCGTGACTAAGTCATGCATGTGCACATGTGCATTAGCATGGACGAAGCACACATTTATATATCCCGTGCTTAAGCCGTTATGTGCACATGTGCAGGTGTGTGGATGATGCACACGCACATAACCAGTCATTAAGAAGTGCACGTGCACATGTGCATTAGCATGGATGAAAAACGCATTTATATAACCCGTCCTTAAGCCGTTATGTGCACATGTGCATTTGCGTAGATGAGGCATACGTACATAACCAGTGATTAAGAAGTACACGTGCACATGTGCATTATCAGCTTGAAGCACACATTTTTATATCTCGTGCTTAAGCCGTTATTTGCACACGTGCCTTTGCGTGGATGAAACACACGCACATAACCAGTGATTAAGAAGTGTATGTGCACATATGTATTCGCATGGATAAAGCACACATTTATATAAGCCGTGCTTAAGCCGTTATGTGCACATGTGCATTTGCATTAATGAAAAACGCATTAATATAACACGTGCTTAAGCCGTTATGTACATATGTGCATTTGCGTGAATGAGGCACACGTACATAACCCGTGATTAAGAAGTGAACGTGCACATGTGCATTTGCATGGATTTAAAACGCATTTATATAACACGTGCTTAAGCCGTTATGTGCACATGTGCATTTGCGTGGATGAGGCACACGCACATAACCAGTGATGAAGAAGTGGATGTGCATATGTGCATTAGCATGGATGAAGCACGCATTTACATAACCCGTACCTAAGCTGTTATGTGCACATGTGCATTTGCGTGGATGAAGCACACGCACATAACCCGCGATTAAGATGTGCAGGTGCACATATGCGTTTGCATGGATGAAGCACACATTAATATAACCCGTGCTTAAGCTGTTATGTGCACAAGTGCGTTTGCGTAGATGAAGCACACGCACATAACCCGTGATTAAGGAGTGCACGTACACATGTGCATTAGCATGGATGTAAAACGCATTAATATAACACGTGCTTAAGCCGTTATGTTCATATGTGCATTTGCGTGGATGAGGCACACGTACATAACCCGTGATTAAGAAGTGGAATTGCACATGTGCATTAGCATGGATGAAACTCACATTTATATAACCCGTACCTAAGCCGTTATGTGCACATGTGCATTTGCGTGGATGCAGCGCACGTACATAAGCCGTGATAAAGAAGTGCACGTGCACATGTGCATTAGCATGGATGAAGCACACATTTATATAACCCGTGCTTAAGCCGGTATGTGCATATGTGCATTTGCGTGGATGAGGCACACGTACATAACTAGTGATTAAGAAGTGCATGTGTACATGTGCGTTAGCATGGATGAAGCACACATTTATATAACCTGTGCTTAAGCCGTTATGTACACATGTGCATTTGCGTGGATGCAGCGCACGTACATAAGCCGTGCATGTGCACAAGTGCATTTGCGTGGATGAAGCCCACATTTATATATCCCGTGCCTAAGCCGTTATGTGCACATATGCAATTGTGTGCATGATGCACACGGACATAACCCGTGATTAAGAAGTGCATGTGTACATGTACATTAGCATGGATGAAGCACACATTTATATAACCTGTGCTTAAGCCGTTATGTACACATGTGCATTTGCGTGGATGCAGCGCACGTTCATAAGCCGTGCATGTGCACAAGTGCATTTGCGTGGATGAAGCCCACATTTATATATCCCGTGCCTAAGCCGTTATGTGCACATATGCAATTGTGTGCATGATGCACACGGACATAACCCGTGATTAAGAAGTGCATGTGCACATGTGCATTAGCATGGATGAAGCACACATTTAAATAACCCGTGCTTAAGCCGTTGTGTGCACATGTGCATTTGCACAGCTACTGCACATGTGTATGACACATTCATAATACCGTGCAAGTGTATTTAGTTTCATTCTCCTAATATTTACTACATTAAATGTGGCTATAGTATTTTTAATTGAAAGCTCAATTTTTTAAAAATTATTATATTACTCATTCTAAATAAACAATATAATGTAACCCGCACTTTTCGAAGGCTTAAGCACATTCGAATAAATATTCAATCAGATAAATCTACACGCTATAAATAGCAGTAGCGGCTCGTAGTCTATACAAGCACCGGTTGCAATGTTGCAATATAAAGGTATGTAGGTACGCGCAAGTGTTCCCCTCCCCCAGCATTCTTGAGTCTTATCCAAAAATATTCAGGAAATATGAAGAGGAAAGTCTTTTAAGCTCTATTTGTATGTTATTGATTAAATTATTTCTCTAATATTGAATTAATGTACTATGAATGTACGTTTATACACTATTTATATACAAAACCTCTACACTCATGTTATTGAACACGAGATAAATCGAATATATAGTATGTGCTGTAAACCATGGATGATGGCGTTAATCCGAAAAGAAGAAAAAAAGCAAGAAAATTGCATGCACGCAGTTAAACAAAAGTATTTAATTATATAAACTATGCATTATTTTAGAATGGAAGGTCCATCTTCTCTTCCATCTTTTGGGCTTCACATTTTTCTATGACTTTATTGAAATCTGAAATGCTGCTCGCCAAGTTTCTCTGAATAGAAAGCATCGCTACCGCAAATATTTTTCGCTTTATTTTCTTTAGGGTCCAGAAACACCTCTCTCCTCCGACAATATGCATTTTGTTAGCATTTCTTTGTATAAATATACGGTAAAAAAAAGTCCATTTTCAGAAACCACGTATTTTTGTCTGTAAAGAAGGATGAAATCTAAGATGTTTTCCTTCGAAAATGGAAAAAAAATAATAATAAAGTAGTTTAACATTCCAGCAAATTAGGCTAAAGAAGACAGATGAGTATTGGAAGTGAATGATTTGATATTAATTTATGCTCTCCGCCGGAAATCGAACACAGAATCATGTGCACGAAAGACACAGAGCTAGGAATTAGACCAGTAGTAAGACATTTTCTTCTTCGAGACTCGATCGACCCCCCAGAATAGGATTTTTTAAAAAAATAAATCTTATCCCAAGAATTTTCACCTTTGTATTATAAATGTTAAATAAAATCTATTGACTTCGAACGACCGCCCCCCAAACTTTCAGCCTGGATCCGTCCCTGCTACCACCAGACTTATATTTGTTCTTTGCGAGTTTGTTTTGTGAATAACTTCTTTCTTCCAAGCGTCTGTATCTCGCTCACCCTATCAATTGAGTCAAGCGCTGCTAAGCGGAGGAATTCGTAACTATTACAGAAGCTGACCAGTTGCGGTAAGAAAGCAGTGATGCTAATTGAAGGGAAATTTCCCTTGGCGCAGGGAAATTTTAAGTAAATTTTGGAGAAAAGGGAAAAAGGGAAATTGCTTGCAATCTCTCAATATTGCAGGGAAATTTGAACCTCTCTTCAATCATTTATAGATTGAATGTATTTACGTATTTGATTAATCTAATTAAAATTCAGTATAAATTCAACGTCGTATTTATTCCAAGCATAATCCGTTGCACATATTTCATATAAATTCTCACAAGTTATCTTGCTTTGTATTCGTTAATATTTATCAACATTACACATCGATCAACATATTCAGTTAAATTCGAAAAATTACAACAGGCTTATTTAAAATCTTTTATCAAAATTAATCTTTCCATTGTTGTTTTTATATATAAATGTAAATATGTAAAAAAAAATTCATTAACATGCATTCAAATAATCGACGTTAAGCATATATACATAAATATTAAGTATGTATATGATTTGTAGTACGATGTACTGTATTCAATGAATTTCTTGTTCATGATCACTACAGCAAAAATGTGTATCTTTCCATTGTTGAATTAAATGCAATGCAATAAGATAAAATATTTCTCAATTAAATTATCACTCCAACTATTATAACAGTTTGGTTTTTCCGGGAAGGTGTTTTTCCTAACCACAAAATTGATTGTGAAGAGGATTAATCGATGTAAGAGAAGAAAATCTGCGTGTCGTGAATGTAAATATGTATACATGGGTGAATACTGGGTCATTAGTGTGTGTGTGTTTGTGTAAGTTTACAAATTTTCTGGTAACTGTGCGCACAGAATTATAAATTCTTAAGAATTACGCATCTTTAAACTTTGATTTAGTTTGTATTCTGGTTACGAACATTCCTCGTGTACAGCCGCAAAGACAGTAGCAGCTCCAGTTTTCTTTGTAACTGTTCGTATTCGTTTCAGTAAATATGGGAGTGCTGTTCTTAAGTAAGTACATACCAAATATATACTTAATATTTCCTTTGTACCTTAGGTTACATTAATATTAAAATCTATCATGATGTCTAGGATAAAAATTAAATTTACATAATATTTATTTTATATTCTTTATGACTTATTTAGGTTGTCCGTCCTGACCGAGGTATTTATAGGGTTTTTCCTCAGTCACACCAGGCAAATGCAGAGATTGCACCTTTAACATTGGTCCTTTCCATATCCTTCCCCCTCCTCTATCGCGACGCCTTAGATACCTAAACAACAAATCAAGTTCAAATTCTGCGTAAGCTCAAAGGAAGGCTGTCAGGTATCTGCTTGTATGTGGTTATAAGATTGGGGTGAGGGGTGGAAGCGAAAACGATTAAAAATACGTTTACTGAATACAGTACTTGAACGGTTTAGATGAAGGGAAATTTTGTCCGGAAAAGGGAAATTCTGAAGCTTGTGAAGGGAAAACGGCTCTGAAGGAATTGGCATCACTGTAAGAAAGGCAACCGCATGAGACCAATAGGGGAAGATAGGAGCGATGCAAGAATAAATCCACTTCCCCATGTTAAGAGATAGGAGCTCGCTGCCATATGCTCAATGTTACTGCTTCCAGTGGCAACGTTCGCTGCCACCGGAAATTAAATCTCTCTCTTTCTTTCCGTTTTTTAATTGACTTTTTTTTCAGAAATGCATCAATACTGTTTTGCGCTCAAGAGCAGAGATTTATTTTTTACTAATACACTACTTTAATACTTAAAAATAGTTTTAGTATTAAAAAATATCCGGTTGCACAACCATGCAACATATAGTACCAGCCGCCGCTGATAAATAGGCTCTCTCAGTAGCATAAAGAATGTGCAGTGTTCGCTTTGATGTAATAAATGACGTGAGAACCGAATAGACATGTGTCTGATTATATACATTCAAAAAGATATGTAAATATAATAATCTTAATAAGATTATTATTGTTTGAAAGTAAAATATTACTTTTCTCTGTTCGTTATTTAATTTTTATTTCGAATCGCGCATGCGCACTGGTTGGAACTGTGTATTAGCCATGCGCGCTCATTTGTTTTGTTTGTGTGGTCGGGTACGAGCTGTGGTGTGGTGGTGTTTGTGTCATGTGGTTGAAGGCGAAGAATTCAACATTATATTATAATCAGGTGAGTGATGAAATTAATTTTAGTGTGAATTTGTAAAATTTAATAAAGCACCAGTTTAAATAATAAAACAGGCGTTAATGTTGCCGTATACACATGCATCCTGTTCTTCACAAGCAGTATTATTATTAGTTGACATTTTATGTTTTTGGAGGGGACAGACGAATAGAATAGAATATTTTTATTGTCGTTAAACAACATTTGTTGCAATAGGTAACGTCAAGAGAGTATACAAAATATATACATTGAATATATAGGTATATAACGCTTACACAGCTGTTTGAATGAGCCAATATTTACAGTGTTTGGCTTAAGTTTCTATTACACATACCACGAATTTCTGTAGGTAGAAGATTATACATCTTCATCGCAGTGTATTTATAACTCTTTTGTGTTTTACATAACCTGAAATATGGTGTATCGAGTTCATCTCCGTATCTTGTGTTATAGCAATGAATTTTATTTCTTGTACTGATATTTTCCAAGTTTTCGTTAATATACATGAGACAGCTATGGATATACGGTTAGGTTATTTTAGTGTAGCGTCCCGTTCACCAGCGAGGCTATATCAGACGTGGACCTACTGATTAACGTGGAATCCGAACCACATGAGCTCCCGCCGGGAATCCAACCCGGGTCTCCCACGCCAAAGGCGCGTACGCTAACCGCTTAGCCACGAGGGAGCTCAGCTTTGGATATACATTGAAGGCACTGTCATGATTTGCATCTCTTTAAAGAAAGGTCTGCAAGAGTCATTATCACGTAGTCTCTTTAACATGAAATGAATTATGCATACATAACCCTGAAAGGAGGTAGTGTTCCAACGGCAGAACCTCCGAGATAATTTACAATCACAAGCAAGGTATGCTAGTATCATTACCAAATCCAGAATGGGAATTAGGTGTAATAGTTAAAATAGAACCTGGTAGTATGCATGTATTTTTCTTGAGCCATCTTTTAAGAAAGGTAAAGGCATTACTCGAGCAAACGGTTCTACCAAATTTACACGCATTTATTGCATTTTCCGGTTTCTTTTTGCAGAACATGCACTAAATGAGGAGCTAGTGCATAAACCACGAACCAACTTGTCTAGGTGGCCACTAAGAAGCACGAATGCTATCTAACCGAATCAGGGCAGGAGCGCAGCAGGAGGCCCGAACGGAGCAAAGGGGTGCGTCCGTAGGGAGCAGGCGGGTCAGCAACAAGGGCATACGCATAAACGAGGATAGTGGAAACACACATTAAATATCTGCCGTAATTTTTACCTTCAAAAGCACTTGCATAATACAGGGTGCGGTACGTAAAACCGGCCCGTAAAGTGAACACATAAAATGAAATGTAATGTATTCAATATGATTAACTACAACACATAAATCAAATGTAATGTATTGAATATGACTACTCACCTTCACAGCAGGTGCTGAAAGTGTCCTCCGCCCACTTCAACACACATGTGAGCACGATTGAGGAGATTCATATATACCCTTGTCAGTTCTTGTGTTGTAATGCTATTGGTGACATCCTGGATCCTGGTCTTGAGTTCTTCAATTGTGTGTGGATTTGTTTCGTATACTCTTCCCTTTAACAGTCCCCATAAGTAAAAGTCACACGTGGACAAGTCTGGCGACCGAGGAGGCCACAAGCCTTTGCTGATTGTCCTCTCTGGTGTAAACATCTCATGCACAAGGGACAATGATGCAGCTGATGTGTGGCATGTTGCACCGTCCTGCTGAAAGTAACATAACTGACGCTCCTGGTTGACTTTCGAGGACTTCTTGTCATTATCTCCTCCACCTGCATCTTTAATTCAGGTGTGCAGACAGATGGTCGTCTGTTCCTGGGAGCATTTTGAACCGATCCTGTACGCCGCCATTTTTCAATCAATTCCTGAATGGTGCTTTTTGCTGGCACAGAACGTCCTGGAAATTTCTCCCGAAACAAATTCTTTGTTTTCACAAAAGATCCAGTGAGAATGAACCCTTCAACAATGGCAACACGCTCGGGTATCGAATACGGCATTATCACACACTGACACTCACCCGGCTTAACACAACGAGGTCTTTTTCTCAACTGGTTTCGACAAGTTTCACTGGCTGCGGCTGCACGTGACTGCTGCAGGTCACGTAAGTCGACCCGACCTCGACACGCCATCTCTTGGTAGGAAGGTAGATTATTTAAGTGTTGCCAAAAACACAATATACCAGAATATTACGACGGGCCGGTTTTACGTGCCGCACCCTGTAGTAGTAATTCTTAACTTCAAAATGGCTTCACTGCTTTCCCGCGTACAAATGGTCTGCTGCGAGGAGAAATTCGTCTGCTCTGAATTTTTACTTTTCTACACTTCGCACAGTTGATTGTAGGTTTCCACGTACCATGACGCTTGAAAAACTATAATATGACGCTCTTTATCGCACAATTCTTCGTAATAAAATCGTATGCTTACATTGCACCTATCGCAGTCGTCCATTGCTAACACGAACGGAACATTCCCGCCGTTTATTTTCACCCTCTTCGCATTCTTGTATTCTTCCGCTTCAGTAAATAGTTACATGTAGAATATGTTCACTACCATTGAAAATGTATTTCAATATGATATTCACTGACAGAAATTACTTATATTTACACTCTGCTTCTTTTACGAAAAGTATTTCACATCGTATTTTACCTATAAATTTTGTTTTCGGTAGAACCGTCTGCTCGAGTGAACCCATACAAGCATTTGAAGACCTTACTGCAACATGCAATATTTAAAAAGAATATCTGAATATAGCTCGAATTGATTCAGGATATGGCTTAAGGGCAACTCTTTACCGTAGGTCACACATGTAACATCTTCACTGTGACTTACTTCACAAAATATAACTCTGTGAGGCAGGGATGGCTGGTTTAAACCAAGGTGGTTAAAAAAAAAAAAAAAAAAAAAAAAAACGAAAAATGTTCAATTCGTGTGAACTTCATGTGACGTTTCCACATATCAAACCATCCGCATTACGTTTATCTACTTTTCACCTTTTAATCGAGGGGCCCCGTGTTGTTCAATTCTCGGTCGAACCCATCTTTCAAGTGTAAACCAAGTAGCAATTCGAGGTGTCTCTTTAAGCGAAAGTCTTTCCCGTGATAACGTTGGTATTTCATAAGGAATTTAAGCCTAAACATACGAAATGAAACCAAATTATATATTTCTACTTGTTTTATAAAGAAGCCAAGGTTGCTTAAACATATTGGTAGAAATTGGCAAAATTTATCAACTGCCTACGTAGCTTCCAACATCAGCTTGGATTTCACTTTGTTTTAATTTTATTGAACATCTACATACCCAATTTTTAATTTAATACCTCAGTTTTAGCGTAGTGATTATGATACGTTGACCTTCAAATTTTACACACAAATACATTTAAATAACAGGATTTTCCCAATGGCTAAGGCGGGAGTTTCCCGATTTATATATATAATTCTGTATAATGTTTTTTGTCTTTTAGTCCTTCTGAAATGACTCTTGACAATTATAGCTATTAACAAGCAGGCCTATGTAAATATCAGTACAACGTATTTTTATCAAGAGTCCTTCGTGAGTGAGTCGGCAATCACATTTGTGACCAATTAGCCCCGGTTTCGTGTCCAAATGGACAATTTCTCTTGGATGTAAGCCGAGAAGCGGTTTGGATTCCGCTTTAAGCTTATGTGACCCCTTCCAGCATGACCGTGTTGTTGCATAATAACACCAAGGCGAAACAAACTAATTTCTGTCCATATCTAATATAAACACATAGAGTAAATTATTTAAACAAAAAAAAAAAAAAAAAAAAAAAACTGGTTTAAATTTAAAAAACCGGGTTTAAACCAAAAATCCTGTTTTTTTTTCAATAAAAACCATGGTTTTTGCCAACCCTGCTGCGAGGGAAGGGGGTTAGAAGACTTATGGTAACTCTTTACTTTGGGTCGCTAGTAGTAGGGCGGGTCAGAAGCCCCGCAGGGCTTATGTTCTGTACTCGAAATTAGTAGAAGAAATAGTAGTAGTAAGAGTAGGGCGGGTTAGACGCGACTGAAGTCACTCTGTGACCCAAAGTATATTTACTTTCTACAGGGCTCATTGTCGTCTACCTTGGCATTTATGTTAACCCATACCAGTTGGAGTTGGAAGGTCGGTCAAAGATGTACCGTTCCGCGAAATAGTCCCTTTGCGCCTCCTGACATAGTCCCTCATAAAAGTCTACTGCAAACAAATAAATACAATCAATTTCTGCATTAAAAGAAATTGTACTTACCTCACATTTACTTCTTGTTTGTAGAGAAATTAACAAATTCTATACCTGTAAATTTTCTAAAATTGGTATGGCTTAACATTTAGCCCTCCACCTTTATGACAATTTGGACAAATGACTACCCTTGACAGCCGAAGAACGGGTGTTGAAGTCACTGTGCGACTCAAAGTAAATATTTTCCGGCTTAAGTTTACGTAAACCTCGCGGTTCTCATGTATTCCGTAAATACAATGGGCTAGTTATATTTAAGCTGCTCGTACTTAAAGGCTAATTATGTTTTTCATCCCATTTAATTAGCCTGTCAAGCTGTGCTTACGTATATTTTATCAAATTATCTTGATGTGGCTTGGCTCAAACAATGGAGCACAATGATAAAAAAAAAAAAAAGTTTGTTTAATATGAAATGTCTTACAAATTAGAAAGTATGTCTTCGTATATATTTTATTACGCTCTTGTAACTTTTAAACCAATAGACACGAAGCACTAAATTTTGCACCCTTAAAATATCGGCAAGGAACGAAATTTGACATTGTAGCTAATACCACCAGAGTAACAGTTTTACCAACCCAACATAAAGTTACATTTTTGATGTGGCACTACGTCAGCTTATTATAAATTTCAAATCTACATACAAAATGAAAACATTCAATTCTGCATTTTTTGTTCAGTGTTGCAACCTAAGGATGCTACGATGTCACAATAAATCCAAAAACATTTCAATTTTGGTGGTCTGTAGAACCGTAACAATGGAAGTGAAATGGGTGGGGCAGTGCACATCGGAAGTTCGTTACTGTAGAATTCTATGATCAGGATATGACGTCTTTCTAATAAACAAAAACAGTTAAAAGGAATTAAAAATTTGATCATTTTCTAAGGGCTTTATTTCGAAAAAGTGTTGAGATAAGTATCGTTGATTATTTTTAAAATATGTAACCATCATAATGCCGTTTACAGCAATTTGATATATTAAACCGTTCCGGAGATATAATGATTGTTGTTAAATTTGACAATACATCTTAAAATGACGTAGTTGCAAGAGTTTTAAAATGAGCGTTGCTTTTCTTAGTTTCTTTGACACTCAACCAATAGTTTTTGGCAGCTGTTACTAATACAGGTTCTTGCGATTTCATGATTTTTAGCAGTATTGTCAACTTTATTTATGATATTTCCCGAACGATTAGAAATATACAATTGCTGTAAACGGCATTATGATCTTCAGATACTTTTGGAAAGAATCTACGTAGTTAGATGTGATACTTATCTCAGCACTTTTTCGAAATAAAGCCCTTTGAAAGAAGTCAAATATTTAATTCCCTGTAACTTTGTTTCTGTTCATTAGAAATGCGCCATATCCTGATCGCAGTATTCTAAAGTAACGTACTTCCGACGCGCATTGTCCCATCCGTTTCACTTGCGTTGTTACTGTTTTGGGGGCACCGTTTTTTTTGTGTGTGTGTGACACTGTAGCGTCCTTAGTTTGCAACACTGAACAATAAGTACGATATTTTGTGTTTTTATTGTGTATATGGGTTTGAAAATTGTAATTACCTGAGGTAGTGCTATTTGAAAAAAAATAACTTTATGTTGGGTTGGTAACACTGTTAGTCTGGTGGTATTAGCTAGTATGCCAAATTGTCACCCTGCCGGTATTTTAAGGGTGAAAAATTTCAGCGCTTCTTGTCTATTAGTTTAAAAGTTAACAAGAAATGAACCACCCTATATCTACCTATCTACCAGGGAGTACAAATTAGTTCAGTTACAAAAGATGTCTCTGGCTGTTTCATAGTGACAGTTTCTTTCGGTGGTTTCAGAGAGGTTAGACATCTGTCAATACTTTTCAGTTTATAATGCTTTGTTTCATGCAAAATCCCGATTTCTCACTGTGTTGAATATGGGAACTTCTGTGTTAACTGAGCAGCATTTGCGGGAGGTGTTAAGTTTTCTGCTTTAATTGAAAGAAAAGTACAGCTGAAGCGCATCGAATTGCTTGTAGAGCTTTATGGTAACAATGGCCCAACTGATAAATCATGTAGGGATTGGTTTCGACGTTTCAAGAATGGTGATCTCAACGTTGAAGACAAGCCTCACTCTGGACAGCCATGACAAGTCGAAAACAAATAATTAGAGGGATTACTCGATGAAGATCCGAGCCAAACGCAAGAGGAACTTGCAGAATCATTAGGAGTTACGCAACAAGTAGTTTCCGTATAACTGAAATCCATGGGAATGATTCAAAAGCAAGGCAGTTGAGTGCCTTATGAACTGAAACCGAGAGACGTTGAAAGGCGACTTTTCACTTGTGATTCAAAGACAATAAAAAAAGGGTTTTTACATCGGATTGTTACTGGGGATTTTATATCGCATGTCAATCGCTGCCGTTGACCTCAACATCAATGCCAAAGCCAAATATTCATGGTTCGAAGGTAATGCTATCTGGTGGGACCAAAAGGGTGTTGTCTACTATGAGCTGCTACAACCTGCGATTTCATTACGGGTGATTGGTATAGGCTACAATTGATTCGTTTCAGCCACGCATTACGAGAAAAACGGCCGGAATACGAGCAAAGACATGGACAAGTTATTCTTCTGCATGATAATGCTAGGCCTCATGTCGCAAAAGTTGTGAAAACTTACTTGGAATCCTTCAAGTGGGATATTTTACCGTACCCGCTGTATTCCCCGGACATTGCTCCTTCTGGTTACTGGTTGTTCCGACAGATGCAGCACGATTTGGCAGGTCACTGGTTTACTTCTTTCGCAGGAATCGAAAATTGGCTTCTAACTTGGATCCCTCAAAGAACGAGATTTTTTTTTTTTTAGATGGAAGGCGAGAATTGCCTGAGAGGTGGGAAAGGGTAGTAGCCAGCAATGGACAATACTTTGATTAATCTGTTTATTCATTTTGTTTTGAAATAAATGCATTTTTGACCCCCCCCCAAAAAAGGGGGAAAAAAGACCGAACTAATTTGTACTCCCAATATATATAATATATTGGGAAAATGTATGGTATATTCTTTGGTAATTGTTAGATACATGGTTTTTTCGTTCCCTAAATTTTATGTTCTGGTGAAAGCATTAAATTTTGATGTTCAAACATTAAAAGGTATGGAATACCATTAAATGTTCATGTATTGAACATGCACTTTTCAATATGACAGGGTATCAAAAATTGTTGAAAGTCATCTTTTATGTATTGAACATGCCTTTGTCGTAACAATTTTGTAACAATTGTGTATTCTTCAGGATGTTGCAAATTGACAAATTCTGTTGTTCAGCTGTTGGAAATGGTATCTGATCTCAATAAGAAGATAACAAGTATAGAAACAAAAGTAGACTTCGGTCTTGGGGGAAAGTCTTCATTAGATGAAAACTGTGATGAAGGATTTGCAGTACTATCAGGTCTCCCACTTACAACAGATGCTAGTTTTAAAGAGTTCGATGCAAACATTGGGGACAATTCTAAATTTCAACGGAAATGTGTAAGTGTCTTTTAAAATTGTTTAAACTTATTATTTTTTTTTAAAAAAAAAATGTTTGTGCATACTTACAACATTTAGATGTCTTTTGCTAGCTCTTTCTAACCCATCCAAATATAAGAAATTGTTTCATGGCATATTCGGCACGGGATGTACGCAAACCTGGCCCCATAAAGTGGAGGTTATCTATATATCTGCGGAAAGCTTAGGTCAAGGTTTGATCAAAACCAATCACCAAAAATGGGGTAGTCTCACGCATTTCGTTAGGGGGCGCTACATAACTAATTTCGGTGAAAACCTATAATTGACATTTTGAAATGTTTCGCAGTATCTCTGGATGTCTAGTTAAATAATGTTTTGATTGCTTATTATAGGTCGACATTTCAAGAAATTTCGTGGATTTTCACCATTCTGTCCTGTAAAGGATACTATATAGAGCTTCTAATAACTTTCAGAATTTCGATTGTCTTTCATTGACTTTCAGTGGAAATTCTGAAAGTTCCAGAAATTCTAGATAAGTTTTCAAATGTTATCATTTTGAAGAGAGGTTCTTTTAAAACAATGAAAACTTGACGAGAACTTTCTGGAACTTCAAGATTTCCATTGAAAGTTAATGAAAATCCTCAATGTTGTTAGAAGCTCTGTTGTATCTTTTCTAGAGCACAAAGGTGAAAAATCCAGGAGAGTCTGAAATAGTTACCTATAATGAGCATCCAAGACAATATTACGTGAGTAGACATTTATAGACTTTATAACATTTCAGAAAATAAATTATGTTTTCACAGAAATTAGTTATGTAGCGCTCCCTAGCAGAATGCTCCCCATTTTTGGTGACTGATTTTAATCTAACTTTGAACTAAGTTTTCAGGAGATACATAGATTATCTCCACTTTATAGGTTCAGATTCGCGTACATGCTATATGAGATTTACAATCGTTATTTTTTTCTACTAGATAGCACCATTACATACTCCTCATTGTGAATATAAACAACTAAAAGTAGTACTGATGGCACGGTCCGTCAATCTTCTATTTCAGTATTCTAACTTATTTAAAAAAAAAAATCATCGCTTTGTATGAGTAAAGTTGTGAATCTACGAAATACATTTTTTTTTCTGAAGTCATGGCAATTGTATTAATTTGAAAGGGATGTTTGTATGATACTTTTTATATTGCTACTCTCACTATTTCATTGTAATAATAGAATATTGAGTGTCTATTATTTATCTTATTGTGCTCTGAAATTAAACTTCACTTTCTGCTCACTTTTATATTGACTGTCTGTTCGCTTCTATATTCATGTGTAAGACAAAAACCTGACATTTACAACAATGGTGCTGAATTCTAAATTGTCGTAAGAGTTGACATTTTGAAGTTATTAAATACGTTTCATTCGTATGCAATTTTTTTTTGTATAAATTAAATTGTGTAAAAAGTTTTCAACAACTAAGAATGTATGTGTATATTGACTATGTATGTGTATAATTTTATCAAATTTGCAGAAATAAGACACATTCAAAAAGTCACACATTAAAAAATTATCTTCTTTAGCGATCATGGGAACTCGGATAGTACTAGATTCCTCCACATGCTCTATGAAGTAAAAACAGTGGAGTTGGCTAAAAATGTAATGCATTTCCTAGGTTGGTTTCTTCAGCAAACAAACGAAAGTAACATTGAAAAAAAAAACTACCAATAACATTAATTGTTTAAAAGTAGGATATGTTAATCTATCCAAATTGGATCCTAGTTTTCGTCAGAAGCTTTGCTGATTTATTTTTGTCACCACATTTCACATCATATAAAAGATATGTAACCTTGGCAGATAACTTAATCACAACATTAACTAAATATTGAAAAATATTATTTATATGCATGAAATTTTTTCGCTACATTTAACACAGCACAATCGATACAATGTTACTTTCAGTTTCAAATGTTGGCGAGTGGTGGAAAAACTCCAAAACAACTAGCACAGAATATTCTTCGTCGTGTCGTGGTGGATGAAGTTGCTGAGCTGTATAGCCTCACAGGAAAGTCGGAAATAAATTGTGTGAGGAAGCTGTCGTTTGTGGAGACACAAACCTACAAGTTTATTGTTCGTAAGATTTTTTGCATTTTTCTTTCAAGCGTGATCGCACTGTCTCCAATGTTTGAGAGTTTATAGGGTGTTTATTGGGAAAGGGCAATAATTAGGATGTGCTCAAGCATGTCCAGAACGACAAGAAGTCCATATAAACTTTGTTTCAGGGATATTACTATACAGGGCCTAAAATTGAGTGGAGTACTCCACACTTTGTGGAACTGTAGGAAAGGAGTGTGGAACTGTAATTCTTGAAGTGTGGAGTGGTATTAATGTGAGTATCTTACTTTTCTCGGATTATGCATTTAAACGCGTTTAGTGTGACAAACTAAATGTTACTGATTCAATACATTCATTATGCAATGGGTTACTCAATTCCATATAACTGCCAGCATATGAAATTAAGCCAGAGTTAATACGTATAGGTGTCTCCTAGATGGCAGGGAAAACCATTGCCAATTTTGAGGTAAAGGAACTTTTTAACTATATTTAGTTTTCAAACGTTTTCGGTTGCATTCATATAGTTTTAAAATATGCAACTAACTGCACGTTTATCTGTTATTTCAATAGGACATTACACTTTTCCGATATAATGAAATGTGTTGTTTTGTAGATAAAAATTACACGATCCT
Source organism: Thermobia domestica (assembly GCF_964235325.1). Classification (NCBI taxonomy): domain Eukaryota; kingdom Metazoa; phylum Arthropoda; class Insecta; order Zygentoma; family Lepismatidae; genus Thermobia; species Thermobia domestica. Next base: position 308,853,558 of record NC_137459.1, read on the forward strand.
TTGAATCCGTTATAGAAATATGTACTACCAGAGATAACATAAATCAATAACCGCCAAAAATTTAGCCGAAGCACCGTAGACTCTCAGCAACCAATCATAACCCAGGAAATAGTATCCGTTTGTAAGTTTCATAGTGATGATCCGAGACTTCTGGTTACGAGTTTTTTCTTTTCGCTGCAAGAAAACAGATAAGCAGAATAAAACGTACCTTCAGAGATACATAACAAATCAAGTTTGGTATTAGTTCTCATTGTTAGAATTAAGTAAAATTAAATATGTAATTAATTTTTTATTTAATTCTAACAATACCAGCCTATATAGTAAAATTGATTTGGTATACATGGATGAAGATAGATTTTATTCAGTCCCCCTGTTTCCTTGGAAAAATTTACATAAATAATTCATGATTGCATATAATCTGTTAGCACTGACAGAAAAACGCTTATTTTCTTAAAATTGAATGTAGACTCAGTTTCTTCGCTAGCTCCAGCGTTATTGAGTATTTATGTTGTAAAATTGCGGCTCTATAATTTTTGGCACGACTTTACGCAGCGCAAATCGGGATTAGTAATTTAGAGTACATTTCTCTTTCTAATTTAGGATACTGGTACTCAAAGGAGTCTTCTGTCCTGGCTCACAAAAGATGACAGATCCAAAGAAGAAAACAGAAGCGCCTCTGTTTCAAATGCCGTTGATGATGTTTCACCTGAACCTGAAGGTACTGAACCAGGTCTACCAGCTACTGTTTCTAACCTTTCCGTTGATGATGAAAGAGTGAAGAAAGACGGCTCTGCTGCAGAAGCAGCAATCTTTCCATCAGTACATAGTTTTCAGCTACTAAACTCTCAAAAACATAAAGTGAAAGTACCAGAATGTTTACAGAAGGAAGAAAGCGAATTAGGTGTATAGTCTGTATGGAGCATTTGCATAGTGTCAAGCGCTTTAGAACTAGCAAACAGATACCACCTATTTGTACTGAAACTGGAGCAGAATGCAGACAGGCAATCATCGACAATCATATGTCGTCTCAGCATCACGAAGAAGCTCTTAAGGCTAAAACATTTTCATCGATGACATTTGAAGAGAAATGTAAAGAAGTTTTCAGCTCAAAATGTAGAAAAAGCGAAGAAGATTGGTGCATACATGAACACAGTGTTTAATGACGCTAAACGTGGAACATTAAGTGCATGGTCATGGCTTTCCAGATAGATGGCTTTCCTGAAAGGTCAGATGTACACAGATTCATGTAGCAGAGATGTTAATATACAACACACAGTGTTTGAACCCAAGTCCTCAGACTTCTTGTTAATCCACCATCTCACGCCGAACTGTTAGATTTCATTGTTGAGGCAGATATAGAAAATGTACGACAAGCCCTAAAAAACGCACTAGCTATATCACTGAGAAGCGATGGTAGTGTCGACAGAATGCAGTTTCACAATCGTCACGTTATGGCCAATATTGTTGACGAAAAGGGTAAGAACAAGTTGTTGTTCCTGGGCTTTGAAGAGCCAGAAGGAAGAGGCTCCGAAGCGCATGTTGCAGCGTTACGAAAATCAGTAGAAAGAGTGATGCCAGAGAAAGAACTGTTTCCCAGAGTGACTTCGATAGTTACTGATGGTGAAAACATCACACAAAACAGGAGAACACAAAGGAATGTGGAAATTGTTAACTGATGAAAGAGTTGCTTCAGGTGAAACGTTGCCTCTGTTGAAAATTTGGTGTGCTGCCCATCGCATTAATTTAGCATGGAAAGATGTCACCAATAATGTCCAAGAAGTTTCATCTCTCATACAAGCAGCATCTGGACTGTGTGCTTTCTATCACTCTTCAGGGCAGCGAACGAAAGGTTTAACGACGGTAGATTCAGAAAATAACTTAGAAGTTTTGCACTACCCAGAATATGTTGACGTCAGGTGGACAGAATTTTCATTCAAAATGCTCACTACTCTCCTAAACAATTGGTATCCAAGCTGCCTTTACTTGCAAACGGAAAGCCATGGATGTAATGAAGACAATGGTCATCTGTGTAAATGGATAGAATGTGCAGATCGCCTTTATCTTCTGTAACTTGTGACAGACGCTCTATATGTTTTCAAGAACTGCCAGCAAAAGTTTGAGTGTGATGAAATATTTCTTTTGGACACAATAACAAATAAAAATAGAACTGTAGCACAATTGGAGAGTATGAAAGAGAAACCTCTGTTAGGTGGGTGGGAAGAAACGTTTTTAAACGAATGTGTGCAAGAGAACGTCAACGGAGAAATACAGTGCTCATTACATAGTATTCAACTTCATCGTAACACACGTCGCAATAAATCCCATAACAAATAATGTCAGTGAGAAAAAACATTTTACTGTAGCACGCTACGAAGTTCTGGATTCCATGAATAACTTTGTTAGTCAGCGTTTCCTGTATGAAGACAGTATTGTTGCTTTGGAGCTTTTGCGTATTTTGCAAGAGGATGTAACTGATGATGCCCTAAGAGAATGCCACAAAGTTATTTGTCCTGATACAGATCTTTTGCAGTTCGCAATGCAATATAGAGAGGCATCATCGTGCAGTATGTTAAAAGGTCTGGACGCTAAAAGCCTTCTCATGAAAATCTGTGGATATCAGGCATTTCATGCTCTGTCAATAAATCTAGCCCGAGTTGTTGCTTCGAAACCATCTTCTTCCGGTGTTGAAGGACTTATAAGTGACTAACAGATAACAAACTCTCTTTGGCTCCCCTACTGTGAAAAATTATCTTCACGTTAATATAAATATGGGTCCGTTGGAAGATTTTAGCCCAACTCCTGCTGTTATGAAATGGCTGACCAGAAAGGAAAGGCGTTTTGAAGTTGGTAGGAAGTCAAAGGAACAGCCCTGGTATAACGGTGTATTTGCCTCGGAAGAAAATAGACAGACAGCGTGATGATCACGGAAAAATGACAGTGAAATTCTTATGTAAGAAAAAGTGACTTTTTTCTTACCGGTTTGCTTCCTTTATTTTATGGTTTAATACAATACGATTAAGTATGTATCCTAATGTGCCTTTAATTTTGTTTGCTCTGGATATCAAAATTTTCCTACATAATAATAATAATAATAATAATAATAATAATAATAATAATAATAATAATAATAATAATAATAATAATAATAATAATAATTTTTTTGGTCGCAGGTAAACATGATGTACTGGACAGAAGACTGATTATATGTCAAAACAAATGCTGACTAAACTAGTTTTGCTATACTATATGAAATTTTTACCAGTGTGGAGCTGTGATTTCGTTGAATTTTAGGCCCTGTTACTATATGAATTTGGTACATGTGGACAAGGAAATGTGTATATTGGAGTTACGTTGAAACAGTTTCATTAATTTTATGTTCCCGCTGTTATTTACCAACACTGTACACCTTTTCTTTCAACCAACCATACAGTAGCCCAAGGGCGTTAGAACAGGTTCCTAGGTGGCCATTGGATTAGCCCAAAACATCCAATCCAACGACTAGTATTTTGCGTGAAGGCACTGGGTGATAGTCGAGTGAAAACGGTTCACCGTCCATTTGGTGTCACATGATGCGTAGAAAGAATAATATCCTCCAAATACGGAGGGAAAGTATTTTGCTAAAGATGAAGGTATGGTGCACTGTCAACACGAAAGTCCCATCTGGTAACTGTTCACATGAAGCATGTTGGTTTTCCGCGGACCATTGGTGCCAATTATGAGTAGTGTTAATCCTGTAGTATCCTCCTCAGTCCTCTTTACATTAGTTACCATTCTCGTGTCTTATAGTATCACGGTACACATTTCAACATAATTGCAGTGTACCGTTGTCACCATGCATTAAACTTCATGTAGTGATATATCTGAAACAAAGGTTTAAAACGTATATGTTTATGTAAACTTTATTGTTGTAGTCGACAAATTTGACCGCCTCTCAAATTATTGACCTTTCCTCCTGAAGCACCCTGTATATTGTTTCTTTTTGAGTAACAAATTGTTCTTTTATTTAAAATATACTGTTTTGCAATAGAATATAAGTTGAATGTTTGTAGTAACACAGACTCCACCAAAAACAAAACAAACAGAAAAGTGAGATGAGTAGTTATGTTTAATTATTTCAATAAGTGAGGAATTTTTAATTTGGTAGGTTTTTTTTTTCTGACGTTAGTAGAAGCCATAAAATTCTACTATATTTACTCAATTATACCGCTGAATTGTTTCAAATTTTATTACCTTAAAACAATGATTCTCATTATAAACAATAATTTTGAAAGTCATATGAAACATGACCGTTGGTTCAATTCCAGATTACACAAAATATTTCCAATCCTCTCCCCACATTTTTTAAACTTGTAAGACGAAAATATCATACACCGTATATGCTTTGTAATGACTGCACTTTTTCATTTACTTAAAAAAAATCACTGACAATTGCTGCAAATGATAAAAATGTCAATTAGATTGAGAGGGGAGTCATTGGTGTGGTGAGTGACTCACTGCTGGGAATGACAATTTCAACAATCTTCAATACAGAGAGGCAGTGGGAGGGGGGGAAATCGGAGCATAAACTTCTCTGTACGCTATGTGAAATAGTTTTTCTTTATCTGTTCCGTATAAAAATTGCGTGAAGTATTATACTTTCGTAAATACAGCAAATATCATCTCATTACCAAGGTATCATTCAGACGGAAAAGGATTGCATACCAAAATTGTTGTTAGGGTTTCTCTTTCTTACTTTTGATGTTCTTATTTTATGATTTAAGTTTACTAAAGGAGGCCACGAAGGTACGTATCACCTCTGATGTTTGGTTTTCATGTATTCGTAAGCCTTTATTTTAACATTTACATACAATTTTGCAGCAGTTTTCAAAATAAGAACGGTTAACAAGTGGTCTCCAAGCTTTAAATTCTCACTATGATCTACCTCAGAAGTCGGCAGCAGGGCGGACATTTTTGCATACTTCGGACCTAGCGGGCAAGGAGGTGCGGAACTGTGCATTTACCTTGAAGTATGTGCGAGTAGCTAACGGAGTGTAAAATGTGTTTGCTCTCGTAGGTAATTTATAAGCAGTAAAAAAAATCCTTTGACGCAGTCATTCTTTCAACTTTATTCTCTATAATTTATACGCACCTATTCTCAACGTGTATATTAATGCTCTCCAGCGGCTTCTCATTTCCAAAGGGGACACTAAAACAAAACTGGGCGATTTGGGAGTGTTTGAGATTTCATGATCTTTAAAACTTTTTTTCTTATTGTGCAAAAACGATTATGTATTTTACAAACTATTAGAAATTTGTAGACTTTTTTAGTAAGTTATATACGACACAAACAAACTTTTTTCATTTTTTTTTCGTCTTGTACAGTGTTCAACATAAATATCGCAACTCGACTACAGTCTTAAGATTTTATCTTATGCAACACATTCGAAATCAATGTTCTGCAGGTTGCTACATAATCAATCTAACCTTAAACTAACGCCTGATAGGCAGGTAACCAGCGAAATATTGATTTCAAATGCATAAAATAAAGTATTGTACTATTATAGAGTTGCGATATTTATGTGGAACACTGTACCACCTGATGATAAAAAGAAATTGACTCATTGAGAGTAAAAGAAATGTTTCTTAAGAATCCTACTAGTATTGTTTAAATTCAAAATTTACATTATGTAAGTTTAAAAAAATACGTCAGGATTGCAACGCTGAGTTAGGAAGGAGGATAATCCGATGTCCCGCCATTGCACTATGCGATTTGCAGGCACCCAGACAGAGAATATGGATTTTGCCGATGGCTTATCTAGGATATAGAATGTTTTTTTCTTACACAAATTTGCCACGGTGTTTTTGCACATTTTGGGTTAAATTTTAAGCAGTACTTGGTCTTCCAGTGTCTCAGTATCTAATAACATGACTTGAAATATGAATATCTAAATAAATTTATTAATAATGCCATTGTACTTGATAGCATTAAGATTTATAAACTTGTTTCAGTGTGAGTCATATAAGTCAGAGGCGCACTGACAGGAAGTCCGTCGGATCTGAACCCCCATAACGTCAAATTTGTATGAAAATGAATATAATTTCAAGGGCAGATACGTAACTTATTTGCATTTCGTACTCTAAACCATCCTGGGCCGCTCGCAGAGAGGAATACAGAGTGCACTACTGTATATACTTCTGCCTATCTTGCATAACGTGGTAGAGATCAGACAGTTATATACAATTGATAATATGGAAAAGGCAAAGTTTTTTATTGGTTGTTTATGCAACAAAAATAAATCTTTTTCAGCTTGCTTGCTTCTCAGAATATTGTTTCTTACTTTCAACCCACTTCCCCCAGCATAGGTAACATAAAACTTCCATTTGTGCTAGATTTTTCTTCGTTATGCGTTGCCTCACAGCTTTCGTCTTCATTTTGAGTTTTTCAGTAGGCATTTGAAGTGTAGTGTTTCGATCATCCGTGATCATTCACCTCAATTTCTCTACCAAATTCACTTCTCATAGTTCTTACTGCATCCAGTCTTCAGATTATTCTCATCCTTCACTGTCCGTACGAATGAGCACGGGGTGAACAAGCGTGCTCATACATTTACTCCTGTTGTAATAACTCAGTTTTACGTGTACTTAAACGCACACTTGTCAATGTCATTCAAGGTCAGTGCATTTAGTATCATTTACTCATGAGATATTCTAGCCGTGTTTTCAACACACGTTTGCACAGGACTGCCACCTGTCGATAAAAAGTCAGCCTCGTTTTCAAATTGCTAATTTAAATACTCTTACTGGAATTGATTCAATACCCTAAGAAATCTTATTTCAGAGGTGCTGATGGTGGTGATTTATTGAGCTTAAATGATAGTCTTTAGCTTTGTTTCTGGAGAAAATGGTATGGCATGTATAATTTGGATGCAGCATATTTAAATTCTTAATCTCAAACTATGCTAAGAATATTACTTTGATTTAGTTTAAATAAATTGATTTAGTGTCTGCACTTACTGTATTACTTTTAAAACTTCTCTTTACAGGATGCAGAGGACTGAGGTCAAGGAATTATCGGAGAAAGTAAATTAAAAGAAAAAACTACAACCATCTTGTAGATTACTTTTTATATTTAATAAGAAATAAATGTATAGATATATATAATCAGTTGTTATCAATGTTGTAATACCTACTATTTCCATAAAATTACATCGGAGTTGCACCAAGTTACGGTTAATAGAATATATAAACATTTTTGCACTTGGATTTTTTAATAATCTAATTTCACTTGTGATTGAGTTGAGGCCACTTTGCTTTATCATGCATATATTTTAAATCTGAAATAGCTCTATGATGGCTTTTGATAAAATCATACTATGTAAAAGCTATGTTGACAAACCAAGCACTGTATTAAAAGAAAAAAAAATATATGCAAACTACAACTGTTTATAAGTTCAGAACCTAATTATTCAGGCAAGTATGAGTTTTGTCTTTCTTAATATTTTCAGTATCATATATAGGGCTCGGAAGTTAAAGACAGTTTTTCCCAAGTGCCCGAAGGAACACCATAATATATGTTCATTTTAGGCCAGGAAATGCTTAGTTTTAAGTCATATTTGACTTATTGGTTCCCATTACCCTTTAAGTCTTAACAGCTGGTTTTGGTACTTGACCTTTTTTTCAACTACAGTTTTGCTGCCCATTCTCAATTAGAAATTCTTAAACATAGTTTTCTGTAGTAATCTAAATAAAGTTGATTCATCTCTGACAATAGGAACCCTTGAATGACTGAAGCAGGTATAGTAGGTATGACCAGACTGTAGATGCTTGCGAGGATTGCCCTCCAAAGTAGTTCAAAATGAACAGCAGAAACAGGGCGATGAAAATGCAAATTAAAAGTTCAACTTTTTTTTTCTGTGCAACATATCACCAGAATTGTGTATTATTTAAATATACATATTAAGTGTATCATTATTGATTTTTATCACATTTTAAGTATTTTTTTCCAAATTTTAGGTCATTTTCTTAACATGTTTAGGCTTTTAAAATTATTTTTAGGTAAGGTCTTCAACTTCCAGGCCCTAATGGAACGATACTCAATATGCTGCATAGCAAAATGAAAAGTCTATAATAATATATGTGTAGGAACAAAGAAAAATATTGTCTAAATGCTCCTGACAGTGGTTTGTTAATATATACGCTACTGATAAACAAAGTATCGACAGAGTACCATATTGTCAGGTCTTCAGGTGACGAGAATATGCTGTAGCTGCCTTTTAAGGGGGGGGGATTGGAATCTAGAACTTTGAGATTACTGGCCTGGAAAGTTAATGGAGCGGTATAGTGGTGCACGAGTCAGTAATTTTCGGTAAGTATATAATTGCTTTTTCGTTACATGTAACTCTAAGTTACTTTTCAAGAAGACGTTTACAATGTTGTATTTGAACTGCGTAAGGCACCAAATATATAAACTTCTTTTTTTCGTTGCATCTCTAATATGCTTTTACATCACCTCTACACTACGAGGAAATCACCTGTGTCCTACATGAAAATCATGTGGGTACTAAGTGTAAATCACCCCTGTCCTACATGAAAATCCTCTGGGTACTGGGTGTAAATCAAATGTGCGGAAGGTGTAAATCACGTGCAGGACGTGTGCATGGCACAGGTATTGCGCACGTGAAGATGTTGAATAGGACCTGTGACGCTTATGTGCATCAAATGTACAGGCGTGCATTTATACAGATGATGCACATGTTGCATTCGTACAATTGTACATGTACTACGACGAAATCACCTGTGTGCTACGTGCAAATCAACTGTGCGGAAGGTGTAAATCACTTGTGCAGGACGTGTGCACTGCACATGTACTCTGCACGTGAAGATGTTGAATAGGACCTGTGACGCTGATGTGCATCACATGTACAGGCGTGCATTTATACAGATGATGCACATGTTGCATCCGTGCAATTGTACATGTACTACGTGTAAATCACCTCTGTCCTACATGTAAATCAAATACGTGCTACGTGTAAATCAACTGTGCGGAAGGTGTAAATCACTTGTGCAGGACGTGTGCACTGCACATGTACTGTACACGTGAAGATGTTGAATAGGACCTGTGACGCGTATGAGCATCACATGTACAGGCGTGCATTTATACAGATGATGCACATGTTGCATCCGTGCAATTGTACATGTACTACGTGTAAATCACCTCTGTCCTACATGTAAATCGAATACGTGCTACGTGTAAATCAACTGTGCGGAAGGTGTAAATCACTTGTGCAGGACGTGTGCACTGCACATGTACTGTGCACGTGAAGATGTTGAATAGGACCTGTGACGCGTATGTGCATCACATGTACAGGCGTGTATTTATACAGATGATGCACATGTTGCATCCGTGCAATTGTACATGTACTACGTGTAAATCACCTCTGTCTTACATGTAAATCGAATACGTGCTACGTGTAAATCAACTGTGCGGAAGGTGTAAATCACTTGTGCAGGACGTGTGCACTGCACATGTACTGTGCACGTGAAGATGTTGAATAGGACCGGTGACGCGTATGTGCATCACATGTACAGGCGTGCATTTATACAGATGATGCACATGTTGCATCCGTGCAATTGTACATGTACTATACGGATACTGTACGTGCATTGTGCTGTCTGGGTTATGATCTGCAGTGTCTCCGCCCAACTGTGAAACATGGCGGCGGCTCGGTGATGCTGTGGGCCGCAATATCATGGTTTTCATTGGGTCCTATGGTCACACTTAGCGGACGAATCACTGCCAACGATTATGTCGCAATTTTAGCAGACCACTTGCATCCTATGGTCCGGATGTTGTCCCCGGACAATGACGCCATCTTCCAGGATGATAATGCACCCATTCACACAGCTGGCGTTGTTGCAGCGTGGTTTGAGCAACATCGGAATGAAGTTCAACACCTCCCCTGGCCCGCCCAATTCCCAGATCTCAACATAATTGAACGTCTGTGGTCCGTCTTGGAAACACGACTCCGGCGACGATTTCCACCTCCATCCTCTCTCACAGAACTGGCCGATGCCCTGCACAAGGAATGGTGTAAAATTCCACTTGCTACCATTCACGACCTCTATGCCTTCATCCGACGTCGCATCAAGGCTGTTCTGAATGCGAAAGGTGGCCCGACACCATATTAATCTGGTAAGTTGCAATTTCGTTCTGGTGTTTCCATTTTTCTGATCTCCATCTGTATATCCTAGCACAGTGGTGAGCGAATTTTTGTAAGGTGAGTCGAAAGAGAAAACTTTAGGTGGGTATATATATATATATATATATATATATATATATATATATATATATATATATATATATATATATATATATATAAGGAACTTCTTGTAATAGTAAAAAAATGCTATTTAACTTTGAAAGATTATGAACTAGATGATGAATACATGAATATCCGATGCAAATAGAATATACTTACCTTGTTAATATTTATTTATAACAATTAAGGGTTAAAGTGAGGGGCAACGCGGGGGATGCCGTCCTCCGACCTTGAAAAAATATGTACGGCGTCCCCCCAGTTCCTAAAAATTACAATGGGCAAAGATAGGCAAGGTGACGGCGCGACCTCATGCCGCTACCTACCATACCCCTACCTTTTCAGATCCGCTTTTACCCGTAATAACAACTAATACGATTATCAATAACACGCATGCTAAGATAATTTTATAATTAATGTCACGTATTTATGTATTGTTATAACGTATTAAATAATCTTAGTGAGTGCCTCATCATTACAAAACACTCATCCTCTGAAACACTCATCGCAGGTTTGACAACAGCGCGCTGATCACTAATTGGTTGCCAAAAGTTAGTTTAGCTGGCTCACTGTATGGTAACTAACTACAGTGAATATAAGTGTTGTCTACTGTAGGGATATGTATCTTTCTTTAACTTAGAAATATTTAGACATTTCTGGTAACCGTAGGGACATACGGACGGAATTTATAAATTGGTGCGGAAGATAGGGATTTAAATAAAAACGTTGTGAGTGATAATCCTAATCCTATCGGTAATAGAAATTGTTCAAGGTCACAGTGCTTCAGACTAGAGATGGAGTGGGTCAGTGTGTAAAGTTTTCTGAGTGGGTCATTGGGTCGTGGGTCAACAGCATGTGACCTACTGAGACCCACCACCCATCATGACCCACTGCGACCCACCGCCCACCATGGCTCACTCTGATCCACCGACTCTCTGCATTATAGACAGCATCTTCTGAATACTGGTGAATTTGTCTACGTTTTACTTGCATGGCCTTCATTTTCTTTCCTTTTTCATTTGTTTCTGTTTAATTACTTGAGATGAGTATATCTAAGTGAAAAAAGAACTTCAGGCATTTTTGGATATTGATATTTGTAATCGTAATAAAAGCAATAGAACTTATACTACTACTTGGTTTTTGAGAAACAGCCTGTGAGTTTTTAGAGGAGCTAAATACTGGAAATAATATTTTTTGAGTTACTGTAATATCTAAATTATTATAAAAAAAATTTGAATGTAATTATGTGTGCCTAACCATCACGGCCAAACTGAAATTCAAATGAAATGACTTTTGGCTTAGGTCTTAATCCAAACTGGGATAGTATCACATCGCTTTTATTATAAAACATATCCTAAGGGGGGTAGTGGGGATCCGATTTTTTGCGCAAAAAAAAAAAAAGAAAAATGAGTATCTGCTACGGATGGGCACGGAAGTTTTCTTTGAAACACGATTCGACTCGAAACAGACATTTTTCAGGTCGACTCGAAACAGACATTTTTCAGCTCGACTCGAAAAATTTCCTGCAACTCGATTCGAATTTGGGGCGTTTCGAGTCGAGTCGAGCCAAAATGAGCCAATTCGAGCCTAACCCTGTATGTAGTTCCAAGTACTCTTTTCAAGTATCCGACAGAGACAAAATAATTATCAATTATGCTACTCCTACTACTACTTCTTATTTTATTATTATTATTATTATTATTATTATTAGGCGGTTTGTATCTGAATACTGAAAACTAGTTGACTGTAGATCTCGGTCTTCGAAAAGTCTTCAGGTGGCAAGAACATTGGTCACGAGGTTCTGGGTTTGAGTTCCGGAGGAATAAGTATTCGGACTCGAGCGAAAAGTTGTTAAAAGTAATACGGCGCCGGCCAAAGATGTTCAATACTGCTCGGCCTGGGTTTATGGTTGTCAACAGCTCGAACGGCTCGGCTCACAGCTCATTCATATCGAGCCGAACCGAGAAGTGACCCGAGCCAACAGCTCACCTAATCGAGCTGGCTCGAACCGATCGCTCATCCAAGCCGAACCGAACCGAGCTGATTGCTCAACCAACCGAGCCAGTTCGAGCCATCGACTCATTTGACCTGAGTCGAACCAAGCCGATGGACTCGTTCCAACGGAGCTAGCTAGAGCCAATGGCTCTCATGAGCCGAGTCGGTGGCTCATTCCAACCTAGCTGGCTCGAACCATCGGCTCAGTCGATGGCTTGTCCCTACCGAGCCGATGGCTAATCACAATCGAGCCAGAGCGAGCAGCTCGCTCAGTTGAACCGAGCCGAGCCGGTTGACATCACTACCCGGTTTGAGCTTCTGCTTGGGCTCAAACATTAGACCGTGCATGTCTCAGCCTTGATGGTAAGAACTACTTACTTATATTGGTGGTCATGACATTTGAGGCTGTCTCGTTATTAAAATCTATTGTCTCGTTATCAAGATGAGACGAGACGCACTAAAAACCCCACAAGATGTACTAAAAGTACGAGACGAGATGCGTCCCTGTCGTGAAAACATTAAAAGTATTCCGCATTACTGTTTACATTCCTCATGGCTTTCGTTTTCCAGTCTAATCTGGCGATGATTTCAAAACGAGCTGAACGAGCGAGCCCTTTATCAAACTCGACTCGACTCGAAACTCGACCTCAAAACAGTGACTCTACTCAAGAAAATTGCCTTTGACTCGACTCGAAACTCAAGTTGAGTTGAGTTATAGCTCGACTCTTGCCCATCCTTAAGTATCTCGCAAGTCCTTAAACTTACGGAGCTGAAAATCAGTGTGTTAACTCTTTATTGAAAATGAACAGAACGTGTCCTAGCATTTTTAAAAATTATCCTTTGTGAGTGGGGGCGGAACTTTCTATATATGAAAAATTGGTATGGGTTGGTTTGTAAAAATAATCGAAAACGATCGATATTAGTTGAGAAACAATTATTAATTGAGAAACAAAATATTCAGTGCTTCGCTTCATATATCCATTGCTTTCTACTATAATAATTGTTGAAGCTTATATTTATTATATGGAGCACAGGGCAATCAACCCATGAAGTTGTGAGAAAAGTAGGCATAATATTTGTATTGTAAGCTTCATTACACAAAAATTTTAAGCTCAGACGGTACGTTTAATTATATGAAAAATTTTATACTTTTTTCTTCCTGTACGTTAGTCTACTTACCTTGACTAGGGACTTTCAAATTTCATCCTTTTTTTCACTGAAAAGTATCGATAATTCAACGAGAAAATAATTATACCATGATAATTTAATTAAAATTCATAGTAATTTGGCCCATGACGAACACTTTACCCTTTTATATCATAAAGGTCAGATCCACCGTTATTGTAACAGAACGGTGCTTGAGCGATTGACCGTAGAAGTTCAAACTCCGATTAGTGATAATTTCACAACCTGGTTTTATTACAAGTGTAAACTCTTTAGTCAGTAGAGAAGAGGCTGTGGATCATGTCAGAGTTGATGACGACGTGGTTACTCCGACGATAAATGTTTTCCCGACATTTTTTTTAGCTATTCAGTAGGTTGGTTGATTTGGAGTTCAGTGTCCCTTTCAACCAGAGGCTATATGGGACGCAGACATACAGCTATCGTAGAATATGGATCATATGAGCTTCCACTAAGAACACGAGTCTTCCTCGCCAAAGGAACGTACGCTAACAACGTAGCCGCAAGAAGATTTTACTATTCGCTTGTATATATATATAAAAAAGTATTAGCGTGTGTATGTACCGTTTCCAGTAACGGTTCACTTTCGGCATCATTTCTGTAGCACAAACATCATATTTCGGCACCTGAAAGCTGAAACAGCACGATGATGATGACACCGATTTTATGTTTCTGTCACAAGTAGAGATGGAGTGGGTCAGTGGGTCAAGTTTTTTTGAGTGGGTCAGTGGGTCGTGGGTCAACAGCATGTGACCCACCACCCACCGTGACCTACTGCGACCCACCGCCCACCATGGCCCACTGTGACACACCGTGACCCACTGCGACCCACCACCCACCATGATACACTGCGATCCACCACCCACTGCGACCCACCGACTCAGTATGATCTACCGACCCCCTCTGCTCACTGCATTGAAGACTGGTAAATTTGTCTCCGTTTTACTTTCAAGACCTTCATTTCCCTTTCTTTTCCACTTGTTTTTGTCTACTTACCTGAGGTGAGTATATCTAACCAAGTGAAAAAAGAACTTCAGGCACTTTTGGATATAGATATTTTTAATAGTAATAATATCAATAGGACTTATACTACAACTTGGCTTTCGAGACCTGTGGGTTTTTAGAGCTAACTACTGGAAAAAATACATTTTTGAATCACTGTAATATATAAATTATTTATAAAAAATTGAATGTAACTATGTGTGCCTTATCATCACGGTCAAATTGCAAAGTCAAATGAAATTACTTTTGGTATATAGTTAGGCCTTAATCCAAATTGGGATGTTTTATTGCTTTTATTATAATGCATAATGTCCTAAGGAGGTAGTGAGGTTCCGAATTTTTGCGAGAAAAAAATGAGTATCTCGCAAGCCGTTAAACTTAAGGAGCTGAAATTCAGTGTATTAACTCTTTATTGAAAATAAACAGAATGTGTCCTAGCATTTTTTTAAAATTCTCCTTTATGTGGGGGGGGGGGACACTTTCTATATATGGAAAATTGGTAGTGAGTTGGTTTGTAAAAATGATCGAAAACGATCGACGTTATTTAAGAAAAAAATCAGAAACAAAAAATACAGTGCTTGGCTTCATATATCCATTGCTTTCTGCTATAATAATTGCTGAAGCTTATGTTTATTATATGGAACACTCACAGCACAGGGGAATCAACCAAAGGCGCAAATCTGTCTTCAACATTGGGGGGGACGGGTAAGACGTTCCCATATATATATAAGCGATGTTCAAAATATTTATGAAGTTGAAAAACAATGCTGTGAAGGATCAGGGGAGCAGAATTGTCTTCAGTGACGTATTTAGGAGACTATCGGGCTCATTCTCCCCTCAAAATAATTTGTTAGTTTTACGCATTCCACGTACAACAATAATCCTTCTTACCATTTCTAAGAATGTCATTGACTTTCCATTTTCTTATGCTTTTTGTTCAGAAATAATACTGTATTTGTCAAATTTCATTCCATGTAAGAACTGCGTCCTTAATTGTTCTTTCTGTCATCCTTTCTATTTTTCTGTTTCTTTTTCTTGACGTTACTACTTTCATTTCTCCTATCATACTTTATCGACCGTTGTCAGTTGTGATTCAAGTTGGCCGTCATCAGTAACACCAAAACTAAGAGGAGCTGATAAGCGAAACTAGTGCGCGGATTTCCACACCAACATGCGCGGATATCAACATGACAGGACTTTAGTTATTATAACAAAGAAACAATTATATCGTTTAGTTATTTTTAAAAGAAGGAAATGTTTGAATTAAAGAAAATCAAAACGGGGGAATAATTAGCCCGGGAAATTAGGACGGCCAAGAGGATGCTTTCTTTTTCTTGTATGAATAGAATAAAGGGTTAGATTCACTTCTAAATTTTTGTATCATATCACATAGGATTTATCGATCTGTAATTCTTGCCATTATAACTTCAATTTATGCATAAATTAAAATATATTTAATTCTCAAACTCAGGTGGGCAATTGCCCACTTCCTTCCATGTGTTGGGCATAGAAAGAAAATCCTAAATACGCCATTGGTTGTCTTCAACATTGGAAGGTGGGCAGATTTGAGGCTTATTCTAGATAAGGGAGATGAAACTCATATTACGGTAGATGAATCTGATCAACTGTTGCAGAGTATATTAGGTGATGTAGATGAAGTAGTAGTACATATCAGTATTACAAATCACTGCCGTGAAAACATTCTGAAATCTTTATACATGCATATTTATAATTGGTATGTTTCTAATTAGGCATCCACAAAGATCCACGTTAAAATTGTTTTATAGTAATATAATAATATAAATGACGACTTCCCCAAAACTATGAAGAAAGAATATCAATTATGTATGACGCAACAATACTCTTTGAGCAAAATTATTATAATCTTAATAACATTACAGGAATCGTTTCAGAAATCTGACGCATAACATACTTTTTACTTAACAGATGTAACCTTAAGATTATAGAGAAAAATATTCCAGCAATTGAATTCTTTTCTTTGCTTACGAAACATCCTCTCTCAAAAGAAAAAAATGGGACACGCGGAAATACATAGGAACAAACCATGGTTCGAACTAGCAGAGAAGAGAAAACAGGCAAAATTACGTTGGCTACAAAATCCGAATGAAATAACTACACAAAATTTCGTAGACATCATAAGAGGAACTTCCAAAACTTTTAGAACAAAGAAACGCGATATTTTGAAAGCTAAAATTTAGGAACTTGAAGATAATAGTAAAAATAAAAACATTCGGGACATGTATCAACTTTGTCCTGGAATACGCTATAAGGAAAATCAAAGATAGCAACCAGGGCCTAGAGCTGAACGGTGTTCACCAGGTTATGCGTACGCTGATTATGTAAATTTAGTAGGGGATGATAGGAGAAAACTAGAAAGAAATGCAGAGGTCTTATTAGATGCGCTTGCATGGACATGGGTTTAGAAGTAAATGCAGAGAAAACTAAATACATGGAAATGCGTCGGGACCGTAATACGGCAAATTATGTATGTGTTAAAATATTAAATAATACTTTTGATAAAGTGGATACTTTCAAATATCTAGGATCAATATTAACAGACGAAAATCATATTCACGAAGAAATTAAATGTCGACTAAAAACAGGGAATTCGTGTTATTATTCAGTTCAAAACCTCTTGTCGTCGCGAATTCTGTCGAGGGATTTGAAGCTTAAAATGTATAAAACGATAATCATACCTGTTGTTCTGTATGGTTTAGAAGCATGGTCGCTTACTGAGTGCAGAGCATAGACTGAAAGTATTTGAGAACAAGATCCCGAGATAAATATTCGGACCAAGAGGAACGGGAATGGAGAATGGTGGAAACTTCATAACGACGAACTACGTAAATTATACGGCTTACCAAACATTGTTAAGGTCATCAAGTCTAGGAGGCTTAGGTGGGCAGGACATGTAGCCAGGATAGAAGAAAGTAGGAACGCTTTCAAAGTGTTAGGGGTAAGACCAATCGGAAAACGACTATTAAGAAGACTTAGGCGCAGATGAGAAGACAATATTAAGATGGATCTCGCAGAGATAGGAATACAAAGTAGAAACTGGATCCAGTTGGCCAAGAATAGAAGTCAGTAGAGAGCTTTTGTGAACGCAGCATTGAACCTCCGGGTTCCATAGGCTATAGAGTTAGTTAGCTTACGAAGCATGAGTAGATGCCTAGGCTGATACTACAAATAGATTAAATGCGCATTTACTGAAAAGATGGGTTCTATTGACATTGGATATTCTATATACTCTTCGTGTGCTAGGGCCTAGGGGAGAGGAGGAGATAAGATTTCATATCAGGTTACGTCACGCACAGTCGCACGCCTTCATTTTCATTAAAAATGGAAAAGCCAAGAGAAACAAATTTCATCTCACTTTCCTATGTGACAGTCGGACACAACTCATCACAGTTATCTGCAAAAAGCACTTTTCAAGCACTATTGGGAGAGCCTCCAGTTCCAATGTTGGGGGGGACATGTCTCCCCTTTTCCCCGGAATTCGTGCCCGTACCTACAGCTGAGACAACTTTCCAGCATGAGGAGAGGGGCATATCCTCCTCTGGCATTTATTACAATTTGTGCCCAAATAGCGGAAGTGGAATTAATACATATTGATGAGACTACTAAACTCACTACAGCACGAAGTTCAGTTTGAAATACTACAGAATACGATTCTTTTTTAAAACAAATGGAAAAGCCAAGAGAAATCAATTTCATGTTACATTCCTTTCGGGCAGTGGGACACAAATCATGACACTTATCCGAAAAAGCACTTTTTAAATCAGATTATTGGGGGGGACAGTCCCCCCAGGTCCAAGATTGGGGGGGACATGTCCCCCTCGTCCCCCCGGGATTTGCGCCAGTGGAATCAACCCATAAAGTTGTGAGAAAAATAGGCATAAAATTTGTACTGTAAGCTTAATTACACGGATATTTGAAGTTTGGATTGTACGCATAATTGTATGGAAAATTTTACACTTTTTTTCCCCTTTACGTTGGTCTACTTACTTTGATTTGGAACTTTGAAATTTCATCCTTTTTTCCACTGAAAAGTATTGATAATTCAACAAGGAAATAATTATACTATGATAATTTAAATGAAATTCACCGTAATTTGGCACATGACAAACATCAGTGTGGTAATTGAAAGGGAAGAAGGAGGGAAATTTCCACTCACCTCTGAACACTTTCCAGGAACCTCGTTCCCTTTCGCTTTCTAGACGGGGGAGGGAACTTGGTAATGGTATCAAACCTTTATGTGTAATTACAAAAAATAAATTTATAAACAAATAAGAAATCAGGCTTTAATTGATAATTTATTCACAAGATTCCCTATCAAAGGCGTGGTAGATGAAGTTTCTGTTCTACATGGGTCGACATTGCCAACTGACATGGTCGATATGGAAAAGATGTTGTATGGTGAAGAGAGATGATACTTCTTGCTGAGTATTTCAAACCTGACCAAGAAAAATCGTTATCAGACTTAAGTCTAACAAGTAGATTGTCGATGAGAAGTTACAGAAACCGGGTAGAAGTATTATCAATTTCCACGACAAGAGTGCGAACGGGGATTTACCCTTATGAATTTACAGATGACTGACATTAGAAATAGATTAAGTGCTCAAACATTGTCTAACTTGTTGCTCATCAATGTTAATGGCCCATCGCTAGACAAGCTCAAAGTAGACGAGCTAGTTAGAATATTTCTTGGCGGAAGGATGGACATCATTCCACTGCGGATGATTTACCGCCAAAAAGTTACCAACAGGGAATAAATCCGATTTCAGATTTGTTTTAAGGTGGAAAATTACGAGTTACGGAAAATGTATACCTGTATTACTAATGGCTTATTTGTGATATTCAACTTTGTACCTACTTTTTAGTAAGTCTCTTCTTTGCTTTAGGTAACCTACTTTTGAATAAATATTCATAATAATTGCAATTATGCATATTTGTAACTTAAATTTAACGTGGTGTTTTAGTGGTTACACAAATTACAATTATGAGCATACTTTATGGAGATGCACTCACATAGGGTACCCGAGCACCTTTATACACTATGAACAACTAATTTTTCAAGTCTTTTGTGCGAAAAATACTGTGAACTGAGAAACCATAACCTTTTCCATATTGTACAGGAGTATTTCCTGCGAATAGAAGTTTCTTGTTGAATGCGTTTAAAAATTAACACTTGCAAGAATACTCTCTTAGTACAAGTATATTTTAGGCACACACTAATTTCCCCCCACCTCGAATTGTTTCAATTTCTTCACTGACAAACACTTTACCATTTTATATCGTAAAGGTCAGATCTACCGTTATTGTAACAGAGTGGTGCTTGAGCGATTGAATAGAAATTCAAACTCCGATTAGTGACAATTTCACAGTCTTGTTTTATTGCAAATGTAAACTGTTTAGTCAGTTCAGAAGAGGCAGTGGATCGTGTTCAGTGTTGATGACGATGGATTTTGGTGAGTCAGAGTAGGTCAAAGTGGATGAAAGTGGTTCATGGTGGGTGGTGGGTCACGGTGGGTCAGAGTGGTTCATGGTGGGTGGTGGGTCACGGTGGGTCAGAGTGGGTCACCGTGGGTGGTGGGTGGTGGGTCAGAGTGGGTCATGGTAGGTGGTAGGTCAGTGGGCCACGGTGGGTGGTGGGTCAGTGGGTCGTGGGTCAAGTTTTCATTGACCCACACCAACTCTGGTCACAAGTTCCCAAATCGGTGTGAGTAAATTGAATAATCTTCTGTATAATTGTAATAACACATATTAACTTTTGGTAGACTCTGGTGGAGACTTGAGTTAGGAGTACGTGTCGTTAGGACACCATAAAACTACAAGTACTCCATAATAATAATAATAATAATAATAATAATAATAATAATAATAATAATAATAATAATAATAATAATAATAATAATAATAATAAACACAATATATTTGATACCATATTCATTTTTTAAGTACTAAATATACCTATATCATGTATTTGAATATTAATTTTTCTCTTTGAACAATCGGTTTAAAATATTAAAATCACTCGAATAAAATGTAAAATATAGACTAGAACTAGGAAAAGGTGCCAGAAAGTCACTTTACCCGGGTAAAAATTTTGCCTTGGTCCGTGCCTGGTTGTACCTGTCTATTCCCTGGCCAACTGACATGCCTCTTTCTGCCTAAACTTGGGCTTCAATGTCATCATGACTAACACCAATCAGCTTGCAAATTCGATACTAATATCGGTGATTTTGGATGTACTGTTTTTCTCTCCGTCCCCCTCGATGATAATGGGTAGAGAATATAACGTGAACGGCTTCGGGAGTGTTATTATTCATCTAAGTGACACCGAAAACTATGAATTAGACACTAATATCCGGCTTCCCGGGAATTATTAATCTTCCTTTATGCATAAATTTCGAGTCCTCTATAATGTCTTCAGTGGCGAAATAAAAAAAAAAGTGCTTCATATAGAATTAGATCTAGTGACCTACCAAATTTGATAGCTCTAGGTCACGTCTTTCTCTGCGGAAAGCTGATGAGAGACAAACAGACACACATAAACGATATTTTATTGTATTAGTATAGATAGACAGAGAAAAGTAATTCATGTAGGTAGTAAAAAAGCAGATAATAATAACAATAAAGTACCCTATGTGAGAATCAGTATTTAAATATTGTTATTAAATATTCCACGGACTAGCTTAACAAACGGTACACTCAAAACTATTTTAAAATTGAATTATAACTATGCATAATCACTGAAGTACGGTACCAAGTCCTAGAGTTGACCAGAAGAGTAAATTTATTGTTATTAATCAGGTGTGTAATGTTGGTTATAAAACTATAATGTAACCCTTATTATAATAATAATAATAATAATAATAATAATAATAATAATAATAATAATAATAATAATAATAATAATAATTATTATTATTATTATTATTATTATTATTATTATTATTATTATTATTATTATTATTATTATTATTATTATTATTATTATTATTATTAGTTTAGCGTCCAATGATTATGCACTGAGGTTAAGGAAGACGTTGATGATTACAGCCCGGATTTATATGCGAAATGCATGTTTATAGTGACATTCAAGAACCTATGGAAAATGCTTTCTTCCTTCCGACGGACTTGCAAGAATTCGTTTGAGATGCATGTAATGGTGCATGTAAGTGCATATTTTGAGTGAATGTCGATGTGTATGCACATTTTGTAAACTTTGCAGGATACTGCATATTCCTGAATTTTATTGATACATACTAGCATATTTGAGAGTATATCACATGAAAGTAGGCTATATTTAAAGTGAACTGACTCCGTTTGTAAACGCAGTGTAGAACAAAATGTTGTACAGAGTAATAGAAGAAAGTGTTGCGTAACTGAAACAATCAAATGCTAATATTTAGCAGTAGACGCGCTAGTGTTAAATGTAAATAAATTATTGTGAAAGCTCCATCGCGCTTACGTATTTTTCGCGAAGTTGCGACAAATGTTCCAATACCTTCTCATCCAGTGAAGAGCTCGTGGCTCCAAGCTGTGCAGTATTATACAGATATCTTAAAAATCAATGAAGACAGCTGTAGACTCACTAAGTCCCGATGATGCAGCCGCTATTTATGTATCTCAAAGATGTTTCTCTACAAGTCTCATTGAGAACAAAATTAAGTACATACATAACCACTTCTCGGCAATACCTGAAGTTGTCAGACAGTTGGAATCCTGTAAGAAGGCTTTGCAGCATTCACTCTCCTTGTTGGGCGAATTATCGCAGACTTTGTCCAGTGAAACAATTCATGGTCTTGCCAAAATAGCGTCAGATAAACTTGGCAAAGTATTTGGCAAAAAAAAAAAAAAAAAAAATCGGGTACAAAACAATCTATGCCATTACAAATGTACTTAATGGTGAAAACATGGAATGGGAAGAGAATGTAACACAGGAAGACTTTCATGTATTTCACATGTACGAGTGACTTCTGCTGATGTAGAAAGAAACTTTTCGATCTACAAAACATTTCTTATTGATAAACACAGTTGACAGAAAAAAACCTAAGGAAGATATTAGTAATTCATTACAACAGAGATCGTTAAGATAAGATATTTTTGTAAGAACCTGATATTTTATTTTCTTAGTGTATATTCAGTGCATATGTTAAATTTTTAAATGCATATTTTTTATACTGTATTTTTCGTGCATGTTTGCATGAATATTTTGGGGTTTGTTTATGTATGGAAATCTGGGCTCTATTGATGATAATGATTGAATAAAGAAAGTCGAAGGAAACAGAATACCGAGAAAACTCGCGCACACAACTTGTCAGTCGCTAAACTCACTTGCGAAGAGCTGAGATCGAACCTCGGACACATCGCACCACTGGACACAGTAAGGCCTGCATGACTGAGGAACTCAAAGGTCAAATTTCTTAACCTGGAAACTTTAAATTTTAACAGTGCATGGGATTTGTAATGTGGGATACCATTAAGGAGAGATTTTTAGAAAATCGATATGGAAGGAAGGAAAGGATGCTGGCAATAACTATACTAAAATTTCCATATATCCGAATCTCTGAAGATAGAGAGAGACATGAAATTTGGTATATAGACTTGCCATTTAAAATAATTATACACGTGTTTTGTCGGTTTTTGGTATTTCCCCTAGAACGGAAGAAGGGGAAGGGGTTACAATTCTTATAATAAAATGAAAACATCTCGAAATCCTTTAAGGTTAGAGACATGAAATTTGGTATTTAGACTTTTCATTTAAAATAATTAAAGATGTGTTTCAGCGTTTTTAAATATTTCTCTTAGAAGGGAAGAGAAAAGCAGAAAGTGAAAAAGTCGGTAAGAAAATTGGTGGATGTTGCAATTATTAAAATAAGATAGCCATATCTCGAAATTCCTAAAGCTTAGAGACATAATTTATTTTATTTATACTTTTCATTTAAAATAGTTAAAGAATTGTTTCTGCATTTTCTGGATTTCCTTAGAAGGGGAAGAGAAAGGTGGGAGGAAAAAGGGATTGGTTTGCAACTGTTATAATAAGATGGCCCTATCTCGAAATACCGGAAAATTTGAGACATATGAGGGATATGAAAAGTGGTATTTAAACTCCTTAATCAACGAACTTCAATATGGATACAGCACAAAATCTCAAAGAGGCGAGCATTTAGAGCACTTGACTTGACAAAATTAACAACTTTAATAGCCAATGATAATGCCTGCTTCAGGTTTTCTGAAAAAAAAAAAGTTTTTTTTTTTCTTTAACTAAGGCTTGTGTGTGAATTAAGTAGTGCAAACCAATAACTGTAGAATTTTTGTTCTTTGCCAGCTTTATAAATCCGAACCTAACATCGCTGGAGCTCCATCTTCATATATTTCTACAACTCTGTTCCAGGACAAACCATTTTCAACAAAAAAATATTGCGAGCAGGAAAAACAACAGAACCTTTTGATGATGTCTCCGATCTTATCTATATTTTCATGGAGTGAAAACAATATTTTCATGAATTTTCGAGTCGAGACTCGAGCCGAGTCGAGACAGCTGGTAAAAATCTCGACTCGACTCGAATGTCTCGAAATTTTTTCTATAATTTTTAATATTATTTTGAAGAAAGTGCTCGCTCAGAAACACTCGGCATGAGAATTTCGGAAACTGCAGGACTTGTCAGGTGTTTGAGGAGTGCTGTGGTGATTGTCTTCAGCAAGTGGCGCAACCAAGGGGAAAAGACGTCCAAATGTCGAGGGGTTGGTTGCCCCCACTTCATTACAGATGTCGACGTCGTAGGCTGGGCAGACTGGTAAAACAGAACATTCGACGAACTGCGTCGGAACTAAGACCAGAGTTTAATGCTGGGCAAAGTATAAGTGTGTCTGAACTAGTGTTGTCAAATTTCCGGAAATTTTGAACCTGTTTTCTAAAAAAAAGTTTTTTTCGATTTTCCGGAAAAATTGAAAAAAAAATAAATATGTTTGTATTAGGTTAATTTTGCTAGTAATGATATCTTCTTTTTTTCAAACACGTGAAAAATGTAAGTTCAAAAATTTCAATACTGCGAATATTAAAAAATAGCACTCGAAAATAAAACTATTCCAATTATTATCTATATATTAAAATACTAGATTTACGCGTATATGTTTCTCCTCACAGAAAAGTTTATATGTTTGTCTCCAATCCTTTCAACAATGAGATCTCGAACCCACAAGTGTTAGAAACGTGCCGTTTCCATTTGTCGATTCCAAATTTTATGTAAATTGTCCAGTTCTAATTGAATATTTTTTTAAAAAAAACATGGCCATTAGTTCTTTATTACATTTATAGGGGTAACAAGAAGTACTGTGGGGGCGCGGTGGCTCAGTGGTAGGGCGTTCACCTCCGGTGCTTGGGGTCCCTGGTTCGATCGCAGATCGCGCCGTGTGGACTTTGTGGTAGCCAAACACCATGCTCGTGGGTTTTCTGGGGGTTCTCCCGTTTCCTCCCACTTTCTTCATTCCACCATTTCATTCATTTCTCATCATCATCGTCTCCTTTAGCCTAACCGGCATAATCGTGGAACGTAAAACTAAAGATTTCATTTCACTAGAAGTACTGAAATTTTTGAAAAAGTAAAGCATCATACCCTACGAGTTATATATTCCAACATCACATAGTTGTATATAGGGGTTGTATATCTGTCAGGCGTTTGTTTCATGGCCAAATGATAATGAAAACTAAGGATAACCATTTCTCCAGTCTAAAATTAATCTTCATTGTTTGGAGAGGTTTTTTTTTTTTCAATAAACGCCGTTTATCACTGACATAATTAATTGTGTGTGTACTTTAAATACTTATTAAATAATGCATGCATACACGATATGAGCATTCAGTAAATGGATACTTGAATATTTGAATTCAATTATCTATACAAGCCGGCTACGCGTCTTTTGTTTTGGCCACGGGTGCAGTCCAAACTACTGTTTGGGATGAGCTTCTTACCGGATGTGTAGCCTACCGAAGGACCACACAGATGTTATCGAAACTATTGTGCTATTGTTTCTTTGTATGCTTTGGCAGAAAGTTCTGTAGATATCGAAGCCCGCCAGTGAAGCCATATCTAGCATCTTGGTGCTAGATCTAGCATAATTCACTCCCATTTAGCATCTAGCATCTTGGCAAAATCTCATTCTTTCCTCTGGAGAACAGAAAAAGAACGAAAATTTAGATGGCTCACTGACCGTTGGGAATTATCCCTTAGTTGAAGCGATGGTTGGAGTAATAAAACCAGTTAGTATTTCCGTTGTTGTATTGTTGAATTCACAGAAATGTTCAAAAATAAGCAAAACGTGACTCTGTACAAGATGTTTACTTACCCATAGTTTTATTATTGTCAACTGAACCCTGAGTGTCTGGGATGTTTCTGTCCCTTCTCACTTTACAACTTGAGAGAGGAGGAAGTATGACCGCTAAAAGAAATGCTTCAGTGCTGCGTCGGGAGCGGCATGTTTTGTATATATTTCTTAAAATGTTATCCATTCACAAAGTATAAATTCCCCCTTCCTCCCCTGATTCTCTCTCCAATACAGAGAACCGACTCTTTAAATGAAGAAAGAACCCTGAACCCTCCAGAAAATGCAAAAATGAATGATGCGTACAAATAACAAATCTGTGGATGAATCAAATAATGCAGATACATGAGATGATGATGACGAAGATAACAGTGCTTGATGCAGCGCAGTCCACCACATGTAAATAGATTTGAAGTATTCATATTTGTGTATGTGTACGTGTGTATGTGCTTGTTTCTGAGTATTTATATGCGCGTGTGTTTTGTAATTGTTATATTAATATCCACTGGATTAAGTGAAAGTATAAAATGGATTTGATGACTGCCAAATTGACGTCACCTTGGTAAGTCATTATTTTTTAATATTTAGTAATATTAAATTAGATTATAGTTTAGCGTCGTTTTCAGGAGCAAACTTCTACAAAACGTGAACGTACAGTTTAACGTCGGTTTTGAAACACATGAGCCCCTACCATGAATCAAACCTCGTTCGAGAAAGGCGCATACGCTAACCACATAGAAACGGGGAGCTCAACATTTAGTGATATGTATATTATGTTGTAAAATTATATTCGTTTAATATTCACTAATATAATCTTCACAATGTAAAGCATTCGCTAGGCACGTTATCTTGTTTAAAAACAAAAAGCCTATCTCTTATGTTTCCGTCTCGGGGTTGGACTGCGGGATGATAGAAATCCGAAAGAGATGTTTTTATTATATTTTGTACAGTAGATCTGCTCCTTCATAATCTCTGTGTTTGATAAGAATGAACCTCCCTGGCTCACGGAAATGTATACGTAATATAACAAACCATGCACATTAAATGCCAGACTAATATAGCAAACATTGAAGATGCCCACCTAGAAAATCTTCTTCGGCCGCCCATGTCTGGAGGTACACAATTTCGCAACTCAGTGGATACGATGTGGATGTATTCAAAGTCTACTGATTTACCCATAAAATTTAAATTTTATAAAAATATTCTCAGTGAATACTAACCTGAGGAGAACTATTTTTTTAATTCGATCGCTAAAGGAGTTTTTTTTTTCACCAGGTCTCGGTAATCGTCTGGCACGAAAACTGAAGTTTCTACAAGTGTTTCCTCAGCAAATTTTTTGAGAAAGGGGTCCTCCAAGAGCGTTATTTAGGGGGTAATTCCTGCGTTTGTTGTATACATATATAGATATAGATAGATATAAATATAGATATACTGTGTGTATATATAAAGATAAGTAGGAGCGGGTCTTTAAAATTAGTTTGGAAAGATAATATGAAAATCTGGCATAATTTGCAAGAATCTATCTAGTCTGATATAAATAAAAAAATAGTTTGTTTGTGTTTGTCTGTCTGTATGCGGCCTGGGGACCAGACGAGTGGACCGAGAGTTACCAAATTTTGGTCAGGGGTACTTTGGCCCAGGCCCCAGATCAAGACGAATCTTTTTTTTTCAAAATTCGAATCAGGGGGTCTTAGGGGGCGCTTACAGGGACATGTAAAAGTGGTAGAAAATGGCCGATATTACTGTCGAATTCATAGTTTTCACGGTCGCTGAAATCAATGGTGAAACTCTGATCACATTAACTTACAAATTCAATCTATTCGGGCCGGGGGTCACCGGGGAAGGGGGTCGGATACCGAGACAAGTAAAAGTAATCCAAAATGACCGATATTATTGTCAAATCCATAGTTTTCGCGGTCGCTGAAATCATTGGTGACAATTTCCTTAGCGATGATATGCAGCTACAATTGCATGCGGACCGGGAGTTAGCGGGGTCTCCGCCCCTCGGTGACCCCCGGCCCGAATAGAGTGAATTTGGAAGTTAATGCGATGAGAGTTTCACCATTGATTTCAGCGACCGCGAAAACTATGAATTCGACAGTAATATCGACCATTTCCTACCACTTTTACATGTCCCTGTAAACGAGACCCCCTGGTTGGATTCCGAGACATGTAAAAGTAATCCAAAATGATCGATATTAGTGTCAGATTCATAGTTTTTGCGGTCGCAGAAATGAATGGTAATACTTCAACAGGCCTTGTCTTCCAAATACTGCCCCCATGCGAAGAATGGGTATATTCAGCTGTCTAATATAAATAAAATACAAGAGTTTGTGTGTTTGTCTGTCTGTGTGCGGCCTGGGGACCAGACGAATGGACCGAGAGTTACCAAATTTTGGTCAGGGGGTACCTTGGCCTAGGCCCCAATCAAGACGAAAAGTTGTTTTCAAATTTCGAACCAGGGGAGTCTCAGGGGGGGCGTTTACCGGAACCGGCTTGGTAACCAGACAAATTGACCGAGAGTTACCAAATTTTAGCCAGAAATACCTTGGTCCAGGCTCCAGACCAGGGTTAAACGATTTTGTCAAAATTCGAACCAGGGGGGTCTCAGGGGTCGTTTACTGTGACATGTAAAAGTAGTAAAAAATAACCGATATTAGTTTCAAATCCATAGCTTTCGCGGTCGCTGAGATCAATGGTGACGCTTTCATTAGTGATCACTTGCAAATTCAGCTACCATTGTATGCGGGCCATGAGTCAGCGGGGGGAGGGGTGAGGGATATCGAAACATGTAAAAGTAATACAAAATGACCGATATTAGTGTCAAATCCATAATTTTCGCGGTCAACAAAATGATCGATTTAGTCTCAGATCCATAGTTTTCGCGGTCGCGGAAATGAGGGTAATACTTCTACAGGCCTTGACTTCCATGCAAAGAATGGGTGTATTGAGCTAATATATATATATATATATATATATATATATATATATACTGATCAAAAATTAGGGAATCAAATGAAAACACATGTAAAACTTCTTACGAATAATGTGAGAACATTGTATCTTGTCCAGTTCAGATTAAAATCATGAAGGCCAAACGTGCAAACGAACCGTTTGGAACATCTGTGCACGTGATCAGAGACGTGGCGCTACCAGATATCATTTTGTAGTGTGGCGCTGCCAACACATTCCAGCTCCAGGATACCTTTGTTCTCATTGTGTTTAGTGCGTCACAAATCTACGTAGTGAAATTGCGCAACAACGTGATTTGCCAGAATCGTTGGCATGGCGAGCTGTCGGCAGGTTGGAAGCTGGTCAGTCATGGCGGAAGGTGGCACATGCCATAGCAGTGGCACAAAGTGTGATTTCCCGATTTGGTATCGATTTCAAACAACTGGAAGTGTTCGAAGAAGACAAGGACAGGGCCGTCCACTAGCAACCAAAGCCAGAGACGATCGTTGTCTCTTGTTAACAGCCCGTCGAAACCGGCGTCAGAATACAACTCTGCTCCCGCGAGCCTTCCGAACAACAACAGGACGCACAATATCTACTCAAACGGTCCGCAATCGCCTACGAGAAGGTGGTCTCTACGCACGTAGGCCTATGGTATGTGTCCCATTAACTGCACGACACTGTGTTGATCGAAGAGCGTAGGCGGAGGAACATCATGGGTGGGGACGCAATGAATGGGGCAATGTTTTGTTCTTTGACGAGTCTCGATTCAGTGTAGAGCCTGATAATCGACGTGTTTTCATCTGGAGAGAGTGTGGAACACGACACAATCCCATGTTTGTGCGAGAAAGATCCCAGTATCATGGTAGTGGACTGATGGTGTAGGCAGGAATCAGCATTGGTGGGCGTACTGAGCTCCACATCATTCGAAATGGCTCTTTGACGGCTCTCAGATATAGGGATGAGATAATTAAAACTCTTGTTCTTCCTTATGCTGGTGCCATTGGTGATTCGTTCGTTTTCATGGATGACAATACTCGTCCTCACAGAGCTCGGTTGGTGATGAGATGCTGGATGCTGAGGGTATCGCTCGGATGAAGTGGACAGCATGCTATCCGGATCTCGTTCCAGTTGAGCATGTCTGGGATATGCTTAGCAGACGAATTGCCGCTAGGCCAGTAAATCCAACAACCATTCCAGAGCTGGAAGTCGCTCTTCTGGATGAGTGGCACAACATCCCCCAAGAACTCATCGATAATCTGATTGAATCCATGCCACGCAGGTGCGAGGCTCTGTTGGCTATTCGAAGTGATCATATGACATATTAAGGAACAATCAGTGTTGTTGCCTTGCCTGTTTGTGAGCAGTTCGAAAGGTGCACACATAACCGTCTTGTATCATGATCCATGTGAACAAGGTTTTCCGTGACCCAACACCAGTATGTGCCCCATTTTTCTAGTGTATCTTAAAGCATTCCTTCTTGTATGATATATATGAGTCAAACACAAGCTTATTCATACACTATCTTAAGGTCTTGTGTGATATTTCAGCTGAACCCCTAATTTTTTGAGCATTATATACAGTATATACAGTATATATATATATATATATATATATATATATATATATATATATATATATATATATATAGGGTAAAGGCACCGAATATGGAATACTTTTTGTTTCTTCTTCATTTCTCAGAAATGCGTATTCCAGAATAAAAATATTATACATCATAATACTTATGGTACTTTTGCAAAACAAAATACAAGTATGAAAGTGTGTTCCATATTATTGATTTTTTACAATATTACAAAATTGAAAGAAACTCAATTTCCCATATTAGGTACACCCCGCCCCTAATATGGAACACTACCTGTTCTTAAAATGGAATACTAGAACAAATGTATGTGTCTATCTACAATACGACATTTAGACAACTCGAGCATGGACGAATCATTCGAGCAATTTATTTGTTTATTTTTAAGGAATAAATTTACTTAGATATTAGTTCAAGGATAGAAGCATATGAAGTGTCCAAGCTTCGAACTCCGAAATCACATAGGACCTTAATATAAGTCGACGGATTGAAAAGGACTTGGTCCAGCCTCCAGAAAAGTACCATTTCTTCATACGCCTGATGGGACTGAGGGAAATAAGGAAAAAACTCACTCAGAATGGGCGATCTGAGCAGTGATCGTGCTCATGCTCGAATTATCCAAATGTCGCGTTATAGGTATTGCGGCCTATAGGTCTATAAGACAAGTAAACAAAAATTACATAACATTCTTAAGATAATTAAAACATAAAACAGCAGAAATACCAGAATTCTACGTAGTACAAAGATAATTATCGAACTTGACTGGACTTATTCATTAGTAGGCCTATGTTTGTAAAATGCTTGTAAAGCGAAATATTCGGGGAAGCAAACTACGTGCGACAAATAAAGTATACAAAAATGCTCTATATAAAGAAAAAGTTCAAATATACTGGATTAGTGTCTTTCAAGGCGTCCAAATTTTTAATTCCAGTTTTGCTTTGCAAACCACTGGCCACAAACATTTTTTTCTCCATCTTTCATGGGACACGTTTCGTGGGATCATCTTTTACAAAGTGTCCAATTTAACCAATCTCCCTACCCTGCACTAAGCGACCATAATTTACCACAATGTCCACATTCCTCATCATCGTTATCATCAGTAGGATCACTTAAACTATCACGATCTTCGGTCAAATCACTCACTGACTCTTCAGATTAACTTTCTAACTTGTAGCCACTTGATGTCCTTATCTTTGGCTGTTTCGATTGGATTTTTTGGGAGGGGCTTGGAAGGTTAAACATTTTTTTAACTACTTGCAGAGATGAGGTAAAGGCCCGTTGTGATGAGGTAGAGACAGCTTCTAATTCATTTTTGTGTAGAGTGCTCGTAACTACTTTAGCCTCATCTGGCTTTCGACCAAATGTGTTGCAATGTTGTGGCTGTAGTTGTGGACTCACAATGCTGCAATGCTGTGGTAGCAGACTCACTATTTCAATCGGTACTGTCGTGCTGTTCTCTTCACTTTGCCCTGCGCGGTGGCTCAGTGGTAGAGCGTTCACCTCTGGTGCTTGGGGTCCCGGGTTCGATCCCAGCCCCCGCCAAGTGAACTTTGTGGTGGACAAACACCGCGTGCGTGGGTTTTCTCGGGGTTCTCCCGTTTCCTCCCACTTTCTTCATTCCACCATTTCATTCATTACTCATCATCACCGTCTCCTTTAGCCTAACCGGCATAACCGTGGGACGTAAAACTCAACGATTTCATTTTTTTTTCACTTTGCCCTGTAGACGACATGGTATTTGGGACATTTGAACTAATAAATAATCTGTGAAAATTTCATTCAAATCGGTTCACGCGTTCAGGAGTTATCGCGAGACACACAGTCAGACAACACAAATGCCAAACGCCTCTACTAGGAGACGTTCACTGACGCTCGGTCTAAAATAATATGTCAGGCCTGTCAGTCCGCGTCACTCGATTTGGCGTATGGAGTCAACCAATAAGCTCGCAATGCGCTGATTCCAAACTTTCAGCAAGAAATTTAATCTGTCGTAGTTGATTTTGTTCATATTTATGGTCATTGACAAATGATTAGAAACCTCACTGAAGGTTTGCCAACAGCGCACTGCAAGTTTATTGATTGACGCCATACGCCAATTCGAGTGACGCGGACTATAATATAACTTACAATTCAGTTATTCTTCTTCACTTCTAGTTCACATACGTATGAACCTATTTAGGAATATTCCATATTAGGATCCTGCTAGTATTCCATATTAGGAAAATCGCTATTTTGGATAGTTCTCTTCCTACACGCGTTTACGTGATTCTCAGTGTGCTGAATCTTTATGCCCTTATGGTACACCATATATGTAATCTAAACATCACAAACTCAAAGATAATACATGCCTTTTTGCGTACATTCAGCAGCTTTGAAGGGTATGTCCGAAAAACTCAAGTTCTTCAAAAAAATATTCTGCATCAAAAGAAAATGTTTTGTTATCGTTCGGCGACAAACCACTCATGCACAGACTGAGGGTGTCACTGTGTACAAGTTTACGTAAAGTCTTCTCGGCGGCATCACATAGTAGACGGAATAGTCTGGTATTTCATATTAAGAACGTATTCCATATATAGCGCACCCACCCTATATATATATAGTGGCGGATCCAGGATATGATCAAGGGAGGGGCTAAACCATAGTTTGCAGTTTTATCCAGTGCAAAGCAGGATTGAAGCCCATTTTATGCAGTGTATACTTGAATGTGAAGGGGGGATATAGCCCCCTTGGATCCGCCTCAGTATATATGTATATACATGATCGAAAATGGCCTCGAATCCATACTCGCTGAGATGAACAGAATATGCCGTTTAAATCCACAAATTCAGCCCCATTAGTACTCTAAGGAGGATGGTAACATGTAAAGATAATTGAAAATTATCGATATTAATGTCAAATGCATAGTTTTGGGGCTCCACAAGTTCCTTGGGGACAGTTTTGTTGCCCTTTGTGTACAAAATGAAACGTATTCTCCCCGTGCGAAGAACAGATATTCTGCTAATCTGTAATAATAACTAACGGAAGCTTCACTTAATATATTTCTCGCTGCTCAAATTTACTCACTTGTGCGGTATATGTGTGTAAAGTAGAATTAAAACCTGTTGCTTTAAGTATTTTTCCGTTAGCGAAATACATTGTATATACAGTAGGACGTTGATAATCCTAACGTCAAAAATCCGAACGCGATCCCTAGAAGCTTTTTACATTTTGTCTTAACGCTAGCGATAAACAAACAATAGCGTGTCCATCGACGTTATGTGAAGTCAGTGTTTTTACAAAAGTTCATTTATATGTAATTGTTTGTCATGTATTTTTATTTTTTCTTAGGCCTATAAGTTTTAAGTGTGACTTACAAGAACAGTGTTATTTAGAGTACAAGCAAGTTCTTCAGAAACATTAAATGTATGTAGCCTTACGTACGGTATTGTATTTACTGTATGTACTGAATAACCTCTGTATCGATAGAAGAACATACCGTACTGTAAGCCTAAATAGCATTTTCTTGGTCATTTTCGAAAAACCGAACAATTTGAAAATCCGAATACCTGTGGTCCCAATTAGTTCGGATTTTCGACTTCCCACTGTATATGTTGCAGAAATGTTACAGCAAGTAAGATTACTAGCATCAGGCCAACAAATAGTTTTTAAACTACATTTTCCTGTTTTTGCCAATATTTCCGAAAAAATGATTTTTTCTAATGGTTTCAAAATTTCCGGAATTTTACATAGAACAATGAAGATATCTCTATGAAATATATGTTTGATTTAACATATTAACTAAAATGATTCTGTGATTAACCAAAATGATGATTCTGATAATACCCAAATTTTCCGTTTTTTCCCCAGCTCGGGAAAACAGTAAAAAACTTTTTCTTACCCAAAATTTCCGTTTTTTTCACAGGCCTTCACAACACTAGTCTGAACACACAGTGCACCGAACACTCCTAACGATGGCGAATGTTAACACCACGACATCGGCAACTATAACTGAAATGAACACGTGACCATCGCCACTAGACCTTGGCACAATGGCAAAGCGTTGCATTATCTGATGAATCCCGATATCTTCATCATGACGATGTGAGGGTGCGAATCCGTCATGTTCAAAGGGAACAACTCCTTGACATCTGTACTGCGGGACGGAGACAAACTGGCTGCGGCTTAATTATTATCTGGGGAACATTCAGGTGAGCATCCATGTGTCTAGTGGAGCTCGAGCAAGGCACCATGACGGCCGAGCGTCGCACGCTGCTTGCAGACTACGTAAACCCCTTCATGACGGCCATGTTTCCCATCGGTAGTGGCATTTTTCGACAAGATAATGCACCATGTCACAAGGTCAGGAGTGTGATGGAATGGTTCGAGAAACAAAGGAGCGAGTTCCAAGTGATGTGCTGTCCCCCAAACTCTCCGAATCTGAACCCAATCGATCACATCTGGGATGTGATTTAACGTGACGTGAGGGCGCATCACCCCCTCCCCGCAATTTACGGGAATTAGATGACCTGTGTGTGCATATGTGGTTCCAACTCTCTCCAGCGACCACCTAGGAACATTGCGACCATGCCAAGACGCACTGCCGTTGTTATTCGTGCCAAAAGGTGGACATAGTAACAATTAGGTAGGTAGGCATAACGGTCTGGCTGATGTGTGTGTATATTTAAACTTGTATATTTTGTCTCGACTCGAATTTCGAGACGTCTCGACTCGAATTCGAGTCGAGTCGAGATAGAGAGTGTCGAGTCGAGACACGAGTCGAGACAACATTTTCTCATGGCGAGTCGAGACAGGCTTAAATCTCGACTCGACTCGACTCGTGCGCATCCCTAAGTAGGAAATATCGAAATTTCTAATAACGGTAGTTGAAAAATGGAGGGTATTAACGTACATGGAGCACTGTTACAAAACTGTGTACAGAAAGAGTACACATAAAATAAGGGGACATGGGTTTATTTTCTGCTGAAAAAAAAAGGTTCTTGAAGTGAAAACTCCCACCCAAAAGTGTGAAAGTAGGAGCCAAGAGC
The DNA here is from genome assembly GCF_964235325.1 of Thermobia domestica. Classification (NCBI taxonomy): domain Eukaryota; kingdom Metazoa; phylum Arthropoda; class Insecta; order Zygentoma; family Lepismatidae; genus Thermobia; species Thermobia domestica. Next base: position 308,888,957 of record NC_137459.1, read on the forward strand.
ACAGGAAAATGTAAATCGAGTCAAATGAAATTGTACACAGATATAGTAAACTTAAAATAAGGGAATAAATCCCTTATTTTCCTTGACAAATCCGTTTGGTGAGGCGCAGGTCCCTCCGAGTTTATGACCACGAAATATCAAAACTTTTAATTGAAGATATTTCAAACGTATCTACATCCACGCAGAATTGCAACCAAAATGGGCACAGAAACAGTACACAAATAAGCGAATATATACTTTTTAATTGTATGCGGAAAATCGGTTAGTAGGGCACGAGCCCTCCCGGAGAAATGTGATGAGCACGAAAATAGAGAAGAGAGGAAGACTAAAGCGAATGAAATAGGTATAGGGAAATTAGAGGAATAAATATAAGACGTGTTTTGTAGTGCAGCATACACAATTTGGCCCAGACCGCTTTAATTACCTGTTCTAGCTGAAATTTATAAGTGTCGTTCAGTGGCGCAACAAGAACAGGTGAGGTCCATAGACAATGAAGGTGGTGGGCTTTCAGCTTGAAAAGTGCAAGGAATCTTTGTAAGGGTTGTATTTAACAAATGAAGATTTTGAGATAAACACTATAATAATGGAATATTTCTGTTAAATAACTATTGAACTCGTTTTGTGTATTTGGTATACTATATAAGAACGTAGAAAAATTAAATGTGAAACTGTTCCTAGCAGTGTTCTACTCAGAGGTACCAACATTACTAAACAATTTGTGGAAGGGTACTAAAAGTCAGCCGAAACCCAACCTAACCTAAATTAACGTGTAATAGCGTAAAATATTAAAACAAAGAGAGACTTTCATTGCTCCAATTAGTTTTTTTTTTCTTTCTTGAAGAACATGCGGGAGACTTCTGCTGTATATATTTGCAGTTGCTGTTGCTAGAAAATGACTGTGGGATAAAAAGTTAATTTCCAGTTAACTTCATTGTCGTACACAAATAAATGACGGAATTTGTAGTTGTTAGCAATTAGTTTTATACTGTGACATCAGGATGAGAAATCATGGGGAGATGCGGATTTTCCCCCCACCACTAGAAACTCCGAAAAAGTGAAATTTTAATTTTCCTTTTTCACACTTGAGAAGGAATATTTCCCCCCGTCTAGGTTAGGACGATTTCGCATGCTGTGTGACATATTCGACTCTAATCCGTTATGAACTATTTGAACCGTTCTAACCACCTGTCTGTGCCTTGAACATTACATGTGGACAGGGTTCTAGAACGATGGCCCGCCTTCCACCCAGAGGATAAGTTTCGAGGAAACTGACTTTCCAGGAAATGAATTCTCTCAAATATATGTTGATTTCTGCTATCAATAAGAAAACTCAATTCTGGAGAGTCAGTTCCCTCCTGACTTGTGAATGGATTTCCTGCCAAATATATGTAAAGCAAATACTTCACTCTAATACGCTTACTTTAACAATTTATATGAATTCCCCTTAATTATATTTCTTACATCAGTATGTTATCAGTCTTTAATGTGAAAATTATATTGAAACAGTATACAGAAATACAACTTTGCCGTCTTGTATGAACACACACCCCCTGTCTTTAGTCTAATTCTCTCCACAGTAGGGCTGTGCGATACCGAAATTTTGATATCGACAATATCGATATCGACAATATCGAATATCGATATGAACAAATATCGAATATGACATTCAACATATTGATTGGTCTTGAATATTCATGTTGATATAGACAATCTGCTCTCAAAATGTTTTAATGGAGAATATCGCAGAATACTTGTTAGTCTCAGAAAATAGACTTGTGTTCCTTTTAAACCTGTCTTTCCTCCGAAAAAACTAATAAGAATAATAATTTAATTGTCTTCACCAGCTATCATATTGGCCATCATTGCGGAAACAATGAGAGTGAAACAGCGTGACATAATTAGAATGTGTGTGTTTTATTTGTATGTAGGTGTGTATTACATGTATGTGCACATGTGCCGGTGTGTGTATGTGCCGAAGAGAAAGAGAGAGAGAGAGAGAGAGAGAGTTCTTTCTGTAACAACACGTGCGTTGTATTTTGAAGCTCACGCACAAAGAATACTTGATCCAGATATGGCCGAATGACGTACCCAATCAACAGAAGCAACATCAGTAACATAACAAAGCTTGTAAGTGTTCATTTGATAGGTGCTACCAGTGGCGGCGGTTGGACGTAAAAAGTGGGGGGGGGGAAGGCAAGACATGATCTTAACAATTGCATATCAATGTTAGATTTCCTGGTTGTTTCTAACAATGGTTGATGAAAGGTAGCATAACTAATAGGATACTATTTTTGTTCACTTAAAATGCCGTATATCGTATTTCTGTTTTATTAAGTAAATTCGTAAGAGCAATACAGGTAGGTACCTTATACCCTTTATACTCTTAAACAACGAAAGTGTAAGAAGAGATTTGATTCCTTGCTCACGAATATCTTACAATTCTGTCTGGAAAATTGTGTGATCAGATTATTTAATAACAAATTTGCAAAACAAATAAATAGAAAGGATAATATTAATCATAGTAATGAATAATTTTGCTTGTTTTGCAGAAGTTATATCAAAACTGGGAATTAATGAACAACTTATATTTTTAATTCCACACATGCCATTAAATGAATGTTTTTATTCTTAGAAAATGAAATACAGTAAGTACTGCAAGCACATGTTATGACATTTAAAGAAATATGCAATTGCAATATTAATTGCTTTGAATTGCAAGTAAAACGCAATTCCTGTAGCTTTCTTAACTCCACGGGAAGACAAGTATCCAATACGTACTCACGCAACTGCAAATATCATATGGCACCATTTTTTCCCTATGAAACAGTAACACCTAAAAAAAAAAAAAAAAAAAAACTTTACCAGAGTGTCCACATTCTTGTAAATAAGTGAAAGTCAGGGAAAAGTCAGGGAAGTAAAAATGTGTCAGGTGAAGTAAGGGAAATGGCAGATTGGTCAGGGAAAGTCAAAGATAAATCGATTTAGGTCCATTGTTCAATTACTGAATTTATGAAATAGGGTTGGTTTCTGTACTGTTACTGGATGCAAAATGTAGTTTTCCCTGATATAGCCTAGTTGTTGAAACTAATTTTCTGCGAAAAACACATATCTAACTGCATCCTGACATACTTGCTCAAAAGAGTAGACGCTGTTCTAGAGAATTGCATGGTGCCAAGAGGATATCTAGACAAGTGGCTGAGAATGCGAAGGAATATTATCTCCAGTTCACAGTAAAAGCTCAGACTGAAGAATTATTAGAACACTCGAATGAATTCATAGCCAATGATAGATATTGTATTGGACTTGATGAGTTCTTTTACTTAGTCTTAGGAAATGGGAAGAACTTCGTTCACTTATGGTCAGTTATGAAATGTGTTTTATCTTCTATCACGGAAACGCATTTTTTGAAAGTGGTTTCACAATAAATAAAATTCTCATTGTTGACAACTTACAAGAAGAATCTCGGGTGACTCAACGGATCATATATGATTCTGTGATGAGAATAGGTAGATCATCAGGATTAATAATTACAAGAGGTATGATAAATTCAGTGATAAGTTCAATGAGACAATACCATGTGTATCTGGAAAAGAAAAGAGAAATAAATGCTGGAGACGAAAAGAGGAGAGAGAAACGGAAGATTCAGCAACAGCTAAAGAAGCTGGAGGAGGAAGAAAAGAAAATTAAACTGCGGAGACAACAAGAAGGATATTCAGATCAATGAGAAGAAAACTATGCGAGAAAGGATGAAAAAAAAAATAAATGTGTTGCATTTAACAACTGCACTAGCAAAAGTATGTGTGTCTGTGTGTATTTTTTTAATAATCAATAAAATCATGTATGAATTGTTTATTACTATAGGCAATATTATACTGCTGTGTAATTGGTATTATAATGTGTAAGCATATAATGTATATTTTTTTCATATCTTAAGTACTCTGTATACTGCACACTTTCATTTGTAACTTTACATTTTGTGTAATATGTAGGCCTAATCAATATCGGCCTAATGCATATGTTTGTAAATTTACATTCCTTTGGAAAGAAAATTGAAAAAAGAAAGAAACAGAAGCGGAAGAGAACAAGGTCAACTATGGGGAGTGTGGAGGCTGGAGTTTCTTTCTTTTTTCTATATTTTTAAGTTATTCAGGGGTCAGGGAAATCTGGAACTTTCGTCATGGAAAGTCAGGAAAAAGTCAGAGATCTTTTCCCCAAATTATGTGGACACCCTGTTTACATTTCCAAATGAAATTATATAAATTAGGGCGTCTCTTCAAAAAAGTGGGGGGAAACTGCCCCTTGTTGCCCCCCCTAATCGCTGCCCATGGGTGCTACAATTGGAAAGATGCATATGCAAACCGGATGAAGTAGAGAGCAGTGCAGCAGTGTTGATTTTGCAATGGCTAGCAGTTCAAAAATAAGTTCTTTCTGGGAATACTTTATCGAAGAACCAAATTTAAAGAGCCAAGTAAAATGTATTATGTGTGGAAAATCATGCAGCAGAGCTAAAGGAAGCACATCTAATATGAGATCACATATTCGAGTTTATCATCCATTTAAATATTCCGAACTACTCAAAAGCATGAGGAAGGAATCTGGAAATCAAGATGATGATTCAGAAGACTGCAGCGTTCCCAGTACTAGTTCGCCATCAACATCGAAACTAAGGTATGAAACACTTCTTCCTCTTCATAGCAATCAGGGCCGGCGCTAGCAGTTTTGCCGCCCTGGACAGTACTTTCACATGCCGCCCCTTTAATTCGCAAACCTTATTTTGACAGAAGACGTTCAAGCAACATGGAAAAGTATGATGCCCCATTTAAAAAACATATATGAAATGGAAAAGTAAAAAAAAAAATTGAACTACCTCCCTTGAATGCTTACGTAATATTTAAACGACTCCATACATGACACAATATTCAATATGCTCGATTTCGCTGTACATCTGTGACACACAGCAGTGCATACACAAAATAAAGTTTTTTTTTTTTCTAATGTGCTTTAGTCACGACTAAGAATGCTAATTTTTAAGCTTATTTTATATCAAAAGATGTTTCCAATAGAGTATGGAGCATGAAGGTAATATAGTGAATAAGATATTAAGGCAAAACTAAATGATTAGCCTAAACCTTATAATTTACTAAAACGCGATATACGTAAATTTATCATACCTTAATTGAAAAAAAAATCTTGCTTTGATATGAGCAGATTCCTTTATCACATTCGCGTAGTCCAATGTTTCAGCCAATTCGTGTTCTATTGATAGACATGGAAGAACGTAGATAGTATTTAATAAGCTTAAGTTTTGAACTTCTTTCCCCACTTGCCACTGTTACCGGTAAGATTAGCAAAATCCTAAGTGCAACACTGATATTGGGAGTAAAGTCATGTTCCTTAATTAATTTTAAAGTCTCTTTTGGTGAACTTTTACGCTTAATTATATCTGCTAACACTTCCAGTTCGGCTTTCAAATCACTGGGGTTAATATCTTTCGATTCTTTGTGTGTTAAAATGCTGCCAAGTTTAGTAAACTTTTCAGACAAAAGTTCAGGTGGTATCTTAAAGATTATTTATCGTAAAGAAAATCGAAATACTCGCTGTGATGTTGAAGTTGCTCAAACCTTCCTCCTAAAGCTAACACAATCACGTCTAGAACTTTCTAATAAAAAAATCGATCTTGTATCTTGTTTGTGGATCTCTCCCCTCAAAGTACTCAGATATATTTTCAAGAAACCCGACTGCATCCAACATAGGAGAATCAATGCTTTGGAGACTTTTGCTTACTATACTATGTTTATGTGGAGTAAAAAGTCATACCAGATAATGAATGAGCAAAGGAAAGTAAAGTTATGCAGCTGGTTTGCTATACACAGAGCATAGTGGATAACCATACTATCTATTCTATTGTCGTTACTTATTTGAAATAAGGCATCATAAACTTCCCCTATTTCATATCTAAGTGGAGTCAGAGCATCAATTCGGCTCTCCCACCTTGTGGTGCTTAATGGTTTTAAAGTGAGACTGCTAATATGTTTCATTAGTATGGTCCAACAATGAACTGACGCAGAAAAAAGACATAAACGTTTTTAACTATATATATTTAAAAAAAAAATGAAACGGCGAACTGAAATGTTGTGGCTGCATCGTTAACAAGATTTAGTGAATGACTACTTCAATGAACATAAAAGGTTCGGGAATTTATTTCTAAAATTCTATTTTGAATCCCTGAATGTTTGCCCTTTATATTGGAACCGTTGTCATATCCTTGGCCCTTATGTCTTCGATTGGAATGTTCATTTCCTATAGCTGTTTAATTATTACTTCTGTCAGTCCTAGACCGGTGGTGTCTGTTACCGATACGAAACCAAGAAAGTGTTCGCAAATTTTTACAAGACATTCTCCATTACTGTATGTAATTTGTACAAAACGAACGATTATTGTCATTTGCTCTGTACCAGAAATATCTGGCGTACAGTCTAATATTATACTATAATATTTTGCATCTCTTAACAAAGACAGAATTTTGTTTTTTATTTGTTTACTAAGAATTTGAATAATTTTATTTTGGACATCTTTTCCTAAGTAATGGTGGTATTTATTTTGTCCTCTCATGGTTCTTTTAATGTATTCGACCATGACGCTGTCAAACTTTGCAAAGAGTTCTGCCAGTTTCAGAAAATTACCATTATTACTTGTGTAAAGTTTAATCTGATGTTCCGCGTAACGGAAGACATTGTTCGACTAAAAGCTGTATTATTGCAACTAGTCGTTCTATTACGTTTTTCTAATGTTGTGCTTCGGCATTAAATCTAAATGTCTCTAGTAGGCCGGTAACCAGCCCAAAAATGTAGGGGGGGGGGTACAAGTTAGGGGGCCCGACCCAACCACATTATATTTCATCACCATATTATAGTTCATTTGCCAGCCGACCGTGAAAATTTTAGGGGGGCAGTGAAAATTTAGAGGGGCCCGGCCCCCCGTGAATAAGGGCCTGGTCTCTAGGTGCTGTAGGCTAGAACGGCCTTTCTCAAGTGGCAGTGTACCTTTTGCATACTTGGAGTGGAGTGTTTGAACATTGCTGAATATAAATAATATAAAATACATCTTGATAATCTTATGCACCCTAGTTGAAAATAATATCTACGCAACTGCAAGGGAAATATTGAACAAGATACTTGTGGCTAGTATAGTTTAATAATAATTGAAAATGAGGGGAAATGCTCTGAAGTTCCTGAGTGAGCATTTTCCTGAATGTGAGTGAAGTAAGTTGAGTTACGTTTTCAGGTGAACACAATTTTATTTTACCATGTGGGCCTATTATGAAGCATTATAGTTTGATAGTATTCTTTTCTTTTTCAAATTTTGCCGCCCATTAGACTTGCCGCTCTGGGCGGTGGCACGGCTCGACCCCCCCTCGCGCCGGCCCTGATAGCAATACATATATAGTGGATACAACACCCAAAGTAAACAGATTTTTTTCCGCATTCACTTAATGCTGAGAAAGCGAAGCCTGGTAAGGTGAAGTGGGATTGCGCAATCCGCCATATTGAGCCAACACAGAATTCATGTGATGGTTAGTCAGTGATCTAACTAAGGAAGGGGACAAACGGAAATTGTACCCTGGGCGCCGAATTCGGAGGGCGCAAAATTTGGCAAATATTTGGGGGAACGTTATGCTTTGGTTGGTCAAGGAGGGGGGGCGCTAATTCGAGTTCTTTGCCCGGGCGACAAGTAGCGTATTTAAGTCACTGTGATTATTACTACCTCGTAGTTTAAAGTGATTTTATTAGCTCTAACACACTGCATGCGGGTGTTAGCCCATACTTTTATGTGATATATTCTTTCCAATGTTTTGAACATATTTGGCTGTTGTTGCTTTGAGATTTCTAAAAGATAAATATGATGACAACGCTATCCGTTGCAATTCATCGTAAATAAATAAGCACCTCATGTTGGTATAAAACACACACACACACACACACACACACACACACACACACACACACACACACACACACATATATATATATATATATATATATATATATATATATATATAGGGCGTCCATAAAGTCCGTTGGCACCCCATGTATCTTTGAATCGAATGCGAATATGAGAAAACGCAAAAAACACGTCCGTCATTATTTTAAGGGGCTTGGATTGGGCGTCCACCCCAGACTTCCTCATATAGGGGTACGTGGGGTCGTCTTGAAAATTTTAAATGGCAAAGGAGGTAGAGTAATATATCGCGCTGGAAAGGACTCGACAAGAGAAATATTTCGCCGAAAGTTTCAAGTCCCTATGTTGACCCCATCCAAAATGGCGAGGGTTCACATTTCGTGTCCATAAAGTCCGTGCCACCCCGTGTATCTTCGAAACAACTGAGAATATAATAAAATGCAAAAACAAGACCCCTCGTACCCCTATCTGGGGGTGTCTGCGGTTGACCTTTTATAACTCAAAATTCAAGCCCCTTAAAATAATGATGCAAAGTTTCAAGGTGTATCTGTATTATCAATTATGTGCAAATTCTCATTGCTTATCATTAATTAACCTAAAACACACCTGTTGGAGTAACTTTACGACAACAGTATTGCCAGGGGCCGCGTTTCTGGCGAAAAAAACATCCATTTTAGGACTTGCATTAATTAAATAGCCTTTTTATATGGCGAAGGGTGGCTCAGTGGTAGAGCGTTCACCTCCGGTGCTTGAGGTCCCTGTTTCGATCCCAGCTCGCGCAATGTGGACTTTGTGGTGGACAAACACCGTGCTCGTGGGTTTTCTCGGGGTTCCCCCGTTTCCTCCCACTTTCTTCATTCTTCCATTTCATTCATTTCTCATAATCACCGTCTCCTTTAGCCTAACCGGCATAATCGTATATATGGCAAAACTGCATCAACCTTGTCACATTTTCGCAACAATGGATAAATGTTGATATATACTGTACATATACACATAATTCAGCCGCAGGAAGTCAGTTTTCTGCAACTGAATATTGATTTTCTTCATTTTGCACATTTTTTTTAAAATTTTACACTTATTGTAATTTCTTTCGTTACTACACAAAAACGTTACAAGTTCCAGCATTGGTCATGATCTCTAAAATATCTACATAGAACATGCTTACATTAGTTTAATCAGGAGTGTCATTTATTTATTTATGCCCCCTAAGCCTGAGGTATAATGAAATACTAATGGAAAACGTTCATTAGTAGATAACATTACTCCAGAGTTCCAATTGAAACCAGAAATGTTACTCCCGCAACATCAAGGTTATGAAGGACGGAACGTGGGCCTTAAACCACCACCGGCGGGTGTACAGACAATCATATAAGATCAACTTTCTCAGAATAAGTATTTTCCACCACACTGTCTCACTTTCCAGAGAGTTGGATTAGAGGATCACGCAACTGTCCTGACATGACCAACTCAAATAATCTAAATTAAAAATATATCGAGTACTTGGGTCTTCCAAACATAAATAAATGAATAACCTACCCATTCTTTCTCAGTTTTATAAGTTTCTGATGAAGGGACATATATATCTGATATCTCGCTTATTGTTTAAGAACAGCGAGACAAAACGTTTTTCTATATAAATTTTATTTTTGTCATTATCTTCTCAATGATATATCAAATTACATACTTTATCATGTAAGATTTTCGGATAGCCACAGCAATAGGTTACACGGTGACACAAGCAGAGCACTCCATGAAAATATTGTTTTCAAAAAGATTGGAGACATCATCAAAAGGTTCTGTTGTTTTTCCTGCTCGCAATAATTTTTTCTTGAAAATGGTTTGTCCTGGAACAGAGTTGTAGAAATATGTGGTGATGCAGCTCCAGCGATGTTAGCTTCGCAATCTGGATTTATAAAGCTGGCAAAGAACAAAAATTCTACAGTTATTGGTTTGCACTACTTAATTCACACACAAGCCTTAGTATGAAAAGAAAAAAAAAACATTTTCAGAAAACCTGAAGCAGGCATTATCATTGGCTATTAAAGTTGTTAATTTTGCCAAGTCAAGTGCTCTGAATGCTCGCCTCTTTGAGATTTTGTGCTGTATCCATGTTGAAGTTCGTTGATTAAGGAGTTTAAATCTTAAAGTAAACATCTTCTTTCGACAAATCAAGCAAGTAATTTAATAAATTACTAGGAGAATGTCAGTTCTCCGCACGGGAAAAAAATAGGTTTATGAAAAAATATTTGATATATGTGCAAATTTTCTTCATTTAAAACACTTCTTAATAGAATTTTGATTTCACTGGAATTACGTAAAACTTCACGCAACAGCTCCTAAATAACTTTTCGCAATGTTAAGGCTGGATCAGACCATTTTTAGCAGCAAAAAATGGCGGATTCACCAAAATCTACGTAAATGATTAGGCAAAATTTTCAGGCGATACGCATAATCCCGAAATCTATTTTTTTTTTAAATGTATTTTATCAGAGTTGAGACTGAGGTGAATCAATTTCTTGCACCGGAAATCACAAGATTTTCACAGTGTCAACGGAAATTGTTACTAAATGTCATATTCATCGAAATTAATTTTCCGTAAAGCACCTTTAAATGTCTTTTCTCAGTTCCCAAACTTGACCAAGTCGATCTCTCGCACAATATACTAATATTCTGCATGCCAAAATATAGCTAGTTTCAAAAGAAGTTAGGGAGAGGAAGGTGGCTCAGTGGTATAGATACGCTTACCTCTGGTATGTGGAGTCCCTGGTTCGATCCCCGGCCACATAAATTTATGGTGGACAACATTGTGTCCGTGATTTTTATCAGGATACTCCCGCTTCCTCTCAATTCTCATTCCACCAATTCTTCCATCATCATTCACTTGCCTTAATCGTCGTCTCCCTTAGCCTAAAGAGAGGACAGTTAAACTGAAAAGTTTCACTTTATTTCATTCAAAAGAAATTAGCAAATTACTAATAATGCGAAATCTTTTGATTCTAATTCGTGTCCTTGGAGTTATTACTCAAATTCTGTCTTAAAGTATGCAGTTTATTATATATTCACAAAATTTCAACTTTCTAGTGCGAGAAAACCTCTAACCCCATTTCCACCTTCTTACATGATTCATTTTTTAAAAAAGTTTTACCCATAAATTTATACCCTAATATCTATACAAAATTATGATTATGTACACCTATTTCGGAGATCTGGGGAACGAGAAGGAAGAGATACAAACCGTTTCCTCAGATCAAGGGATCTCATTTCGTAAAACCTTGTCTAATTCAGAAGGTAGAAATGAAAAATTTTCAAGATCCGGCACCTAATGTTTTAGGAAATCCAGAATGAAAAAAAAATTACATCATGTTTTTTTTCTTATTTGTTTTTCTTAGTGGTACCATTTCAAAAATCCCGTGTCATCTAGAGCCTGAATGAATCAAGAATATTTATGAAAAAGTTCAAAGACCAGCAGAAAGGCAATAAGTTTAAGCCTCAGTCTCCCCTTGAAGCTCAAATTTCGCAAAATCACTTGGTGTGAATTGAAAATGCTTAAGCAAATTGTTCAAGGTTTTATACTTAATAGGGTTAAAGATCTGGAGAACGGAAAGAAGAAAGCCCTTTTTCCCATCTTTTTAGGAAGTCACAATTTAAAAAAAATCTACAGTAGGGAAAGAAAAATATTTACTCAAAATGTAATAGTTCTACTCTCAAAATTGTACTGAACGACAAGAAAACAATCTTCCCTCCCTTACATAGGAAGTTGTATTTCGAAAATACCCGTATAGTCTACAGCCCAGGGTGCGATTAAAACAGAAGATTTTAAGGTTGTACGGTGAGTAGTTTCGGAGATTTGTCAAGGGCAAAAATCATTGAAGCTCTCACCTCGTTCTTAGCTTTAGGAGTTACATTAAAAAAAAAAAAACTGTCTTATCTACAATATAGACTAGAAGGATTAATAAATAATTTCAAAGTTCGTCTAATAACAGAGAGATTTGTTTATGAATGACTCAGTGAATAAGCCATTGAATTTATACATATTACCTTAAATATCCGTTCTTCGCACGGGGAGAATGCGTTTCATGTTGGACATAAAAAGCGTCAAAACTGTCCCCAATCAACTTAGGGACCGCAAAAAATATGAATTTAACACTAATATCGGTCATTTTCAATTATTTTTATATGGTACCATCTTCTCTTAGAAGTACTAATGGGGACTGAAACGGCATCGAAGTGTCACTGCTGATCTCACCGACCCCGAAAACTATGGATTCGGCACTAATATCGCTCATTTTTGCTCATTTTTACACATTTCCCCCTCCCCAATTTGCACCGTCAAAATGAAATTATGAAAATCATCCCAGACCTCATTTATGTTAAAAATTTGATCGAGATCAGTCTTATTGTTGAAGAGTTAATAAGTCACAACATTGTCATTTTCGTTTTTATTTATACAATATAGATAGATAGATTTGAAAGTAAAGAAATATGTTAAGTGAATAAATAAGGAAGAGTAGTTCCCTTGGCGTTGTACCCAGGAGCGTACCAAGGGCCAGGCAACCCGGGCAGCTACCCGAGGCGCCACAATCAGGGGGTGCCAAAACGAGTGTCAAAAAGCAAATTTTATAACGTGTTCTCTACTGATTTTTTTGTTTATATTGTTGTAAACTAGCGTCAATTAGATAATCTTTTTCCATTCCACCATGGAAGAAGAGAGTTTCATATTAGTAGGGGACTGTATCGACAAATGGAGACATGGCATGTACAAGAGAGAGTGGAGGGGGGAGTTATATTGTTTATAGCGGGCCATTTTCTTTGTAAACTTTTGCCAGGCAATGAATGTTATTGGAGTTTATATGTGCTACTCAAGGGTTAACAGGCACCACTTATTTTTGTTTTCTTAGGTACGATGCCGCCGCACCAAACTGTCGGCCTTTGTTGAAAGTAGTGTCTACGAGATGTTATTGTATCGCTATGCACAGTTCTTGCCAATGCACAGCTTGAAGAATACGAATCTATAAATACCACATCCACAAAATATCGTGTTCATCTGAAAGAAACCATAATACTCTTTCCCACGTTACCGAGCGTGGGAGAAATATAGGAAAATGGGCCATTAGGCTATTTTAAGTGCGGTGCATACCAATCTACAACTATGTGCGGTCAATATACCATGAAACAATATAAGCATTCGTTCTTAGAATGTTAGGCGAAAACACAAAATAAGCATAACATATGATGAAAATCTATTAAGCAGAAAAGTGGTGAAACGAAGTATTCAGACTCTTATACAGTATTTTACACTACGGGTAAAACTCAATTCAAGGGTACACATCTGTTATCGTGATTTTCATCAGAAGATTTGCTTCTTTCCTGGAGATCGTTCCAACTGACCTATTAGTCATACTTGATTTCCCCACGCGAGATGCTACGTGACTCTCCCCCGTCAGTTGTCATAGTTGTTATCAGCTCGAACCCCTAGGCGGTAAGACTTTCACGATCTCATTTCAAGGGTACACATTTTAATCAGTTGTCAACTAGTTTACAGGCCAGTCAACATGGACACCTTTAAAAGCATTACAGGGCTACGTAGAACTATCGCCACTTATGGACTGAAACAATTTCTTTTGCAATGGCATCTGGTTCAAGCTTTGAAGTTCTGTGGTACAATCCGCCTGAAAAAAAAAACTGCAACATGAGGATGTAAGCTTATTGTGAAACTACGCCTAACAGCACAGGAAATGAACATAACGTCTAAGTGGGACGAATCACGCCAGGATAAACCTCGGCCTCCTCCCGTGCACACTTATTGTGGAGCAAAAGACTTCGTCATTTCACAATAAACTTATATGCTCATGTTGCAGGTTTTTTTTTTTTTTTTTGCCGCGGATTGTACATGCGGAGGCAATAGTAATATTTGTAAAAATGGGAATGGTAAGTTATTTTAGGTTTCTTAACATATATGAGTATTTATGGAAAAAATGAAATAAAATGAAATCTTTGAGTTTTACGTCCCACGCTTACGCCTGCTATGCTAAAGGAGACGCTGATGATGAGAAATGAATGAAATGGTGGAATGAAGAAAGTGGGAAGAAACTGTAGAACCCCACGCACACGGTTTTTGTCCACCACAAAGTTCACTTGGAGGGAGTTGGGATCGAACCCAGGACCTCAAGCACCAGAGGTGAACACTCTATCACTGAGCCATCGCGGCCTTTTGAGTGTTAATGGAAGTTTGTCAATGCGAAGAAATATGAATTATACAGTATATTTTCCTTAACGTCATAAATAATGAAGAGTTCGATTTTCATGTAGAATATTACAAATTATCTTGTACTGTTAAATGGTAATCTCTTTAATATCGAAAAATTTTGAGACTCATATTGTGCATATATATATATATATATATATATATATATATATATATATATATATATATATATATATATATATATATATATATATATATATTCTAATTGCGTACAAGTTCATTTTCCACCATGTTCTTTTAAAATGTGTGACTATAAAAGTAACAAAAGATAAATGTAAAAACAACACTACTTTTAGAAATTGCTGTATTTTCTTTTTGAATATAACATATTTGTCAATATATTTAATATATGTGCCACTGTATTTATTTAATTTTTCGATAGAAAACTCAAATTTTGAATTATAGTAGCAACCAATCTACAGTACTTTTCTTTAAATAGGTAAAGAACGCAGCTGCAGATAGGAACTGTAGGAAGAAATCTATTCTACATAGCACTTTGTTTTCTATAACAAAAGTAAAACTTGACTTGTTTTTTGACGTTCTACTTGGGTGGTTTCTCCGATACCCAGCCTCGGTAATTACAAGTGAAACGGGTCTCAGTCAAAATACAATTTCAAAACTGTTAAATGAATTTAGAGAGCTCCTTGCAATGTGGCTGTTAGAAACCAGCGCCAAAATTGGAGATAAGGGCTACAAAGTTGAATTGGACAGGAGTGTGTTTGGCAAACGCAAATACAACAGAGGCTGTATAATGTGCACCAAATGAGTTGTTGGAGGAATCGACCAACAAACTAGAACTTTTATGGTGTTGGTGTAAGCAAGAAATGCCGCAACTTTAGAAAACGTTATATCAAATAATGTCTTACCCGTCACAATTATAAAAACAGATTGCTGGAGAAGATGTAGCAGATATATCTGCTTTAGGATACCAGCATGATACAGTAAATCACAGCATTAATTTTGTTAATTCGAATGACAATACAACACATATATCAATGATTGAATTTTATTGGGCGAGAGTAAAACGAAACATTCGACAATTCATAGGGAGTATGAGTGTCAGAAGAACTGAGTCATATTTAACAGAATATGTATGGCGCAGTAGACTTCACACCACTAAGAACTTTTTCAGATTTCTTACGTGCCATGCAGTACTTCTACCCGCAGTAAAGTTATGAACTAAATAAAACAAAATATGTAAATGTTTATTTTATAAGGTGTATCAAAATCAAAATTTTGTATCAGTTGTGAAAAGTAATTGCAGCCTCTGTCTTACCCGTCACAATTATAAAAACAGATTGCTGGAGAGGATGTAGCAGATATATCTGCTTTAGGATACCAGCATGATACAGTAAATCACAGCATTAATTTTGTTAATTCGAATGACAATACAACACATACATCAATGATTGAATTCTATTGGGCGAGAGTAAAACGAAACATTCGACAATTCATAGGGAGGATGAGTATCAGAAGAACTGAGTCATATTTAACAGAATATGTATGGCGCAGTAGACTTCACACCACTAAGAACTTTTTTCAGATTTCTTACGTGCCATGCAGTACTTCTACCCGCAGTAAAGTTATGAACTAAATAAAACAAAATATGTAAATGTTTATTTTATAGGGTGTATCAAAATCAAAATTTTGTATCAGTTGTGAAAAGTAATTGCAGTTATTTCATTAAATAAGTCTAGAACGATGTGTGACTTTCTCTCGTAATGATTTTAATCATGATAAGACAAAAGCAACAAGTTTTATAGCTACTGCTCCTTGGTAGTTTATTTCCTGTTGATTGATTTATATGACGTTCTTACCTGTTTTGCTAATTTTTTTGAAAGATTAATGTTTTTCAGAAGTAACATATAATTTCCTAGTTTTTTTTCAAATATTTGATATTAAAGAAAAGACCACCTTGTAAAAGGAAATATAGTTTGTATGAAACATGAACAAATATATCATTTGATTTTTTTTCACGGATGCAGTAGTACTTTTCCATTAAAATTACTCTGAATAAGAGTATTTTTTTCTATGAGCTGGCTTTCATTACTGATATTTAGTCCGTATACTCTGAAAAAGTTCCAGTAGACGTGATACCTGAACAATACAGAAGCATCTAATTAACAAATTTTACAATAATACTTTCGGATAACAATTATGTCTACACTTACGATTATTTTTTAAATGTACGCACTAATATACCTATTTCTAGAACAATTATGTTACCTCTTTAAATTCCTTAAAAAATTAATATCTGTTAATTATCCAAAAGAGATGGGGAAAATCGATAGAACTCATTAAGCAGAACAAAATGAAATGAAATCTTTTAAGTTTTACGTATCACGCTTATACCGGCTAGGCTAAAGGAGACGCTAATGATGAGAAATGAATGAAATGGTGGAATGAAGAAAGTAGGAGGAAACGAGGAAACCCCGAAAAAGTCTACGCACGGTGTTTGTCCACCGAAAAGCTAATTTAGCGCGAGCTGGGATTGAACCAAGAACCCCATGTACCAGAGGTGAACGCTGTACCACTGAGTCACCGCGGCTCCTAAGAACAAAATGATGTCAGGGTAAATCCCTTAATTTGTAGTTTTTATAAAAGAAAATTTATAAAAGCGAATTTTCACGATAATGAAAAATATCATTCATGGCCAACAATAACAGACTCAATAACACGGCACCTGTATTAAAGTGAAACTGATTCTAAAACACATCGCGCAAGTTTTTCGTTATTACCTCTTCAACTTTAGAGATTAAACAGGAATTTTGCCAAAATTCAGAATTGTATTTCTAATAATGTGTCCCCTTGAACTGGGATCGTATAAGTCTTACCGCCCCGGGCAAGTGCTGATAACAACTATAACAAACATTTGTGAAAGTGGCTCGCTTAAAGTATGACGAACTCACCAGGGGGTGATGTGGGCATTCACGTGGAACGATCTCCAGAGAAGAAGCAAATCTTCTGATGAAAATCACGATAACAGATGTGTACCCTTGAATTGAGTTTTATCCTTACACTACAATAATGATATACAGTACAGTACAATGATAATAGCCATGATCGGAAGAGAAATGATTATGATCGATCATATAATTGAGGAATAATCCTCGAAACAATGTTGTAATTAATCAGAAGAAAATATTCCCCAAAATGAATATATTTTTATTCTTTTCTGACTAGAGAAATAGTGATAAACGTTCACACTTGCAATGGTACCTAAGGCATGCCCAATCGGACAAATTTTACATGTTGACTAAGTTTATCCCTGGGATATTTATAATATTCCTCAAATTCATAATTTGAAATTGAAATGCTAAATCGTATTCCTCTGTGTGCTTTTCTCAAACAATTCTTCGTCTTCATCCCATACAAAGTTTATAAGCATTCCTTGCACCGCATTGATTCCCTCATAAAACACCTGCTCATCCTTGAGAATATTCGACTGTTGCCTTTTATTTCCTTTAGCAATTTTGTACTGGAATGTACGATTTTAGTGTATTGCTCTTATGCCAATTTGTTTCATTTTCGTGCATTTCCACATTATGTTTCTTATTCTTTTCCTTGCTTTGCTCTGCTCTGAATTTCTGGATTTCCTGTACTCTCCTTCAATAAGTGTATTCTGTCTCTCCTGTTCCTCTGTTGTCGAAGCCTTTTCGGCATATTCTCTTCTTTCCCTACACACTCGGTAATGAAGACACTCAAATATACTGTACAAGAACTGAATAATAGAAGTGATGCTGGATTTGGTTCCCAGTCAATGGCGCCGATCCTGGGAGGGTGGGGGGAACCCAAAGCTCATGTGACCCTTGTATTTTTATGAATATGTATTTTATATGTATTTTCTCTTGTTATATGTATTGTTATATGTACTTTTTTTTATGAATGGGCCCCCCAAAGTTACAGAGAAATCGGCGCCTTTGTTCCCAGTAGGGCTTGCCTGAGATACAGACTTCAAAAGCAATTTGGATTCCATTTTAAATAGTATGTCGCGTAACGTATAGCCCCTGTGTTGAAAAGAATATTAACCTCCAATCAATACATCTTTTTTTTTAATTGCATATATTAATTATTTTAGATTTTTATGTAATGATTAATTATGGTGTTTGCTTGTCTCTCTTCCTATCGCTATTTGAAATTCATTCAAGATGTAGTATTATTTTTCAGCTTCTCAAAATCCCATGGCCAATATAAATTTGAATTTTTCGATTATCACGTCAAATGTAACTGACATTTCATTAGCACTATGTTATCATTTCAATTAACTTTAGAGAACCTTTGATTACTCTTACTTCAATCATACAATTTCTTCCAAGACAGCATTTCCCAACTCTATTTTTGACGGCTACCCCTTCGTGAATCCTATATACTTCACGTCTCTCCTCCTTCCTGCCGCTCATTGATCTGACCCTTTTTGCGATTTCAGATACTGCATTGAATTATTGAATCTTCCATAATAATAATAATAATAATAATAATAATAATAATAATAATAATAATAATAATAATAATAATAATAATAATAATAATAATAATAATAATAATAATAATATAAGAAGTAGTAGTAGGAGTAGCATAATTGATAATTATTTTGTCTCTGTAGGATACTTGAAAAGAGTACTTGGAACTAGACACAGGATTTAGCTTGAATTGGCTCATTTTGACTCGACTCGACTCGAAACTGCTCAAATTCGAATCGAGTTGCACGAAATTTTCGAGTCGAGGTGAAAAATGTCTGTTTCGAGTCGAGCTGAAAAATGTCTGTTTCGAGTCGAGTCGAGTTTCAAAGAAAACTCTCCCGTGCCCATCCGTAGCAGATACTCATTTTCTTTTGCGCAAAAAATCGAATCCCCACTACCCCCCTTAGGATATGTTTTATAATAAAAGCTATGTGATACCATCCCAGTTTGGATTAAGACCTAAGCCAAAAGTCATTTCATTTGACTTTTCAATTTGGCCGTGATGGTTAGGCACACATAATTACATTCAAATTTTTATTATAATAATTTATATATTACAGTAATTCAAAATTTATTATTTCCAGTATTTAGCTCCTCTAAAAGCTCACAGGCTGTTTCTCAAAAGCCAAGTAGTAGTATAAGTCCTATTGCTTTTATTACGATTACAAATATCAATATCCAAAAATGCCTGAAGTTCTTTTTTCACTTAGATATACACATCTCAAGTAAGTAAACAGAAACAAATGAAAAAGGAAAGGAAATGAAAGCCATGCAAGTAAAACGTAGACAAATTCACCAGTATTCAGAAAATGCTGTCTCAGAGTTGGCGTGGGTCAATGAAAACTTTACCCACGACCCACCATGACCCACCACCCACCGTGACCCACTCTGATCCACCATGAACCACCACCCACTGTGACCCACCATGACCCACCACCCACGGTAACCCACTTTGACCCTCCACCCACCGTGACCCACCATGACCCACCACCCACCATGAACCACTCTCATCCACTGTGACCTATTCTGACTCACCAAAACCCATCGTCATCAACTCTAAACACGATACACGGCCTCTTTTGTACTGACTAAAGAGTTTACACTTGTAATACAACAATACTGTGAAATTGTCACTAATCGGAGTTTGAATTTCTAGTCAATCGCTCAAGCACCACTCTGTTACAAAAAGGTAGATTTGACTTTCACGATATAATATGGTAAAGTGTTTGTCAGTGAGGAAATTGAAACAGTTCGAGGTGGGGGGAAATTAATGTGTGCCTAAAATATACTTGTACTAAGAGAGTATTCTTGCAAGTGTTAATTTCTGAACGCATTCAACAAGAAACTTCTATTCGCAGGAAAATACTCCTGTACAACATGGAAAAGGTTACGGTTTTTCAGTTCACAGTATTTTTCTCACAAAAAAAAAAAAAAAACTTGAAAAATAAGTTTTTCATAGTTTATAAATGTGCTCGGGTACCCTGTGTGAGAGCATCTCCATAAAGTATGCTCATAATTGTAATTTGTGTAATCACTAAAACACCACGTTAAATTTAAATTACAAATATGCATAATTGCAATTATTATGAATATTTATTCAAAGTAGTTTACCTAAAGCATAGAAGAGACTTACTAAAAAATAGGTACAAAGTTGAGTAACACAAATAAGCCATTAGTAATACAAGTATACATTTTCCGTAACTCGTAATTTTCCACCTTAAAACAATTCTGAAATCGGGTTTATTTCCTGTTGGTAACTTTTTCGTGGTAAATCATCCGCAGAGGAATGGTGTCCATCCTTCAGCCAAGAAATAACTAGTTCGTGTACTTTGAGCCTGTCTAGCGGTGGGCCATTAACATTGATGAACAAGTTGGACAATGTTTGATCACTTAGTCTATTTCTAATATCAGTCATCTGTAAATTCATAAGGGAAAATCCCCGTTCGCACTCTGTCGTGGAAATTGATAATACTTCTACCCGATTTCTGCAACTCATAATCGACAATCTGCTTGTTAGACTTAAGTCTGATAACGATTTTTCTTAGTCAGTTTTGAAATACTCAGCAAGAAGTGTCATTTTTCTATCACCATACAACATCTTTTCCATATCGACCATCTCAGTTGGCAATGTCGACTCATGGAAAACAGAAACTTCATCTACCACGCCTTCGATAGGGAATCTTGTGAATAAATTATCAATTAAAGCCTGATAAACTGATGATTTCTTATTTGTTTATAAATTTTTATTTTTACACATGAAGGTTTGATGCTATTACCAAGTTCCCAGTAGTACTTGCAGCACCTGAGGAAACTTTTTGGCCCCTGGGTCCCTGCCTCAGGACCCATGGTCCCTGGCCTGGGGTCAATGACTTGGGGTACCATGGCCCACCCCCTAAAATTTGGCAGGGGTACATAGGACCACCCCCCTTAAATTTTGGAAATTGCCAAATCTAAAAATTTGGTATGGTAGCCTGTGCAAAACAAAAATCAGTTTTCGTCACGAAACTGCTCCGACTAAATGAATCGATTCATTCTGATAGTGTTGGCAACACTGGAAAATTTCGGTAAGTATCGCTCAGGCACTGAGTTACAGCGAACACAACTAGATCCGAACCAACAACCTTAAATGTCTGATTCATCTCTAAATACAGCCAACTAAACAATAAGATTATGTGTATACGTCAATGCTTAGCACTGAGTCACCAAGGTTTCCTTCAAGGTCAAAGTCGCACACAAAGTAAAAAGATGACAACACAGACCTTCTATCTTTCTATATGAAACATAAACCTAGTGTGAAAACTGCTCGCACTGAAATGTATCAATGTAACATAACCTGTACATGTTCTTTTCATACGCGAAACTGTTCGCACTGAATGGAGTACGGTGACTCAGCGCTTGTCTCTAACGTATGAGGTTCCTGCTTCAATCCACAAAGAAGTAAGTTCATGTTTCCTCCTATCATTTTTCATCATCGTTTCAGGGGACGTTAAACTCAACATTTCCTGAAACTAACACAAAAAATCGAACTCGGGACCATTACATAGTAATCAACAAACTGAACTTCTCAATGGAGTATGGTGGCTCAGCGTTTTTTTTTTCTGATATGTGAGGTCTCTGCTTCAATCCGCAAGCAAGTAAGTTTATGATGTTTTCTCATTTCATCATTTCTCATCATCGGCGGGGACATTAAATTCAAAATTTCCTAAACTAGCACCAAGAATTGAACTCGGGACGATTGCAAGGTTCACCCCTGAAGCGGAACAAATTTGAGCACATAGTACTTATCAAATTTAAGGAAATCATTTTAAATATGCCTCCATATAACGTAATAAGGCTCCAAAGGGAACGATAACTTCCAAAAAGTAAACCATTGTACTCTATTATACAACGAAAATGTCTCGTGAAAGATAATAGGATAAGTTAAAAAACGTCCAAATTTTAATATTTTTTATACTCATCAAAGAGTACGAGATGCGATACTCCCCTCCCCCCAACTCCTGATGTAAATCAATGTGATCTTATGTGTCCTGAGTGATCCCTGCCATGCTTCAGCTTCCTCCCACACTTTCATTCCTTTCTCATCGTCACCGTCTCCTTTAACCTAACGTGGGACGTAAAACTAAAGATTTTTCATTTGCACCAGTGTTAGTCCATCTCATCAAAGGGATAACAATCCGAATCGCATGAGCTTCTTCCGGGAATCGAACTCTGGTCTCCCACGTTAAAGACGCATACGCTAACCGGTTAGCCACGGAGGAACTCCAAAGTTTTCGAGTTTCATATTAATACTAATACTAATTTATACTATTACTGAGGTCTACTAATTCATAATGTAATAGATCATCAAGAAAGAGATCAAACCTTGTTTTGGTAATTTTATACCCATAAAAGGGAACGAAACAAGCCATCATAAGTTCGAAGCTAAAAAATCCCAGTTCAGTGACGTCAAACGAACATATTAGCTCGAACCAACCACCTCTAATTCATTCATACCAGTAGAGGTGCGGTGGCTCATGCCCGGGGTCATTGACATAGGGGGCGCCCGCCGCCGCTAAAATTTGCGCCCCCGGGCGCCCGGCGCCCAATTTTGGGTTACATGTTTATGACGTCATAGGGTCACGTGATGTTAGGCAATGCCTTTTCTGGGTTACGTGAGGTTAGGCCACGCCTTTATGGGTTACGTGGTGTTAGGCCACGTCTTTATGGGGTAGTTTTACCGAGGGGGGTTGATTTTGTTTTCTTTTACGGCATAAAATTTTGGAGATCGTTACTTTTTAATGGAATATAGATGTATGTATAGTTTACTTTGCGGTATATAATTTCAATTTTTGCGCCCCTAGGCCACACCCCGTTCGCCTTTATGGGGTAGGTTGTTGATTTTGTTCCCTTTTACGGTATAAAATTTGGAGAATGTTACCTTATGATGGAGTACAGGTGTATGTATAACGTATTTGTGTTACTTGATTTTAATTTTTTGCGCCCCTGGAGTGTGACGCCGCTGAAATTTTGCGCCCCGGCCCCTTTAGTTTACATAGTTTACGATCCGCCTTTATGGGGTAGTTTCACGTATGAGTTTATTTGTTTCCTTTTATGGTTATAAATTTGAAGAATGTTATTTTCTTTTTTTTTTACCTTATAGGATGTATATATAGCTTACCTTATTTGGTTCCCTTTGATACGCCCATGCGCACACCTTAGCATTACGTCATGGGGTCACGTGGTGTTAGGCTGTATGGGTAGACCTACCGAAGGGGTGCAGGGGTACATAGGACCACATCCATTAAATTTTGGAAATTGCCAAATCTAAAAAAATTGGTATGGTAGCCTATGTACCTCTACTAGTATTGGGGGTCCACCTCGTTTCCTTTCATGGGTAAAAAAATTGCCAAAAATTCAAATTTCGGAGGATTTTGACCTAATTTATCCCCTTTGATGAGGTGTTATTACCCTATATGGATATATGTGCATATACAGGGTCAATTACCTTTCATAAGACATGGGTATATTTGTGCACCCCTTTAAAAATTTGGGAGGAGTACCTGGCCCTTCAGTGCGAACAGTTTCGCGTATGAAAAGAAGACGATCAGATTATGTTACATTACACATTTCAATGCGAGCAGTTTACACTAGGTTTATGTTTCATATAGAAAGATAGAAGATCTGTGTTGTCATCTTTTTACTTCGTGTGCGACTTTGACCTTGAAGAAAACCTTGGTGACTCAGTGCTAAGCATTGACGTATACACATAATCTTATTGTTTAGTTGGCTGTATTTAGAGATGAATCAGACATTTAAGGTTGTTGGTTCGAATCTAGTTGTGTTCGCTGTAACTCAGTGCCTGAGCGATACTTACCGAAATTTTCCAGTGTTGCCAACACTATCAGAATGAATCGATTCATTTAGTCGGAGCAGTTTCGTGACGAAAACTGATTTTTGTTTTGCACACAAAATTTTTTCTGAAACAGAATTTTGTTTGTACATAAAATTTTTTTCTGAAACAGAATTTTGTTTGTACATAATTTTTTTTTCTGAAACAGTTTTTGTTTTGTACACAAAAAATTTCTGAAACAGAATTTTGTTTTCGTACACAAAAAAAAATCTGAAAACATTTTTTTTCGTACACAAAAATTTTCTGAATCAGTTTTTTTTCGTACACAAAAAATTTTCTGAAACAGAATTTTATTTTGTACACAAAATTTTTTATTTCGTACACGAAAAAAAAGTTCTGAAACCAAAAATTTAGTTTGATTTTTTTCATAAAACATTTTTTTTAGAAATTTTATTTTATCGGTAAACTGATTCAGAAAAAAGAAATTGAAATCGCAGTACATGAAAAGAATTTGATTTTAGGATGTGAAATAAAACACAGAATCATGTTTTTGTACATTTATTTTTAGCATGTGAAACAGAATACAGAATTTCTTTTTCTTCAAAGGAAGACGTGTCCGTGACAGGTACAAATTCTGTAAAGAGAAAATAAAACATATGAATATGCATGGTAATATTTATTTTGTTTCCTGTGAAAGAAGAAAAACAGATTATTAACATCGAACTAACTGATCAAGAGAGAGTGAGGTGAGAAAAGAAACGCAAATGTGACGTACCTGAATTCCTTTTTTTTTCTCCACTGGTTTCTGCAAGGTGATGTCATCTGAGTTTGTCTCCGTTCGTGCATCGTTGAAGCATGTCCCGTGCACCGTCTTGATTCTTTGCCATGTTTGAAAGGTGATGTTGGTGGGATTAGGGAAAAATATGGCTGTTATACCCATAGGGCAATGTTTCGTATGTGTCTGGTATTAATCGGCGTTTTTTATAGTTGAAACTGTACTTCTTCTCTTCAGGTTTTGTGACAAGATGATGATCGTGGGTTCTGTAAATTTTGTGCGGCGTGCTAATGGAGATTTTTTCACTCGATTGATTTATGATCATTTGCTCCAGACTATTGAAATTTAACTTTTGACTTGCAGTATAATTGAGTGTGAATCCACGAATTTTGCATACATAACTGGTTGATTTCGTGTCGGGGTCGTAGATTTCCAAGGCGTACTGTTTTGGGCCACCAGACACGAATTTTTTAATGTATGCTTTTGGTCCAATTGATTCCAGTTCATTTGACATTGAACCAAGAAATACTTCTGGTTCTATTGTGGTCTGTGATGGTCGCTGCGTGAATATTACGGAATCTGTATCGAAATATAGTACTCTTTCTTGCAGCAATTCTAAATATTTGTAGAGTTCCAGACGAGCTTGACACGTTGTAAATGCTCCAAGGACAACATTAGCATTGTTACTTTGTACTGGAACATCATCTTCATACTGCCAATAAAGATATAACAACGAATCATTAACAGGTAAAATTTGGTTGACTTTTATGTCTGGAGCAGTTAATTTCTGATACAGTTCTTTGGGGTCGTTAAAGATGGTCGTTTGGCTGAAATTGTCTCTTATAGCGAGTCGTCCCCAGAAGGCATTCAAACAGAGTTTTGCAAGACTACGACGTGCAACCCAATACTATTAGCATTCTTCCTGCACGAGGATACCGTCACAGAAACAATCAGTCACGGATTGCTTTGCAGTGGCTTGCCTACATGGAAGAAAAAGAGGGCCATCCAATTCTACATGCTGCGAGAGGAAAAGAAGTTTATGTTGCTGGTTTTCATCTGGACGGCTACTACTAAGATCCCGACACTAAAGAGGAACACGTGTATGAGCATGCCGGCTGTTTTTATCATGGCTGTCCTCTATGTGTCCCTACAGGCCGTGATCAGCACTGAGTTACAGCGAACACAACTAGATTCGAACCAACAACCTTAAATGTCTGATTCATCTCTAAATACAGCCAACTAAACAATAAGATTATGTGTATACGTCAATGCTTAGCACTGAGTCACCAAGGTTTTCTTCAAGGTCAAAGTCGCACACGAAGTAAAAAGATGACAACACAGATCTTCTATCTTTCTATATGAAACATAAACCTAGTGTAAACTGCTCGCACTGAAATGTGTAATGTAACATAATCTGATCGTCTTCTTTTCATACGCGAAACTGTTCGCACTGAAGGGCCAGGTACTCCTCTCAAATTTTTAAAGGGGTGCACAAATATACCCATGTCTTATGAAAGGTAATTGACCCTGTATATGCACATATATCCATATAGGGTAATAACACCTCATCAAAGGGGATAAATTAGGTCAAAATCCTCCGAAATTTGAATTTTTGGCAATTTTTTTACCCATGAAAGGAAACGAGGTGGACCCCCAATACTAGTAGAGGTACATAGGCTACCATACCAATTTTTTTAGATTTGGCAATTTCCAAAATTTAATGGATGTGGTCCTATGTACCCCTGCACCCCTTCGGTAGGTCTACCCATACAGCCTAACACCACGTGACCCCATGACGTAATGCTAAGGTGTGCGCATGGGCGTATCAAAGGGAACCAAATAAGGTAAGCTATATATACATCCTATAAGGTAAAAAAAAAGAAAATAACATTCTTCAAATTTATAACCATAAAAGGAAACAAATAAACTCATACGTGAAACTACCCCATAAAGGCGGATCGTAAACTATGTAAACTAAAGGGGCCGGGGCGCAAAATTTCAGCGGCGTCACACTCCAGGGGCGCAAAAATTAAAATCAAGTAACACAAATACGTTATACATACACTTGTACTCCATCATAAGGTAACATTCTCCAAATTTTATACCGTAAAAGGGAACAAAATTAACAACCTACCCCATAAAGGCGAACGGGGTGTGGCCTAGGGGCGCAAAAATTGAAATTATATACCGCAAAGTAAACTATACATACACCTATATTCTATTAAAAAGTAACGATCTCCAAAATTTTATGCCGTAAAAGAAAACAAAATCAACCCCCCTCGGTAAAACTACCCCATAAAGACGTGGCCTAACACCACGTAACCCATAAAGGCGTGGCCTAACCTCACGTAACCCAGAAAAGGCATTGCCTAACATCACGTGACCCTATGACGTCATAACCATGTAACCCAAAATTGGGCGCCGGGCGCCCGGGGGCGCAAATTTTAGCGGCGGCGGGCGCCCCCTAGGTCAATGACCCCGGGCACGTAACCCCAAAAATGGGCGCCGGGCGCCCGGGGCGCAAAATTTTGGCGGCCGAGGCGGGCGCCACGCTCCAGAGGGCGGAAAATTTGCCTCAAGTCCCGCGATTACTACTTTCCCTATCCCGTCTAGAAAGCGAAAGGGAACGAGGTTCCTGGAAAGTGTTCAGAGGTGAATGAGACTTTCCCTCCTTCTTCCGCTTCAATTACCACATTGCTGTTTGTCATGTGCCAAATTACGATGAATTTAAATTAAATTATCATAGTATAATTATATCCTTGTTGAATTATCAATACTTTTCAGTGGAAAAAAGGATGAAATTTGAAAGTTCCAAATCAAGGTAAGTAGACCAACGTAAAGGGAAAAAAAGTGTAAAATTTTCCATATAATTATGGGTACAATCCAAACTTAAAATTTCCTTGTAATTAAGCTTACAGTACAAATTTTATGCCTATTTTAGTCATAAGTTTTTGGTCGATTGCCCTGTGCTGTAAGCGCTTCATATAATAAACATAAGCTTAAGCCAAGCACTGTATTTTTTGTTTCTGATTTTTTTTTCTTAAATAACATCGATCGTTTTCGATCATTTTTACAAACCAACTCACTACCAATTGTCCATATATAGAAAGTGCCCCCGCCACACACACACATAAAGAAGAATTTTAAAAATGCTAGGACACATTCTGTTCACTTTCAATAAAGGGTTAAGGTGGATCACTACCCGGAAGTCAGTATAAGCATTAATTCATTGCCTTAACCAACGCGTAAAGAAATGGCACATATTATAAGTATTGCACTATAAAATAGAGTTATGAGTCAGCTACAACATGAGATACTATTTTCTTTTCTTATGTATTCTGTTAGCTAAAAAAGTAACATATAAGAGGAAAACTTGATCAGTTTTAAGATGAGTACGCAAGATGGCGCTTGCTGTTCGATTTTTCTACTCCTGTGCTAAGTTTTATGAAATTTTTACTTACAAGCATAAATTAATTTACAAGTAGTTGTCTCATTACGGAATATGGATATTATATTACCGTTTTTCGAGTTGTGTTGTACATTTTAACCAAATATTTAGTGTTTACGGAAATAGTTTTAGCGGCTGAATCTCATGCTTACGCAGGACGCCATAATGCTTCGTTGCCAAACTTACATGTGTACTGTTGCAGTCACAGTAGTAGGACAATTCCTTGTAAGCGTTTGAAGTCCAGAGGCGAAATCTGTGAATTGTGACAAAACTATTATAGTTAATAAAAGTTGAAATATATATATAAAAGAAAAATCCAACTCTAAGTAAAAGTCGAAGAGCCAAAGGAAGCAAAGAAAAAGGGAGAATAAATTGAAGAAACAGCTAATCGCTTTTCAATTTTTAACTGTTTGTTTCCACGTAATATAAAGATAGTTTATTTTGACGATCATTTTGAACGTTAAATATCTAGCCTAATATGTGTTCTTTCTTTTTCTTCTTATCTTTCTTTTCTTTCTTTCTTTATTTTTGCTGAAACTTAATTTGCTTATGTAAAATATAATATAATATCTTTTTTAAAATAATATATATATGTTTTTAAGCTTCCATACATACACGAATAGTTGCCTGAACCCGTTAGTGGAAAATAGTAATTAATTCCACTTACTAGGGAAGGTCGTTTAATGTTACTCTGACTTCATATTGATACTATGCTCAGTCGACTCCTTTTTACATATGAAACAATTAGGCAACCGCAGAAATCCTCGATCGCAAGCTTGTTCGAATTATGGGCGTTAAAATTTCAAAATTGAACAGATTTTGAAAAAAGTTTGAAGAATCTATTTTTTAAAGATACACGCTTCATTTTTGGTACTGAGGTGTTTTCTTGGGTACTCGACGGAATGGTGAGGTCAAAACGTACGCATTTTGCAAGATAAGGGAACTTATTGGGGAAGGGGTGAAGGGTAATGGCGTCTTACAACTTGCAAATTGCATCCTATTTAGCATACCGGATAAATAGGCTAATTAAATTTATTTGAAACCAACTGTATTGTCATTCAAAGGTCACTTTTTGTGTGGCCACCTAAACATTAAACAATGACATTTGTCTCCGAAACGCTTTGCCGCGGGACTTAACTTCAACGCGACTCCCAACCCAGCCGGCCTCTGTGCATTGTGGAAAAACTGAAATATTTCAGTTGAACATCCGATCATTATATCCTTTAGGCTAAGGAAGACGATGATTAAGGCAAGTGAATGATGATGGAAGAATTGAAGGAATAAGAAGAAGGGAGGAAACAGGACTACCCCGAGTAAACCCATGGACATGATGGTATCCATTGTGGAAGACGGTGTTTCAATATTTCATAGCTAGCAATTTTTTTGAAATTTTCAACGGATTTCAATGGCGATTGTTTGAAAATAGTGGCCAAACATCACACAATATTTTACGGTATTTCGCAAGAAATGTGACCAAAAAACAAACAATCGGCTAGAGATTATGTATGCAAACAGTGGTTTTCTCGAAATTAAGTCACTTGGTTCACAACTTTGAGCGCACATTCCCGCTAACCATTTTTTTCTTCTTTAAATTTTTCGGTCTATTTTCTCGTTGAATATCTTAAAATATTTCCTGGAGTATGACCAATATTTCCCCATAATCGACATTCCAATTGCTGAAAACTAAGCACATGGCTAGCGATGATGTATTAGAACACCGTATTCTGCGATGCATAAGTATAGGCCAACAGGATTCGGATTACCGCGGCAGGGCAAGCCTGTCTGGCGCTGCTCGAACTGTTTAGACCTAGCTACAGAAGGGGAAGAACCAAGCCAGTAGTCAGTCCAAAAATGCAGGGGGGTGGTACACTGAATTTCAGCTCTGTCAGTTTAACGGTTTGCGAGATACTCATTTTTTTCCGCAAAAATTCGGATCCTCTCTATCTCCTTAGGATATTATGCATTATAATAAAAGCAATATAATATCCCAGTTTGGATTAAGGCCTAACTATATACCAAAAGTAATTTCATTTTGACTTTGCAATTTGACCGTGATGATCAGGCACACATAGTTATATTCATTTTTTTATATAATAATTTATATATTACAGTGATTCAAAAATGTATTTTTTTCCCAGTAGTTAGCTCCTCTAAAAAGTCACAGATCTCCAAAGCCAAGTAGTAATTTAAGTGCTATTGCTATTATTACAATTAAAAATACCAATATACTATTCAAAAGTCCTGAAGTTCTTTTTTCACTTGGTTAGATATACTCACCTCAGGTAAGAAGACAGAAACAAGTGGAAAAGGAAGGGAAATGAAGGTTTTGAAAGTAAAAGGAGGACAAATTTACCAGTCTTCAGTAGATACTGTCTACAATGCATTGAGCAGAGAGGGTCGGTAGAACATACTGAGTCGGCAGGTCGCAGTGGGTCATGGTGGGTGGTGGGTCGCAGTGGGTCATGGTGGGTGGTGGGTCACATTGGGTCACGGTGGGTGGTGGGTCGCAGTGGGTCACGGTGGGTCGTGGGTCATAGTGGGTGGTGGGTCGCAGTGGGTCACGGTGGGTGGTGGGTCACAGTGGGTCACATGCTGTTAACCCACGACCCACTAACCCACTCAGAAAACTTGACCCACTTGACCCACTGACCCACTCCATCTCTGCTGCCTATAATGCAGAGAGTCGGTGGATCAAAGTGAGCCATGGTGAGTGGTGGGTTGCAGTGGGTCATGATGGGTGGTGGGTCTCAGTAGATCACATGCTGTTGACCCACGACCCAATGACCTACTCAGAAAACTTTACACACTGACCCACTCCATCTCTAGTATAAAACACTCTGACCTTGAACAATTACTATTACCAATATTAGGATTAATTGCATTGTATTTTCACTCACAATGTTTTTATTTAAATCCCTATCTTCCGCACCAATTTATAAAATTCCGTCCATATGTCCCTACGGTTACCAGAAATGTCTAAATATTTCCAAGTTAAAGAAAGATACATATCCCTACAATAGACAACACTTATATTTACTGTAGTTAGTTACCATATACAGTGCAATGAACACTTTCAGGCCCATTGCTAGTTTTGTATATATATGCTTATATTTAAAGGAAATTTAATATTCTTATTAAATTCTTCTTTATTAATACATATATAATTAGGTTAAGGAACCAGCGCTGGTAAAATTATTATAGATTGGTATTTTTGTCTATTAATCTTTATATAAATTTATATATTTCATGTGTGCATTTATGTATTGTTTAATGTATATATATATATATATATATATATATATATATATATATATATGTATATGTTAATCTCTAAAGTTATTCTTTTCAGTTTTAAAAGAAATCAATTCCAAGTAAGGCAAAAGTTTAGTAGCTAGCTAGCTCATTTGGAAACACTGCTAAGCTCAGTGACAGTTTCTTCTCGTCGTAGCGGAGAGGGGGGAAGCTGTTAAATCGTATATAAGTAAGAAGGGAAATGGCAGCGAGGAGGCAGAATTTGGATTCTTTTGATAGAGTCGAGACGGAATTTCTAGCGGGCGGAGCTTTCGTGCTCTTTGGGTCTCTTTTTGCTCCGCGACTTTTCTTTTTAAGTCAGAGCAGGGGTACAGCCGAAAGAGATGGCTGTGTATAGGGTCAACCATTAGACTAGTTAAGCGGAATACGAATCAGAATATTTGAGTTCTGGTTGTATGTCCATGGGTATAGTCTAAGGATAGGTTCGATTCCCGGATAGGAATATTTAAAGAAATGAAATTTAGTAGGGATCTTTAGATCTATTGTGACAACGTTCCTTCCGAACTCTGTATGTTTTCAGAAATTTTCTTTATTTGATTTTAGGGAAGGCTGTTGCTATGGCAACCGAGCCGGATGAGTAATTTATACTTTTTTTTTCGGTTAGTTGCATTTGACTAGCCGATTAGATTTTCACAGCTGATTCCTCACATAAGGGGATGGTAGGCTGTTGTTTGTTTTGATTTTTTATTCCTACTACCGAGCCTGAGTGAAGGTGCTTTATTCCTAAATGAAGGAATTTTCCCTTTCCCTTTACCTTATTAAAGTCTGTTAGCTAGCTATTTCCTTAAGGGTTGTCCAATAAAGGGCGACTCCTGAATTAGGGACTTAGGCCAGACAGTTCTCAGAATGTTGGGTCTGTCTTTAGAGTATGTGAGGTTCATGATGGCTTGTACGAGGACGCATGTTCAGAACCTCTCTTAAGGAATTTTAGACAAATTTTAAAGGAAGCTTCATGTTTGGAGCGAGCTGTTATTTAAGGTTTTAAATAGGTGGGGACCTCTGGGTCTAGAGGTGTACCTCAACGAATTTTTTTTTGATTAGAGAAATCATTTTTCACTTAGGAACATTAATCTCAGAGAACATTTTTGTTGTTTTTTTTTTGGAATTTTTAATAAACTAGTCTACTTGGAAAAGTGATTGATATAAAATTCCCTGAACCTTGGGTATTGATATTAAGTTTATTGTTTGGTAGTTACCTAGACGATTAGTAAACAAATTTATTTATATTATGTGAATGCCGCAGTAATTAAGTTTCAGGTTTGGAAGCGTAGTATAAGATAGTAGAGGGAACATACTATATGATATACGTGTTATATAGGGCACATCACATAATTTTGGGGGCTGCTGTCCAGGATATTAGGCTTTTCTTTTAAGTAGTATATGCGTTTAAGATCAGGGAAGATACTGAGAAATATGGAGTCCAATTCTATAGAATTAGAAGCTTTGAGACAAGCTCTGAGCATGGAAAGAACCGAACAGTTGAGCGCTGAGTCTCTATTAGATTTTATTAGGAATTTAAAAGACTCGCAAAATGCACAGAAAAGTGAAAATGCTAGTTGCTCGTGTAGACAAGATTTTGAGGAGGTGAAATTACAGCTTTCTCATTTTTCTGGGGATCCGTCGCAAGATCTATTTGAGTTTTTGTCTAGTTTAGAAGACTTTGCGGCACATAAACAAGTCTCGTTAGAGATTATTCTAGAAAGAGTCGTGCCAAAAGTCTTAGAGCGGGAAAGTAAGGAATGGTTCCAGTTTAAGAAGCCATTCGCAAATTTTGCGGAATTCAAAGACAGCTTCCTTAAGGAATATTTTAGTTTTAATTATAAGGAAGAGATTGAATCGCAATTAGTGAGTAGGATTCAGAAACCAAGTGAACCTCTAGCGCGTTTTGTTAGGGAGATGTCACTTCTGTTTAAGAGATTGCCTGACCCTCCACGAGAAGTAGAACAAGTAAAGAAAATTTTGACCAAGGTACACCCGAAGTATAAGGTCTATTTACATGAAAAAGAGTTTTCTGGATTGAAACAGCTAGAAGCGTATGCTTTAAAAATACAGTCATATTTATTAGAGGAATTGAATTACGTAAAGTCTCATGAGGTTGAACCGAAAAGGGCAGACTTAGCTGTAGTTGCGACAAAGGGGACGGTTGTAGACAGTGCGCCGGAAATTAGAGCAGAAGCTCTAAACCCAGCTGTTTTTAAAAGACAAGTTAAAGTTGTAGGCGAGAATACTAAGGAAAAACAGCCGATAAAATGCTTTTTTTTTTTGCAAATCTGATGGGTATAAAAAATCTGTCTGCGAAAAGTTTAAAAAGTGGAAGATAAATGCAGGAAAAGAGAACGTATCTGCAGCCACTTTTGTTAGGAAATTAGCGACAAGTAAAAATGCACCGCCATATATATTTGGATATTTCTATAGGCAGCCGACAGAACTTTTCTTGGATTCTGGGAGCCAATTATCTATCACAGATGGAAACACTGCTAGGAGATGGGAAGAACAGGGCGCTCGAAGTAAAAAAAATAAAGCAGGAAATTTCGTTGGCCTCAGGGCGTGTTTTCGCGCACAAGCTTGTTTTTCCAACTTTCTGTATAAAGAAAAAGAAATTGTCGCATCCATTTTATGTTTTAGAGTCGGCTAACATTCCCGTTATAGTTGGAAATGATTTGTTAACGAAAGCTAAAATAGAACTACACATGTGCAAAAATGGTTGGCGTTTTCAGAGTGAAGAGAAACTAACATGTTTTATTGAGCCACAAAGACATAACACTAACAAAGGGAGGTGCAATAAGAGGGCAAATATGCGAGCACTAGACATGGGTTCAGCCTTTTCTTCTGAAATGAAAGAAGGAGGAAAAAAGATGTCTGGTAGCGTTGCAGAATCTCCACAGAGAGAGAGGAAATTGAGGACCGATTGGGAAGAAAAGATAAAGTATAACGGATCAGGTCATTTTTTACGGCCGCGTCGGCCAAAGACAAAACCTCCGGGGCCAGGGAACCACTAATAAAGGCTACAATTCTGGGGGGAGAAACATATCTTTATGCGGATAGCGGGAGCTCTCTCTCCTATGTTTCGCAAAAAGAAGCAGATAGGTGGGAAGCCAAAGGTTGCAAATTCAGAGAGGACACTTTGTTTTTGTCTCTAGCCCAGGGGACAGCTATTTCTCAAAAGAGCACTATAGTCGATGTTTTTATTAGGGGTATCCGTATAAGACAAAAGTTCCATCTCCTCCCCCTCCTTATAAAAGACGCGATTTTCTCCAGAAAAGTAATTTTTTTTATATTTCTCAGAATGGCTGGAATATTGACGATCGTTTACAGCCTGTTTGTGTTTTTGACTCTGAAAAGAAAGAAAAAAGGTCGCACTTGGATGACTCTTTGTATATTCAAGAGGGACAGGACACCGTTATAGAACAGATGTTGTCTCGTGTCGCTATTGATAAAGATACAAAAGAGAGGTTGAAAGGAATTTTAGAGGAACATAGAGAGGCCTTTAGCCATAAACCGGGACTTACACATCTAATAAAACATAGCATAAATGTTCGGAATCCAAAACCATTTTCATCTAAATTGAGGCCGCTCTCTTTTGAGAAGAGAAAGATAATCGAAGAAGTTCTTGACCAAATGGCAAAAGATGGGATCATTGAAAAAACACTTCACTCTAAATGTATCAGTGCTCCTATTTTACACCAAAAGAAAAATGGTGATTATAAGCTAATAATGGACTCGAGAGTTTTGAATTCAATGACTGAGGGTCAAAAATACAGTCTTCCTAGTATGACAGAAGCTCTATCTTATTTAGGAAATAAGCGTTATTTTATATCACTGGATATTATATTCGCGTTCTCACAAATTGAGTTTGATGAGCAGAGTAAGGAATTTACTACCTTTATTACGCATAAGGGCTTATTTAGGTTCACAAGAGGGTGTTACGGCATCAAGGATCTTCCGCATAGTCTGGCTAAGCTCATGCAATTGGTGCTTAAGGAACTTTATTTTACTAAAGTTATAGTATACTATGATGACATACTATGTGGCGGAGAAACAAAAGAAGAACTTCTCGAAATTTTAGATGAGACATTAAATATAATTAAAGAGGCTGGGTTAACCCTAAATCCTGATAAGGCGGTATTTTTCGCTCAAGACATTAAATTTCTTGGCCATCGTATTAGGCCTGGGTATATTTCTTGTACTGAAGAAAAAATCAAAATGGTCAAAAGTTTCAGAGACCAAGAAATGTAAAACAAGTCCAAGCGCTTTTAGGCTTTTTTATTTTTTTTCATTTTCGGATCAAGGGGATTGCTGAAATTTTAGCGCCAATAACCGATCTTTTGAAGAAAGATAGACCGCTTATATGGGCTCAAGTTCATGAGGAAGCGTTGAATAAATTAAAAGAGGCTCTAGCGGAAGACCCCAGGCTTCTCCTACCTAAAATGGGGGAGCCGTACCACATATTCGTAGATGGCTCTAGTATCGCGTCGGGGTACACTCTGTGTCAAAAAGATGACCAGGGGAATCTGGGGGTAGTGGCCTATGGGTCCAGGAATATATCACCGGTACAGGCGAAGTACAGCGCAACACATCTCGAACTTTTGGCTATAGTATTAGCTTTAGAGAAGTTCGAAATTTTCTTGATGCATGCACCTGTCGTGTATGTGTACACTGACCACAAACCGATTTTGACTATTCTTAAGTCGAGTAAAATCTCTCCGATGTTAAGTCGCTGGGCTGCGAGAATTTCTCGATTTCCTGTGGTTTTGAAATTCTTGCCGGGAAAGAAACAGCCAGTAGATATGCTTTCTAGATTAGAAGGAAATTATACAGAAGGGCCAGAATTTGAGGGTTCCGCTGAAGCAAATGATTTACTTCCTCTTGAATCGGAAAGTGACAAGGGCTTTCTGAAGGTGGAAGTAGAGGGCCAGAAGTTGATAGATATTCAGGATCTTCCTTCTAATGATTTATTTTTCATAGATGTTCAGAGGACTAAGGAGATAAAAACTCTGAAGAAGGAACTGAAGAGGAAGCGAAACGATGAAATTCCTCTGAGTGGTAGGTCGTGCTACATTACAGACAGGGAGAAGTTACAGTTTATGTCTGAGTTACCTTTTAATATTTTGGCTGTAAGTAAGGACGAACAAGTTGAGGGATTTCCAAATTCTTATGATTTACAAGATTTCGAAAAATGGCGATAACTACAAAGGGCTGACACGCTTCTTGGTAAATTGATTGATTATAAATGCGGAGAGAAAAGAAATTTTTCCAGGCGACTTAAACAGACTTTGAGACAGCTCGATAGAGTTACCTTCTTTAATGAAGAGAATATTTTGATGAGGACTGTCAAAATTAAGGGGGAAGAAAAGGATGTAATATGGGTACCAGATAAACTGCGGGCCACAGTTTGTAAAGCAGCCCATATTGAGAAGGAGTCAGGGCATCCATCCTTCATAGAGACTTTAGATAGAATCAGAAATCGTTTTTTCTGGAAAGAAATGAAGAAGAATGTTAAAGATTTCACGAAGGCTTGCGTTCCGTGTAGCAGTTTTAAGGAAAATATTAATACGAAGTTCGGATATATGGAGAGTTCCTTAGTAAAAGCACCCGGAGAAGTTCTGTATGCGGACAATCCAGGTCCAATCACAAAAACTAAAGTAGGAGGGTATCGGTATTGTTTAGTATTGGTAGATGCTTTCACAAGGTTAGTGAAACTTTTCCCTCTTCGAAGGCTTACAGCAAAGATTATGGTTGAATGTATTCTGACTTTTTTCTCAGAATTTGGAACATATCAAAGGTTAGTGCCGGATAATCACAGTATTTTCAATAGTGAAATTTGGAAAAAGGCCATGGAGAGCTTAGGGGGTAGATACAGCTTTATCAGTTCATATAGGGCGCATGCTAACAAGGCTGAAAAGGCAATAAAGGACGTTAAGTGTCTTTTAGGCATATATAATGCAAAGCACGAGAACTGTAATCAGGATTTGAAATTAATTGAATTCGCTCTGAATTCAAAGAAATGTTCAAGCACTGGGTACTCTGCACTTTATTTACATTTTGTCAGGGAGCTTCGACATCCTTGGTTAGATTTAGAAACCAAGAAAGAAAGGGAGACAAGTTTGAATGTCGATCACCCCAAATATGTGGCCGAGTTGAGGAACAGGTTGGAGAAAGCTTACCCACGGGCGAACAAAATTCAAGAAGAGAAGCATAGAGCATATGGGAAGATTTATAATAAGGGAAGACGACCAAGTCCTTTTAAAGTAGGACAAGATATATGACTGAGAGCCATTAGGATTTCCTAGCCTACTCAGAATATTAGCGCATCGTTGGCGAATCGATATTCTAGTCCATGGTGTATACAGAGTCAGGTAGCCGCCAACACATTTTTGGTAAGAAACAAGTGGTCCGGGAGGACAGTAAATACCAATGCAGATATGATGAAACATGTTTTTAAAGCTCCCGACTTTGCTAAACACGTCGTCGAATTACAAGCTGAGTACGTGAAGGAAATCAGTCCGAACGAAATAAAGAAGAAAGATGGGGGGAGAGTAAAACTACCCACCGACCATGTAGTTTGATTTTTTTTCTCTTTTTTTTTTTTGAAGTTGGATTTTGTAAACAACAACCTTCCTTAGAGATGTTTTTATTTTATCTAGTTCAAGCTTAGTTCGCTTCGAGAGCAGTTCACGTCACGAGACGAGACCATAAAGTTCAGAGCCTTAGTTTCTCTAAAGTTGCATTAAGACAGCATGTCTCGCCAGACTAGGTCAGTATACGTAGGTGCCAGACCAAACCCTGAAAACCCGTTAAGGCTTCAATTATTATGCCACGTTGATGCACCGGAAAACAATAAAAGAAGAGCAATGTTTGCTCAAGATGAAACTTCAAGTTCCAAAAGAAGCCGAGTGGAAGCGGCCGAAATGACACTAAAGGATATTCGTGACATGCAGTGCGAGCGGCTTAAAGAGGAGGAGCACCATTCTTTTGAGCATCTTCCGGGTCCCTCAAGAACGCAACACGGGGACGAGGATTTCATAGACCTTTTTACGGATGGAGGACTGGGAATTCCAAGGACTCCAGGGAAAAAATCAGGTTTCCGGAGAGAAAAGAAGAAGCATCCAAAATCAGGAGGAAGCTGGATCTTTAAGGATTGATTTGTAAGTCAATAATTCTCTTTTTTTCAGGAAAGTGTTATTTGGTTCAAAATTGATTCGTGAATTGTTCGAGACTTTAGACTTTCGAGGCAGCCATAAGTCCTCGAGACAATTATCAATTCTGATTTTTTTGTGTGTTGTAAATAATTGTGCTGATTGTGTGTTTTTGGAAGTGAATTTTCCCTCAATGTGAACGGGGGAAAAAAACTGTTCCGGACTTCAGAATTTTGGGCACTCATAAGTCCCAAATTCATATCTTATCAAAGTTTAAGTGAGTGTATGTGAAATTTGTGTTTGGGTTTCGAAAGTGATTTTTTCCCTTAATGTATTCGGGGGAAAAAGACTGGAATAGACTATGAACTGTGAGAGTTAAGTGAAAACACAGTTTTTTTCTTTTTTTTTTAAAGGTCGCGGTATATGCAATGAGCACTTTCAGGCCCATTGCTAGTTTTGTATATATATGCTTATATTTAAAGGAAATTTAATATTCTTATTAAATTCTTGTTTATTAATACATATATAATTAGGTTAAGGAACCAGCGCTTGTAAAATTATTATAGATTGGTATTTTTGTCTATTAATCTTTATATATATATAATCTTATATATATATTTCATGTGTGCATTTATGTATTGTTTAATGTATATATGTATATGTTAATCTTTAAAGTTATTCTTTTCAGTTTAAAAAAAAACAATTCCAAGTAAGGCAAAAGTTTAGTAGCTAGCTAGCTCATTTGGAAACACTGCTAAGCTCAGTGACAGTTTCTTCTCGTCGTAGCGGAGAGGGGGGAAGCTGTTAAATCGTATGTAAGTAAGAAGGGAAATGGCAGCGAGGATCTGCGTCAACTGCCAGGGGCCGCATCCGGCGAACTACCATGGATGCCCCTACATCCAGGCGGAAAAGAAGAAGCGAAAGGGACAGAAGCAGGACATTCCACCGTCCGCCAATGATAAACGCAAGCAAGAGCCAACAAAGAAGCAAACACCTCCAGCGGACAAGAAGAAGGAGAGCACCAGGACCAGGTCCAACACTCAAGAAACCGCGCCCACCACACAACCCCAACCGGAGGAGACCATGATCACACAGCCAATCACGCAAGACAGCCAGACCACCACTACAAGCAACGCACCAACCAACCACCGCCTCCCACCGCTGGGACAGCAGCAGCCACCACAGCAGAGACTACAGCACCGTCCGACCTTAACACCGCAACAGTAGACAACTCCCTGGTCAGCACCCTGAAAGAGATAATGAATCTTCTGACCGGATTGAACGTAAGGAAGTTCCTTGACACCCTCAAGACCGGCCTACACAAGATCAACGAAGCCAAAGACTAAGTCTCCAAAATGACCGCCATCGTGGAAGTTGTCGCCGCACTGATCGATGATGGATCCCAGTAAAACCAGAATCAACCGGGACATCAGAGTGATCTGTTGGAATGCAGATGGCATCAAAACTCAACAGGATGAGTTCACGGACTTCCTGACAAGGGAGAGTGTCGACGTCGCGCTCGTCAGCGAGACCTGGCTCAAGCCTCACGACATCTTCCGCATCAGGAATTACGTCGTCTACAGAACAGATCGACCAGGCATCGAAGGTGGCACGGCAGTCATCGTCAAGAGACAGATCCCACACGATCCAGGCCTAACCCTACACTCACCGGAGGGATCGATGCACTTGATCTCGGCGTACAAGCCTCCAGCTCAGCCACTTCACGCCCCGGACCTCCAGCTCCTAAGAAGACTGGGTCACCGCATCTTCATCGGTGGTGACCTAAACTGTAAGCATCCGGAATGGAATTCCCGTGTGTCCAACGTTAACGGAAGAGCACTCCAACGAGCGCTGAGAGGAATAGACGTCATACCAGCAGCACCCACGGAGCCCACCTTCTATCCGCAGAACGGCAACCTGCCTGATATACTGGATATGACTCTGACAGCCAACGTAGCAATCCTGGAGGGACCAGATGTCATCCATGCGCTACAGTCGGATCATATTCAAGTGATAACAACCGTATCCATCAGGCACTACACACCTGCAGACCAACTACCGCAGGAGAAGACCACCGACTGGAACCTGTACACACGACTACTGGCCGAAATGGTGGACACACAGCTTCCAATGGGAACACCGACGGAGATAGATGCAGCGACCCAATCTCTGACATCAACAATGCAGTCTGCGCTACGTCTGGCAACAACTCGGACGGCAGAACACCAAGAGCAGCAGGCAGACCACGAAGAACTTCGCACCACCGCACTGGTACACATGAAAAGATGGGCGCGGAAGAAGTGGCAAACTTCGAGGCAACCGCAATACAGACAACACTGCCAGGGTGAAGAAGAGACTGAGGAGACTCAAAATCCAAAAATGGGACAAGACGCTGCAAGAACTGGACGCACCATCGCCGGACTTCTGGAGGTTTCTGCGCTCCATCACGAAACCCCAAGGACCGACTCGTACGCAGCCGATTCGAGGCCCACAAGGAATGGCATATTCTGCTTCAGATCAAGCCGGACTCTTCGCAGCACATTGGGAAGATACATTCAAGGAACATCAGATCCAACCGGATCCAGCCACCTTGGAAGCAGTAGAGGAAAGCCTACGGCTCACCCAATGCCCAGCAGACCAACTGACCACGCCAAGAGAGGTTCAGCAACTGATCAGGAGAATACATCCCAAGCGAGCAGCCGGAACAGACAAGATAGCTCCTCTAGCGATCAAGCATGCCCCACGGAAAGTGATAGTCCTCCAATGTAGAATTACCAACGGTATCCTGCATACAGGCCATTACCCTTCCTGCTGGAAGGAGGCCAGACTCATAATGATACCAAAAGGAAAAGGATCAAGATCAGAAATCAAGAACCACAGGCCAATAAGCCTCTTGTCACATATCAGCAAGGTGGCCGAAAGGGTCATCCAGAGAAGACTTCTCCAGCAGCCAGAAGAATTGAACATAGTGCCGCAGCACCAGTTCGGATTCAAATCTGGCCATAGCACGACCCTGCAACTGGTCAGAGTAACAGAAAACATCACGCACCAGTTCAACGCCGGAGGCCACACTCTGGGAATTTTCCTCTACATCGAGAAAGCCTTCGATAGAGTGTGGCACTCCGGACTCATCCACAATCTCAGGATAGCAGGAATTTCGCCATACCTAGTCAAAGTGATCCACAGCTACCTCCAGCTTCGCACCTTCAAGGTGCACCATGCTGGGGCAACTGCAGCAGCAAGACAGATTAGAGCAGGGGTCCCTCAAGGATCATGCATATCCCACCTGCTCTACAGCATATACACAGCCGACCTCCCGACGACTGCGCGCACAATGACGGCCACCTTTGCTGATGACACTGCGATCTTCGCAAGTAACCACAACCGGAGGTATGCAGAAGTGGCACTCCAGAGGCATCTGAACTACATAGAGGACTGGACCAGGAAGTGGAAAATCAAAATAAACCCAGTGAAGACAACGCTCGTCGACTTCGGAAAACATCACAAGAGGAGGGACTACAACCTGACGTTGCACGGTACCCATCTTGAACAGCAACCACAGGCCAAATACCTAGGAGTCATCCTAGACAGAAAGTTGACGTTTGGCCAACACATCAACGAAACGACAGCAGCTGGCACAAGAAGATGCAAAGCACTCCTTCCGATTCTCCTCAGTCCACAACTATCCCATGAAGCACGAAGAAATGTGTACGTAATGTGCATTCGTTCCCTACTGCTGTACGCGCACCCAGCCTGGGAGCATGCAGCGCAATCCCACCTTCGGCGCCTCCAGACAGTACAAAACCGAGCAGCAAGAGCGATAACAGGCCATTCCCTGGACACATCAATAGCGCAAATACATGAAGACTTGGAACTGCCTCTCCTCAGCGAGGTAAGGCAAACGCTCTCGACAAGATTCTGGGCAAACGTCCGATCACAAACGAACCCAGCAGTCGCCCAGATTGGAAACAGACCACCACCGCCAAGAAGAACTTATCCAATGCCAGGCCCAAGATAGGCTAGACCGAAGATAGCACAAAGGACTCGCGACAGTTGCAGTCCTTCAGAACAGCTACGTTAGCATCCAGCAGCCAAGTCACTACCACACATGGAAGGCAGGAGCTTAGGCTCGAAACTTCACGCAGAAAACCGTCAAGAAATCTCAATGCTCTCAATGCAGCGAGGAAGCAGAATTTGGATTCTTTTGATAGAGTCGAGACGGAATTTCTAGCGGGAGGAGCTTTCGTGCTCTTTGGGTCTCTTTTTGCTCCGCGACTTTTCTTTTTAAATCAGAGCAGGGGTAGAGCCGAAAGAGATGGCTGTCTATAGGGTCAACCATTAGACTAGTTAAGCGGAATACGAATAAGAATATTTGAGTTCTGGTTGTATGTCCATGGGTATAGTCTAAGGATAGGTTCGATTCCCGGATAGGAATATTTAAAGAAATGAAATTTAGTAGGGATCTTTAGATCTATTGTGACAACGTTCCTTCCGAACGCTGTATGTTTTCAGAAATTTTCTTTATTTGATTTTAGGGAAGGCTGTTGCTATGGCAACCGAGCCGGATGAGTAATTTATACTTTTTTTTCGGTTAGTTGCATTTGACTAGCCGATTAGATTTTCACAGCTGATTCCTCACATAAGAGGATGGTAGGCTGTTGTTTGTTTTGATTTTTTATTCCTACTACCGAGCCTGAGTGAAGGTGCTTTATTCCTAAATGAAGGAATTTTCCCTTTCCCTTTAACTTATTAAAGTCTGTTAGCTAGCTATTTCCTTAAGGGTTGT
Organism: Thermobia domestica; assembly: GCF_964235325.1. NCBI lineage: Eukaryota > Metazoa > Arthropoda > Insecta > Zygentoma > Lepismatidae > Thermobia > Thermobia domestica. The sequence continues at coordinate 308,932,430 of NC_137459.1, forward strand.
CCAATAAAGGGCGATTCCTGAATTAGGGACTTAGGCCAGACAGTTCTCAGAATGTTGGTCTGTCTTTAGAGTATGTGAGGTTCATGATGGCTTGTACGAGGACGCATGTTCAGAACCTCTCTTAAGGAATTTTAGACAAATTTTAAAGGAAGCTTCATGTTTGGAGCGAGCTGTTATTTAAGGTTTTAAATAGGTGGGGACCTCTGGGTCTAGAGGTGTACCTCAACGAATTTTTTTTTTGATTAGAGAAATCATTTTTCACTTAGGAACATTAATCTCAGAGAACATTTTTGTTGTTTTTTTTTTTTGGAATTTTTAATAAACTAGTCTACTTGGAAAAGTCTGATTGATATAAAGTTCCCTGAACCTTGGGTATTGATATTAAGTTTATTGCTTGCTAGTTACCTAGACGATTAGTAAACAAATTTATTTATATTATGTGAATGCCGCAGTAATTAAGTTTCAGGTTTGGAAGCGTAGTATAAGATAGTAGAGGGAACATACTATACGATATACGTGTTATATAGGGCACATCACAACAGTGAGCCAGCTAAACTTACTTTTGGCAACCAATTAGTGATCAGCGCGCTGTTGTCAAACCTGCGATGAGTGTTTCAGAGGATGAGTGTTTTGTTATGATGAGACACTCACTAAGATTATTTAATACGTTATAACAATACATAAATACGTGACATTAATTATAAAATTATCTTAGCATGCGTGTTATTGATAAACGTATTAATTGTTATTATGGGTAAAAGCGGATCTGAAAAGGTAGGGGTATGGTAGGTAGCGGCGTGAGGTCGCGCCGTCCCCTTGCCTATCTTTGCCCATTGTAATTTTTAGGAACTGGAGGGACGCCGTACATATTTTTTAAAGGTCGGATGACGGCATCTCTCCGCGTTCCCTGTCACTTTTACCCTTAATTATTATAAATAAATATTAATAATGTAAGTATATTCTATTTGGTTCGGATGTTCATATATTCACCATCTAGTTCATAATCTTTCAGAGTTTAATAACATTGTTTTACTATTACAAGAAGTTCCTTATATATATATAGGGTAAAGGCACCGAATATGGAATACTTTTTGTTTCTTCTTCATTTCTCAGAAATGCGTATCCCAGAATAAAAATATTATACATCATAATACTTGCGGTACCTTTGCAAAACAAAATACAAGTATGAAAGTTTACTCCACATTATTGATTTTTTACAATATTACAAAATTGAAAGAAACTCAATTTCCCATATTAGGCACACCCCGCTCCTAATATGGAACACCACCTGTACTTAAAATGGAATACTAGAACGAAATATGCGCGTCTGCCTACAATGCGACATTAAGATAATTAGAGCATGATAATTACACATTTGAGCAATTTATTTATTTATTTAAGAAATAAATGTGTTTATTAATTTAAGGAAATGATCAAAGGAAGTGTTCAGGTCAGGCTGGCGAAAGGTCAGGTTGGCCATATGTAATGTATGGATTGGATGTATGTAGCTTATAGATTGTCCATATGAAATATACGGATTTTACCTGTATCGCATACGTATTGCCTTGTTGTAATATATGGATTGGACATATTCAGGATCTAGATTGTACGTATAGTGCACCATTATTGAAGTGTTGCAACATACTGAGAAATGCATGATACATTCTTACTGTAATGTTGTCACATATTGTTTTTTTCTGTATGGAAACAAAAATAGTTTAAAATATGGATGATCTCCTTTGTGCCAATAATAATAAAATTAACAATACTACACTTTTCAAATCTTAGTTTGAGTAGTGAAACTGTCCAAAGAAATGTATTTACCTGCAGGGTGTCCTGTAAGTTTGGGCTTCCAGCTAATTCGTTGGAAAGCTACTGCAAAGCCAAGTGTTGAAAAGTGACACAAGCGTTAATTTTAAAATTATGGGCACAAAGAAGGTTAACCATATGTTAAACTCTTTTCGTTTTCTTACAGAGTAAATCAATATGTGATATACTACTGTAAGAATTTATCATATGGTTTGCAGTTAGTTAGTTGCAGCACTTCAATAATAATGCAAAATGCACAGCCATATACAATCCTATATTCAAACTCAAACAAGATTTACGTACAATCATTTATTAAGCTGTTATCATCCATTGCTTGTACGATATAAAGATTATTTTACCTCATTCTTTTCCTTAATAGAATCTTCTTCTAAAGTGCAGTTTTTACAAGAGCCCTGAATAGAATTTTCCAGAAATAACTTCTCTGTACATTTTAATTAACAGGTATGTTTTTTTTAATGTCGCAATAATTAAAAGTATGCTGACATCCGAAAACGTGTTCGCTCACAAGATGATTCCTACTCAGTACTCGCCATTAAAAATGCAACACCAAGATGGAGACTGGGTAGCAGCACCAAAGTTCCCAGGCAGATACCTAATAGTAAGTGCAGAATATTCTTAAACGTCCGCTGTATTCGCTGTGACAACGTGGTGACAGCGGAGGCGTTGTGCAGCCATCGACTAAACATATTTATCCTTCCCTGCTCTAGACATTCTGCAAATTTGGACTTTCCGGGATGCATCCTTCTTAGTGCAACATTTTAAGCAACGAGCAGTTTAACAGTCTCATACATTGCTTAAAGAAAGAGCAATGATTCTCAGAGTTACTCAGAAGATAAATATACAATAATTTAAAACGGTTATTTCAATCTTTGCAATTCAGAGCACGAAAAGAAGTATAGCTAAAGGAACACTGATTTTAGCCAGATAGTAACTAGTAAACTCAATCACACTCAGTACCATTAGTTGCTTGGTGTTATCCGTAAGTCAGAGATCATGGTATCTCATTTCGTGTAAATTTTTGCGGCCTTGTCAACCCTAGAGAAAGTTACAAAGTGATTAAGTAAATACGGAACATAGTTCATACAAAGTATAGCGATGTATGAAGTCTCCGTTTCATATGACTTGGATAAAGGATACATCTGAAATATCAACAAAGAAATATATAATGATTTCTCTGGATAATTTGGATTAGTCCAGAATTCGAACACATACGTTGGTAAGTCCAACTTTTTTTTACTTCTTTCTTCGGATTCCCAATAAAGTTGACTACTGAAAAGCTGCGTTATAGATTCTATATTAAAACAACACCTTCGCTAGACATGTTCAGTATACACATTGCCTTACATACAGAACAATACATTAGTTCTTAATGCATGTCTGAAATAATAGTGCTTCGTATAGAATTTTACTTCATCCAATCGTAACAGCACAAAGATAAAAAATATTGCGAGGGATAATGTTCTTATTACAGAGAAAAAGAGTTGAAATGACTTAACACTAACAAACATTTTCTTTAAACAGAGATAATATTTTATTCTAATTTATGGAAGAAAGAAATAATTTGTAGTACAGTATCTTTATTAGGGTATATATTCGTACAAAAGAATGTAAATACAATTGGGTCTGTCTTCAGAAAGGACGTACTTTTAGCCACAACCTACACTGCTTCTTTTCACTGTCTTCCAAGCAGAATCCTGGTTTTGTTTTGATGCACGAAATACCTGAGACAAAAATCAGAAAATATTTAAAATATTAAATGCAGTGTGCTTAACTTGGTTGTACTTAACAATACAAAGTATCTTAACATTTTTGAGATTAAATGGACAAAATCTGTTCGGTCAGGTATGGACTTTTGGGTTGCATGTAGAAAAACTATGAAGTGTTTATTGATGCTGAACAACAACTCAAAATGTATTACTATTCAAAAGTAAGTGGGTACCCCAATGATGTTCGGGGTACCATGGGGTACCTAATGTCTGTATTTTTTAGATATGTGGAAATGTATGTCTCTAAAATGTAGGGAACTGACATTTGTTTACCGAAAACCTCAACTCGGTAAGCCTTAGGGATATTGAGATATGGGAAAATAAAGAGCAACACCATAGAGGTGTGGGGTTTGCGTACTAGGTGGTGCAGTTTCGGAAACGTAATTACGAGTGCTTACAACAACCTCAAAAGTAGTTTCAATTAAATACACTACACACACGCCCTGATGGGGGTTTTCGGGTACTATGATATTCGCAGAACTCTCATTTCTAAATATTCTAAAAATATATCTTAATAACGTTTTAAAGTACGTTAGAGGTGTGTGTTTACCGAAACCGCAAGTAGGTACGCCTAACAGTTACCGAAATATGGTGAAATAAAAAGCGACACCATAGGTACGTGGAGCTTGCATATTAGAAAGTACAATTTAGAAAATTAATTAAAATATGACTATCAAGATATTGTCAAATAAAGGGAGGATCCATAAAGTTATGGGGTTTTCGTGTTAGGTGGAAAAATTTCCTAAACCGGTCATGGAAAGTTAATAAGCATCAGTAGCAATTTCATCTTAAAATAATTAGGTATTTCCATGGAGTTTAAGAACATCATGGGGTCTACCAAGATTAAATTTTAAAAGCTTTGGAAAATATATTTTGACATTTGTAAAGAGTATTAGAAATATGTATTTACCTAAAACTTCCAGCTAGTACATCTAGCAGCTAGAGAGACACCATACAATAAAAGCGTATTAGATCTTGAAATTTCAGAAAACAATTATTGATCCTAACAAAAGTTAAATAAGATGGTACTTATATGGGTTAAGTGAGTACCTCAGACTCGTCAGTACAATTTCGATCGAAAGATTAATTCAGCTCTAAATTTTCTTTGGACAATTCCAAGCGTTCATCGGGCTCTGAAATAAAGTGAACATTTTTTGCCAATATCTAATATAGCAAGTGAGATATAAGGAATTATGTATTTTATGACGTCGTAAAAATAGAAACCCACATGGATTTGTACTTTTGAGTATTTGCTGTAAGAAGAAGAAATTTCACAAAACAACAGTATATAACTTATTAGACAATTAAATGGGCGAGGGCACGGTGGCTTAGTGGTAGAGTGCTTACCTCTGGTGTATTGGGTTCTTGGTTCGATCCACGGCCAAGTCAGTTTGTAGTGGACATCGTATTCGTGGGTTTTCTCGGGGTACTCTCTTTCCTCCCACCTTTGCATTCCATCAATTCTGTCAACAACATTCACTTGCTTTAATCATAATCTCCCTGAGACTAAAATGTATAATCGTGGGTCGCTACACTGAAATATTTCCTTTTATTTAATTTTAAAATTAAATAGGGAGTTAAGTATGATCGTATTTCTATGGGTTAAGTGAATACTCCAGTAGTTTCTGCAAACAAAGATTAGTTAAATACCCTACCACTAAGCTACTGTGTCCCCGTGCACTGAATTGTCTATTAAAGTATATACAATAGTTTTCCGAATTTTTTTCTTATAGGAAAGACCTAAAAGATCTCTATTTTTACGTCATAAAATATATAATTCCTTATGTCTAAGTTACTATCTTAGATATTGACAGCGAATTTTCATTCTTTTGCACAGCTCGATGAACCCTTGGAATTGCCTGAAGAAAACCTAGGACTGAACTAATCTTTCGATCGAAATTGTACTGAGGTACTGATTTAACCCATAGAAGTACCATCTTATTTAATTTTGTTGCGACCAATAATTGTTTCCGAAATTTCAAGATCTCATAAGCTTTTATTTCACAGTGTTTCTGCAGATGTTTGATGTACTAGCTGGAAGTTTTGGGTAAACACATATTTCAAATACTTTTTACAAATGTCAGATTATATTTCCCCCCCTGAGATTAATAACAATGCATTACTGAAGAATGAAAACAAAAATGTTTTAGCTACCTATATTGTATTTACATGTTATTTCTCATGAACATTTTTTCTGATAACTCATGATCAAGTCTAGGGATGCGCAAGAGAAAAGATTTGAGATTGTCTCCTCTCGAAAAGGTGCCGCGAAAGTTATGTCTCGTCTCGAAAACTGGATCCGTTTCTATTGGAAGAGCTCTATCTCGTCTCGAATTTCGTAACAGAAATTCTGTCTCGTCTTGTCTCGTGCGCATCCCTAATCAGGCCCATAGCCAAAAACTTCATTTCGTAGGGGGTTCGATAGGGCTTTGGGATATCCGAATTTAGATATAGATAATCGATATCGACAAACTATCGAAACTTGTTCGAAATATCGAAAAATACAGCAATATCGAAATATAAACAATATCAAAAATCGAACATATAGAAATATGAAAGAGAGAAAAAATATGGATATATCGATCAAAAATGGATAAATGATCTTGGAATACGATTTGGTGGAATAATGAGGGAGAAAAATAATCATTGATTAAATATTAAATTGAAAAGAAATAAGAGCCTGACGCTCAAATACTTATCTATCCGGCACCCATCTTGATCCCCATAAAATATCATGAAGTGCTTGATTGATTCTAAACCCAATAATAGTAATAGTAATTTAACAATAAACACAGAATATATAATTTACGCACCTTGAAATGTAGAAATTAATGATTGTAATCCCTAGCTTTCCAATAGACCTTTGATTTCTCCAAATAAAGATTCGGATATCTTGTTTCTTCTCAAGCAATAATGGGTTACAATAATCAGTTGCAGTCCAAAGCCAAGTCACTAAGTTAAGCATGAATATAAAAGAATTCATTAATTAGATGCATACAAAATCCTACGCATGAAAATCCGAATCTACTTGTATTAAATTGTAAATTTAAACAAATTAAATTATACTACTTTGGAAAGCATCTCCAAATATAATGTTTTTATTCTAAAGTGAAGATTAATTTTTAAAATCGGATGACCCGTTTGCGGTGTACACTCTCTATGCGCCCAATGTGAAATGAAAATGCAACGTTGCCATTTACCTGGATCCACAACATAAGTGAGTGAAGTTACTGTCTTTTACGCTAACATGTCGATGGCCAGCCCCCGTTTCAAACAGTAACTTCATTCACTTATGTTGTGGGTCCAGGTAAATGACAACGTTGCATTTTCAGTTAAAATTGGCTGCATAAAGAGTATACAGCACAAACATCTCGTCCGATTTTTTTTTTAAAGTGTTCACTTTAGATTGAAAACGTCATATTTCGAGATGTTTTTTCTCTTACATTTTGTTGTAACTCTGATAATAACAGAGTTACCCTATGTCAGGGAACGTTTGAGACATCCTGTATACATCATAAGAAGTTCCTTTCTAAATTCTACACGGATGTGGTTTCATTGAATGTTAGGTGGGTGATACACATTAGGCCTTTTGGGAGTACGTCACACGGATGACCGTAATTTTGTGTTCAAAATTTTTATGAACTGGTGGGATATGTGATACATATGGCCACGGGCTAGAATTTTCTCAGTATGTCAAATATGCAATCAGATTTCATGCAGCTTAATTTGGTGAAAAGCTATTGCCAATTGAACGTTACATTTACCTCTTTCTTGCAGATGTTGAACCATGCCGTTAGCACGTGAGGAATGGATCGAAATAATCAAACTGTGGGGCGGGAGGAGTATATGTGCAGTGGTTGCCGATTGCAGAGTCATCCAGAATGTGACTCTGTGTCACATGTTTCAGTGTCACAGTAATTAACTAAATTTGAGAAGACGGGCACATTCGTGAACATACATCGTAGCGGTTCAAACTCGCGGGACCTTGTTCCTTCCCCATTTTGAACCGGTACATGAAAATGCCATTTTCTCCATGTTTGCCTGCGCCGATTTTGAAAATTCCTTCACTAATCGATTTCTCTCGTCAAGTACTACAAGAATTAGTTAAAATCTCGCGGGCCCTTTTTTGTTCCCCATTTTGAACTGGTACATGAAAATGCGATTTTCTTCATGCTTGCCTGCGCCGATTTTGACAATTACTTCACTAGTCCATTTCTCTCGTCGAGTATTACAAGAATCAGTTAAAATCTTGTGGTCCTTTTTTTCTTCCCCATTTTGAACCGGTACATGAAAATGCGATTTTCTTCATGTTTGCCTGCGCCGATTTTGAAAATTCCTTTACTAGTCGATTTCTCTCGTTGAGTACTGCAAGAACCAGTTAAAATCTCGCGGTCGTTTTTTCTTCCCCATTTTGAACCGGTACATGAAAATATGATTTTCTGCATGTTTACCTGCGCCGATTTTGAAAATTCTTTCAGTAATCAATTTCTGTCGTCGAGTACTACAAGAATCAGTTAAAATCTCGCGGGCCCTTTTTTCTTCCCCAAGCCAATATTTTTGTATATTTTGAATGTATTCAAGTATGGAACAAAAGTATTATATAATTCCCTTAGTGGGCTTCTCAACTTAATATTTTTCAACTTAAATTTTATTTATTTTCTTGTGACTCAATATTTAATTGCAATCGTTCATTGGGGAGAAGGGTGGCCATTCTCAAATATATAAATATAACTAACTAACTAACTAACTAACTCTATGGCCTATGGAACCCGGAGGTTCAGTGCCGCGTTCACAAAAGCTCTCCACTGACTTCTATTCTTAGCTAATTGGATCCAGTTTCTACTTTGTATTCCTATCTCTGCGAGATCCATCTTAATATTATCCTCCCATCTGCGCCTAGGTCTTCCTAATGGTCGTTTTCCTATGGGTCTACCAGTCAAGACTTTGAAAGCGTTTCTACTTTCTTCCATTCTAGCTACATGACCTGCCCACCTAAGCCTCCTAGACTTGACGACCCTAACAATGTTGGGTAAACCGTATAAACTATGTAGTTCCTCGTTATGAAGCTTCCGCCATTCCCCATTCCCGTTCCTCTTGGGTCCGAATATTCTTCTCAGGATCCTGTTCTCAAATACTTTCAGTCTATGTTCTTCCCTCAGAGTAAGCGGCCATGTTTCGCAACCATACAGAACAACAGGCATGATTATCGTTTTATATATTTTAAGCTTCAAATTCCTCGACAGAATTCGCGACGACAAGAGATTTTGAACCGAATAGTAACACGAATTCCCTGCTTTTAGTCGACATTTAATTTCTTCGTGAATATGATTTTCGTCTGTTAATATTGATCTGTTATAAATATAGTATTCTTAAAATTTATGTGTTCTCGTACTATTAGTTTCTTCCACTAGACCTGGAAATTGCAAAATTAATACCTGGAAAACCTGGAAAATTCAGAGAAATTGAGTTCCATATTTATGTATGAACACTGCTATTTACAATTTTTTTTCGAATAGGGAGAACTGTACGAAAGGGTGCTTTGGAAATGGTATAACAATAGGTTTCTGGGAGTGTTGTTCGAAATGAAATCTTTAAGTTTTACGTCCCACTATTATGCTGGCTAGGCTAAAGATGACGGACTGTTGTTCGGTGGGGGTCAATGTTGCCAATTTTGGGTAAAGTCGCTAAATAAGGGGAATTCGACCTCAACAATAGCGTAGGGTGACCATAAAATTTTCAGTTAAAAACGGGACAGGTTCTTGCAACCCTAGACTTTTAGATCTACCTTTGTTCTTATCAGTGCCTTGATATCAGAGTTCCCCTCTCTCTCTTCGTTACAGAGCGGGTACTTATGAAAAAGGAAAGACACGTTGAAGTTTGTTTAACACACAACCAACTGCTAAAACCTCTGCTGCCTTTCGAGCAGTACTGCGAACTATAAAGTATGTTTAATATAGGGAATTTCAGTTCAATTTTTGCCTCTTTGCTATTATTAATTATTAATACGTTTAAAAGGAAAAAAGGTACTGGGTTTATTTACTTCTTTCATTTACATAAAACGGGACGAATACTACTTTTCTCCATCTACTGACGGGACGGCCGGGACACGCCCCTAAAACGGGACTGTCCCGGTCAAAACGGGACGTATGGTCGCCCTACGATAGCGACAAATTTTTTTTTTTTCCGATTGGAGACTTTTTGGGTGATTTTTAAATGACGATTTACCTACTTACACATTTAGCGACTTTTTGCTGCAAACAAAATGTTCATCTGTAGAGAAACATTATTAGTTCAAAACAGTTTTTACGTTCTTTTTTTTTTTGTTTGTTTGTTTTAATCAGCGCAAGGGATGAAGCGTTCGGAAATACAGCGTACTCACTACCCCACAATCCTGCATTGTTATGTTACCCTTGCCCTCTAACGAAGAACAACTACAAACTTGATGTCCTTTAGTTCGCAGAGTTTCCGTTGGGGGAGACACGTAATACATCATTACCGATAGCAACAAGATTAGCTATAGATGCGTGAATAAAGGCGAAGAAGGTGCTTGTTATATTTGTCCTTTGGGGTCTTTTAATTATTCTGCACTTTTTCTTTTACAAAAAATTGCTTAACGTAAGTACTGTAGTGTTAATTATTTCGGAACTATTTTGACCACAATATGAACAAAAGTACCCGAAACAACCTGAAATGTTCCCTGAATTAAAGGATTGGTTGCGCCCTGTTTACAAAGATGTGAATAGAACCAGCGGCTCAAATCTGTCTTCAACATTGGGGGGGGGGAGGGTAAGACCGTTACCATACTTTTTTTTGGCGATGTCCAAAATACTTATGAAGTTGAAAAACAATGTTGTGGAGGATCAGATTTGTCTTCAGCGTTGGGAGGCTGCAGATTTGAGGCTTATTCTGGGGGACATCTATTTTATCTCACGTTCATTTGTAGCAATCGGACAAAAATCATCAAATTTTTCACAAAAAACACATTTCAAATCGGATTATTGGGGAGAAGTCCCCCTCAGTTCCAAGATTGGAGGGGACATGTATCCATCATTCCCCCCGAGATTTGCGCCAGTGAGTAGAACATATTGTTTAGTTTACATCTACAACTTTAAAACAATGCTTATAGACAATGCATTTCTCGATTATTTCTTATAGCGACTTTTCACCCAAAATTGGAGTCGTCACCTCTCGTTTCGCAAACTTATTGCCAACATTTTGGAAACTGGTTGCGGGGAGAGCTACAATGGATGAGTCAAGTTATTTCGTCGCTTCCGCTGTGAACCTAAGTACAAGATTCCGAAGGTCACATTTTTTTGGTTCCAAACAATATGTCTGCTGGGTGAAAGCATAGACTGGAATGTGTTCCACTTCATTTGCATACAAATGTGTTGCCTTTCCTACCTTATCTTTAATCCCATAGTAGCTTCTTTCCGAAAGTTAAAAAAATGCAATTCTTCCTTTCTTAATATTATTTATTACCCAAAGTATTACGTAAGCATTGTATGTTACTTATGTAGCTCACAGAGCCGCAGCTATGGGCGAGCAAGCAAAGCACGTGTCCCGGGCGCGTGGTTGGAGGGGCGCCTAAAAGAGAGGTTATATATTAGTACTTTTCCTGGCGGTATTTAATACTTTTCATCAGAGTGCGAAATCATGAAATCAAATTGAGAGGAGACTGGAGGAGTGAAGAGAGGGGGAGAGAGAGAAGAAAACGCTCGCACTTTTACACTTCAAAGTAAATTAAGTCTTATTTATTTTTTCTGTCCCCCTCCTCCCCCTCCCTAAGTTCTACTGTCAAAGTAAATAGCTAAAAACACTCCCAGGCCAGAACCGCATCTACATTGGAAATTTGATCGAGATCGGTCGGTCGGAGCAAGAGATTAAGAAAAAATGAAATGAAACCTTTGAGTTTTACGTCCTGCAGTTATGCCGGTTAGGCTAAGGGAGACGCTGATGATGAGCAATGAATTAAATGGTGGAATGAAGAAAGTGGGAGGAAACGGGAGAACCCCGAGAAAACCCACGCACACGGTGTTTGCCCACCACAAGGTTCACTTGGCGGGGCTGGGATCGAACCCGTGACCCCAAGCACCAGAGGTGAACGCTCTACCACTGAGCCACCGCGGTCCCCGGCCGGGAATCGAACCCGGGTGTCCCACGCCAAAGGCGTGTTCACTAACCACTTAGCCACGAGGGAGCTCATCTGTGAGGCAGTGTAACAAAAAAAAGAAAGAAAGAAAGAAACGCACACTGGATGTTTGCGCAACTGAGGATCAAAACATTCTCAATGGAGTATGAGAAATAGTAAACGTCAATCAAAGGGTGCTTTTGCTTATTCATTACTTCGTTAATACTTAATTCCTTCTAGAAATAGTGAAACAATACTATGAGGAAACACTAATTAAACTAATAACAATTACGTTGCATTTCTTACCACACCACGAAAGTAATATACCGTTTTTACCACCCATAGAATTTGAACCTAGTACTATACTGCATTAGTCACGCCGTAACGAAAGCTGAAAACACCTGGCACTCGTAATTGTTGAACCTGTGTTGTAGCTACCTGTATATCACGCGGCCTGCGTTGGTACTCCTCAACATAAATACGTCACAGCCCAAAGCCAGGAAACATCACAGACAGAAGACAGGGGCACAAGCAGTGCCTGACACTTCACGAACTCAAACCCACCAAGACTCAACTCAACATGACCTTCAATTACGTTCTAGAAACCAAACCAACTAAGGCACAAACTCACCAACTTCCTATATGAAAACACAAGAAAAAAAATCTAACTTTTTGGTTCCAAAGTGATGACATAACTATAATACTAAAAAGGTTTTAATTTCAAGTAACCCAAACATTAATTAACTAGGGAACATAACAAAGCAAAAATAAATAAATAAAAATAAAAATAAATTAAATTAAAAAATAAAAACCTGACAAGTAAGCTCTCCCTGACTATTTTTTTTTATTTCAGTGAGGCTGTAAAATATGTCAATATCTTCGGAAAATATATATATTTCATTGTAAACAAGTTCTTTAAACAAAAGAAAGCTCTGTAGTAGAGCGCTTACCTCTGACGCGTTAGGTCCCTGGTTCGATTCCTGCTCCCGACAAATAGGCTTTTGGTGAACACTGTAGGTGTGGTTATTCTTAAGACTTTCCAGTTTCCTTACATTTTCTAGATTCCACCATTATCATGTATCTCATCATGGGGCGTTAAACTAAAAGCAAAAAAAAAAAAAAATCTTGCAAATATCCTAGTAAAAATGAGTTTTCTAGACTACACAAGTGGCCCCGCGTAGCATAGTCGCTAACGCTCTCGCCTTCGGTGCGAACGGTCCCGGGTTCGATCCCGGTGGGGGAACTCGGTCGAAAAAGTATCAAAAGATTTTAAGTCCAGCCATCCTGAATGAGGTTTCTTTGGGTTTTCCTCATTCACAGCAGGCAAATGCCGGAGTGGTACCTAACATATAGGTCCCAGGCCGTTTTCTTCCTTCCCCAATCCTTTCTTCCCTTCCTTTTCCCGGATAGTGTACTCACCGAGGGAAGGCATCCCTCATGTGACGGGCTAACAAGGCCATTGATGCCGAAAGCCCAGAAATCTAAATCCTAAATCTTCACTACACAAGGAAATTTTCACGCTGAAAACGGTTTATTAGCAATTATGTTAAGCAGCCCTGTAGTAAATCTGCACCAAGTAACAAATCGTCACATATAAAACGGAATGGATAAACACATAACATTCATTTTGCTACCTTGAAACGTAAAATGTTTCAAAACATTAATATTCAAAGATTTCTCAAAATTCAGATTCACCCATTCCATTCTCCTCAATCATTAACGAGTTACAATAGTAAGAATTGTAGTCATAAACTACATTAGTTACTTAGTACTATATTAAAGCAAGTTACACTAAAAGAATATATAATTAATGGAATATTTAACTAAAGTAATAGTTAACTAGTGTACTTACCCAGGCTTTTGTTTCCTTCCTCTCTTCTTTTCCGTTTGTAAACAACCTCGTTTCGCAAGCAAAAGACGGTAGTTCAATGACGTCAGCCATGGCGAAAGAAAGAGGTGTCTATAGGCGGCCTGGATCTCACACACAGATGGACGTATATAACATATAGCTGAAGTGTTTAACATACGTATACGTATGTAAAATACGGAAGATTGTTAGATGTCAGACATCCTGCAGCGACATGATGTAATATCTAAGCGGGTAAAAGGCAGTACCTATGTAGTATATGGATAAAGTACGCTCCGTACAGATTTCCTTAGTAAACATAACGAATCCTTGTATTTGTACAATATACCGCTGTCCGGATAATGGATTTTTCTCAGTGTAGGAATTGTGACCTATATGTCATATATGGTAGGTCTATAAGACAAGTAAACAAAAAAAAAAAATCGTAACATTCTTAGGCTAATTGAAACATAAAACAACAGAAATACCAGAATTTTACACGTAGTACAAAGATAATTATCGAACATGACTGAACTTATTCATTATTAGTACAGATTATGTCTGTACATTGCTGTAATAGGCTGTACTAGCTACTTATTTTAACTTTTGGAGTAGCAATAATATCTTTTATAATGGAATCAACAAGTTTATTAGATACAACCAATAATAAAAATGATAAAACGAAATATTCGGGGAATCAAACTACCTGCCACAAATAAAGTAAAAAAATACCCTATATAAAAGAAAAAGTTCAAATATACTGGATTGACAGTGTCTTAAGGCGTCCAAATTTTGATTCCAGTTTTATTTTGCAAAACAATGCCCACAAACATATTTTTCTCCACCTTTCGTGGGACACTTTTCGTGGGACCGTCTTTTAAAAACTCGACATTTTAACCAATCCCCTCTCCTGCATTAAGCGACTACAATTTACCACAAAGTCTACATTCCTAATCGTCATCATCAGTAGGTTCACTTAAACTGTTAGTGTCTTCGTCCAAGCCACTCACTGACTCTTCGAATTAACTTTCTAATCTGTAGTCGCGTGATGTCTTTTTCTTTGGCTGTTTCGATTGGATTTTCTTGGGTGGGGCTTGGAAAGCTAAACGCTTTATAACTACTTGCAATGATAAGGTAAAGAGCCGTTGTGATGAAGTAGAGTAGCATTTAAATCGTTTTTGTGTGGACTGCTCGTAACTACTTTCGCCTCACCTGGTTTCGGACCACACGTGTTGCGATGCTGTGGCTGTAGTTGTAGTAGCAGACTCACTACTTTAATCGCTACTGTTGTGCTGTACTCTTCATTTTGCAGTGTGGACGACACGGCAGTCTGGACATTTGAACCATTAAATAATCTGTGAAAGTTTAATTGGAATCGGTTCACGCGTTCATTAGTTATCGCGAGACGCAAAGACCGACAACACAAATGCCAAATGTCTCAACTAGAAGACGTTCGCTGACGTTCAGTCTAAAATAATATATCAGGTCTATATAACTTACAATTCAGTTATTCTAAATATTTCAAACTGAACAATAATACATGCCTCTTTGCGTACATTCAACAGCCTAGAAATATACGCCCGAAAAACTCAAGTTCTTCAAAAATATATTCTGCAACAAAAGATAATCTTATGTTATCGTTCGGCAGCAAATCACTCATGCGCAGACTGAGGGCGTCACTGTGAATAAGATTACGTAAAGTCTACTCGGTGGTAGCACATAGCAAACAAAATAGTCCGGTATTTCATATTAGGAACGTATTCCATATATGGCGCACCCACCCTATATATATATATATATATATATATATATATGTATATATACCCACCTAAAGTTTTCTCTTTGGAGTCACAAAAATTTGCTCACCACTGTGCTAGGATATATATTTTCACTGAAATTTGTTAGTAATTATGAAAACAGGGAATAAATTCTTCAATATCCTGCTATTTTGAAAACTCAAATATATATATATATATATATATATATATAAAGCAGTACGTACATTGTCAGAGCCGTAGCTAAAGGGGGGCAAGAAGAGCGGTCGCACCGGGCGCTGATAGTAAGGGACGACGAACAAGCAAGAAAGAAAAAGCGCTGGAAATGAGTAAATGACGAGTCATTCCAAAAACTTATTGGTGTCCTATTAAATCAATATGTTTGTCAGTTTGCAAAAAAAAAAAAAAAAAAAAAAAAAATTAAAAAAAAAATTTTGCTCGCTCCGCTTGCAATTCGAACGTTTCAATAAGAGTGATTGCAAGTTTTAACTTATTACTTAAAAAATGTATTTATATGATTTTTTAATAACGATGGGATATACAAGATAGGGTGTAAAATATCTTATAGTGTACGGAGGAGCGTTTTCAAGATCGGAAACGGTCCAAGTTTGAAATACGTGTTCGGCATTGCGATGGTGATGAATTTGCTTAGTTAATCATAATTTTTTACTCAATCAGATTAACCACGATGGTGAGAATGAAGATATGAAAATGAGAGTAGCGAAGAGACATGCAAGTTGCTGTTTGCGCAGGAACATTAACCAGTTGAGAATGCTCGAAGAGTATTGCCAGAACTAACTTAGAACGAATTAATTTTTTCCGAAATTTATATGAAATTTAATAATTAATTTATTTGTTTAAATTCGATAGATAATACACTTACATATTTGGAACCAGCGTATTAGGGGATTTATTGAATTAGCTATATAGAGCTGTCACATTTTTATCACCGTATATATACTGAAAATGCAGATATAACCAGTGGCCATCGGTTACTATTTGGTACCAAAATGTGCACCATTGTCTTAGGTATTGATCAACACCAATATCATCTCACTATCACTTAAGGTTTCCGAGATATGGCTCCTTAAATCTACCGAAATCGGAACTTCTCCCAATATCTTGTAAACGGTAAGAGTGACGCAAAAAATGTCATCACTTCTTTGAGGTAGTTTTTGATGCTCTATGGAATAGAAGACTCAAAATTGAAAAAAAAAATATGCAGATATCAGACACACAGACATAGAGAATTCAGTAACCAACTATTTAAATTCGTTGAAAATGAAGGTAAACAAGGGGAATAATAACATTTTTGAAGTTGAAGCAGTTGTAGAATAGGAGCTTAAGGGTCATAACTTAACCCAGCGAATTTCGTCTTTTTCAAAGACGGCTCACTATCAGTGATTTTTTTTTATTCCATTGACATATGAAATGCTTCCAATTTGAAGGAATTTGTTATGATTTCTCCATCAACTACTTGTATCGCCAGGATATTTCTTCTCTGCATACCTATCCATCTAGTTGTGTATTGTTTTAATTATGTGGATACATAACACACCCATATATATATATATATATATATATATATATATATATATATATATATATATATATATATATATATATATATATATGCGTTAGTGTATACCAGACTAGAAATAACTCCCTCGTGTGTATAGCATACGCGCCTTTCGGGTGGGAGGCCCAGGTTCGATTCTCAGCGGGAATTCATGTGGTCCGGATCCCACGTTAAGCTGTAGATCCACGTCTCATACAGCCTTGCTGCTGAACGGAACACTAAACTCAGATATCTAATCCAATCCAATAAAACGAGAATCAGATAGCCTATTATACTTATTTCAAAGTGAAATAGTGTTATGATTTCCATTGGTTATTCCTTGCAATTTGCAGTCACTTCGAATAAGCATACAAGTAATTTTATGAACTACAACTTGGGAAAATATGTGTAACTATTTTAACTAATTGGTTCATTATCCAATCATTTCTCTCTTTTTCTTATAAGCATTACTAAAATATTTATTTAAAACATAATGCTGGCAGAGAAACAAAGAAAAATTAATAAAAAGTACGATAAATAAAATAATAAACAATAACTATTCTTGTTTTTAAGTCGGATTTTTTTTACAAAGTAACTCTCGGTAAAAGAAATGTTTTAAAAAATAACACGCCTTGAAAATGAAACAAAACAAAGAAAACCACGAAACAAATATATATTTACAATAATATTATGGAAAATTTCCTACTTTAAAATCAGACAAATAAAATTAACATGAAACGCAAGAAGGAATAGACATAATAGCTTCAATGAATCTGTAAGTATTACAGCAGGTAAGAAATATGACAATTATTTGAGCTGACTTTCATAATTCTCTTCGTTGGCTTTTGCCCCTCGTAACTTATGTCACTCATTACAAACGGATACACAAAAGTTTCTCAAAGAAGTGTTACTCCACGTGGAGTTGATGAGAGTTTGACATTAGACACTGGAATCGTATTGGCTAAAAAGGTCGAAGAATTTATGGGTGTGGCTGTGAATCGAATAAAGAGCTTTGTTTATGTCTTTTGACGCCAACTAGAGAGCCGATAACCGCGTGAGCAGGTAGGGATAACTAAAATTCCTTATCCTTTCCTCCTGCTTTATTGTCAATCTTCGGTTTTCTTTAAAACTGGTATTCATAGACGGCACCTGTTGGTGAAGGTTATCTCCTTTTAGAA
This sequence comes from Thermobia domestica, assembly GCF_964235325.1. NCBI lineage: Eukaryota > Metazoa > Arthropoda > Insecta > Zygentoma > Lepismatidae > Thermobia > Thermobia domestica. The sequence continues at coordinate 308,950,511 of NC_137459.1, forward strand.
GAAAGAGCTACTACATGTGTTTGTCAAAATAATTTATTGGGGGGAAATCTTTGTGTAAGCACTACTTGAACTCGAACTTGAACTTGAATGAATAGAGAAACATTACACTACAACTGACAAAATGAGAACACATGAACTGGGAGTGAATAAAAACTTGCCAATAACTCTAAAATCGATACATGCTTTTTAAAGCTAGTTGTTCCAAACTCTATAATCAACGGGACTTTAGAATACGCAAACTGATCTAAAATAACTCTAATATTACATACCATCAACATTACATCAATAAAGTAGACCTGCTCATCAGAACACAGTTTATTCATATTAACCCCTTACTGTATGTCGTTAATTATGGTACCCTAGTTGTTGACAAATATTTCCCGCCGGGGCACCACTTTACTTTCAAATTCTGTTCACCATCATCTTCAGCTTTTAAGAAAAGGTATTCTTTCAAATGTTCGAACGATAAAATATTTTCGTTCTCCATCTTTATAAAAACAACGTCAATCAAAGTAAAATAGACTACCATTGCACTCGTAGTTCACTCACTGAATGTATTGATTTGGAGCTGTCAAAATCTTCCAGGTGCTTGCAATCGGACTAAAGAAATTGAATTTAATTGAAACATAATCTGGAGTAATGTTATCTACTAATGAACGTTTTCCATTAGTATTTCATTATACACCTCAGGCTTAGGGGGCATGAATAAATAAATGACACTCCTGATTAAACTAATAAATTTCATTTCAAGTAACTTAATTTTAATATATACAAAGATAATATTTGCAGTCTGGAACATAATTTGTCAACACTAATCAATTGATTTAATATATATATATATATATATATATATATATATATATATATATATATATATATATATATATATATATATATATATATATATATGTTTATGACTGATCCAATGAACAGTGACAGTTTTATTTATCTTGTGAAATCATTAATATTTTACAAAAACTAAAATGTATTGATTAATATAGAAGATTTTTCAAGAGACCGATTCTCCGCATTGAGCGGTTGGTTTATTACCTGTCACTCAATGTGTCGCGTGCCAATTTTTCCTCTCCTAAATTTGTGGTCAAGACGTGTGGTAGTTTTATTGCTCCGTGCCTTTTCCTTATTTTATTGGGGGTACAGAAATATTCTATCGTTGGATAAACTCCTCTCTGCAGTCCGTTGACTGGCAACCATGTATGACTACAAAACTTGTACCTCAAAAGCCCTCGTTTGAAAAAGCCATCTGCTGTTTTAACACAGTATGTTTTGACATTTTACAACTATGATTTATGAGGGGGTAAAGGCTGGGACCCCGGTCTTTCGTGCGCGCCACACCGGTAAGGCTAAAGGAGACGGTGATGATGAATAATGAATAAAATGGTGGAATGTAGATAGTGGGAGGAAACGGAAGAACCCCGAGAAAACCCATGCACATGGTGTTTGTCCACCACAAGGTTCACTTGGCGGTGGCTGGGATCGAACCCGGGACCCCAAGAGAAACAAATGGAAAAGGAAGGGAAATTAAGGTCTTGGAAGTAAAACGAAGACAAATTTACCAGTTTTCAGAAGATACTGTCTACAATGCAGTGAGCAGAGTGGGTCGGTAGATCATACAGAGTCGGTGGGTCGCAGTGGGTCATGACGGGTGTTGGGTTGTAGTGGATCACGGTGGGTCACAGTGGGTCATGGTGGGTGGTGGGTCACAGTTGGTCACAAGCTGTTGACCCACGACCAACTGGCCCACTCAGAAAACTTGACCCACTTGACCCACTGACCCACCCCATCTCTCCACGCAACTAATGTCTTAACTAAGTTCGGAACATTATGTAAAAAGAAAAAAAACTACACACATATACGTTCCGGTTTGCCCGCTTATAGGTTGGCAAATTGGACTTTCGCATATCGACATTAAATCTTGTCTGTCATTAACATGTTTAATTGTTTTCTTTCCGTTTGGTTGTATAATATGGCGGAAGGTTCAAGTTTTCTATATGTGTATAAAATATTCTGTTATTGTGTTTTGTTCCGACAATATTACGTCATCTATAAGTTGTGTGCCACTTTGCCCGTCTTTTCCTTAACAGTGAGCCATTAAAATATAAAATATCTTATTTCGTTTTAAGCTGGATCAGTAGTCATATTTAGGGTAAAACTTTCTCACTAGATGGCAGAGCACATTGCGACCCATGCGATGTTGCCACAAGAGTTACGAATAGAAAAGTTTTTGGACACGATTACATTTTATACATGATTTACTACGAAGAGAAGTGAGAGTTCCTATTTCCATTTTACTCAATATTACCTGCTTTAAATATGAATTAATTATATTCTTTGATCAAAAGTGATTTTTCCAACTCACGAAGCGTTATGCGTAGGGGAAGTCAGTTTAATATGAGCAGTCCGAAAATATGAGCAGCACGAAGCTTAAACTCACACAGCACACATATACCTTGCGCAAGAGGAAAACAACGAAATTCATAGCATTGTTCGGAGTTTCATGAATTTGCAGAGAGTAGCCCAAGTTCGTTCGCCGCAGTTGTTGTGAAATAAGATAAAAGTTTACAGGTACGGAGAATAAAAAAGTATAGCATTTTAGAGCTATAATTAAATCAGAGTAATGTATAATAATCTAAAACTTGCTATCTACGCGTTGTATATAATTTGTGACTTGATTTATAGTCAGTTCTGTCTAGGAACATAACGCCAGTCTTTTGTTCACTTCCCTTCTATAAACAGGGTTGTCAACCACAACACGTTAAAATATCATTAACAGTCGGTGAAATTTGAGGGGGAGCGGTGGCTCAATGGTAGAGCGTTCACCTCTGGTGCTTGGGGTCCCGGGTTCGATCCCAGCCCCCGCCAAGTGAACTTTGTGGTGGACAAACACCGTGCTCGTGGGTTTTCTCGGGGTTCTCCCGTTTCCTCCCACCTTCTTCATTCCACCATTTCACTCATCTCTCATCATCACCGTCTCCTTTAGCCTAACCGGAATAACCGTGAGACGTAAAACTGAAAGATTTCATTTCATTTTCATTTTCGGTGAAATATGAGCTTTTGAATTCAGTTTAATATGGGCACACATATTATTTTGAAAGTAATGAGAGAAATGGACGTGAGGAGCTTTTGCAGATGTTAACTAAAGTAGACATTCCGTAATAACATAATTTATAATAACATGGATGATATAAATTCTACAATCTTCAAGTTCATAATCAGCTTGGTACATTTCGTCGATTTCCAGTCTATCACCACAGCCCTGTGTGGGATGGGTCTTGTCACAGTCTATACGTGCGGAGACGGTGAACAAGCAGACATCTATAAATAAATCTAAAGCTCGCAGATAGCCATAAATAAATCTAAAGCTCAAGTGGATTATAATTATTTCACTGAAAAAAAAACGCCAGAAATGCTGCGCCAAGAGAGAGGACAGTCACATCCACACAATGTGAGAAGAATGAAAGTCTTTGCCATATTTGTGAAGGAAAGTTTATTAGAGACTCCAAAGGATAAGAATGGATCAAGTGTGATATGCGCCAAGATTGGTATCATGTTCTTTGTGTAAATTTTCAGTGCCCTGAGTTCTTTCTTTGTGATTATTGTAGCAGATTTAATGCCTAGATATTTACGTCAAACCAATAGACAGGACTCTTGAAATGAACTGTGTTTTACGTGTATGCTGTTACGCTGTGCTCATGTTACCTTACCGAAGTAAGCATGGACAGTCGAATAGGGTAAGGCGATTCCAGTGGAGAAATCACCCCACGTTTTGTTTGATTAAATTGTGAAACTGAAGCAGAGAGAAACAAACAATAGTTCACTAAATTCATCAGAATATTGCAGAGACCATATAACATAAAGCTTTATTTCACTTGGAAAATTACTTACTTGCCGCGAAATAGCAGATAAAAAAAACTGATCACTAAGAAATATAGCACTAAGTTCTCCATTCGGGTTAAATGATAAGCTCTTATGAACGAATATATCTTTATAGGAATTAAATAAACCAACGTATGTACAATAACTTGACAAATCTTGAACAATGGAGTCTTTATCCACCACAAACATATGCTTCTAATGAGACTTACGCCTTCCATTTAAACGTCCACAGAGTCACGGAAATCTATTAATTTCTTTTTTACTATCCTCCTATTTGGTATTAATTCGTAGAACAACCTTATATCAATGTTGTAATCAAATTTCTATTAAGAAGAGCGAAATAACACAACTTCATTACAAAATCTGCTCAAACATGTCGTAACAATTTAGATTTCGCTTAGTATCCAATTAACACTAGACATATTTTACACTTGCTATCACCAACTTCAGTATGAAGCGACCTTACACATATTTCACATACATGTTGATATAGTTTGTCAACCAACCACTTGGCGGCGCTGATGAACCCTTTAACAAAAGAAAACTAAGACGCAACTCTAATACTATTCTTATTACTTTTTTATTTATTAACAACCTCCTAACGTCGTGCCTTAAAAGCATGGGGATGAACAGAGTGTGACGTTCAGAGATTGCTACTACTCATCATCCAGGATGAGTAGGTTAACGTTAAGTGAGAGGAAATGATAAATTCTATGCTTCGTTTAATAAATGTATTGCTCTAAGCAATGTCATGATGTCTGTGTGTATGTTTGAGTGTGAATGTAGCATATCAACTCAGATCACAAATCGTAAACGTCTAGAAATTGTATCACGATCAACACACACATAGCGGAGGCACACATACCTGATTTATACGATGAGTGTCTGGACCGATGGTTGATCTCCTCAGCTCTGGATCTCCTGGACTGGATAGTTGGTGGTATGTAATCTCCAACTGACTACCAACTGAAAGCCAACCTTAATATTGGACTATGGTTGGACGTTGAACAAAGAGTAGATCACCCTTGATCTACTCGTGGTCGTACTGGCTCGCAGACCACTGCTTGGCTGCTAATTCTCCCAAAGTGTCTCTGATTCCTCTGATCCACTTCTGATCAAGATCCTCTCCAACAAAAGGTTTTTGTTCATGATTCCAGACACTGGAATCCGCTTCGTCGTTCATTTGTGTTTACCTCAGGTATTGGTGAAACATTGGTTTCAACCCGTATTACATCGTGACCAAATTCCCAGACTAACAATCGTTGCAGATCTGAAAGTTGTGCCACATTCAAATTGTGTCAATGTTAACAGACTAGATTTCACATTGATGCCATTACAGATTTCGTTTACAACTTTACAAATCAAAACAAAACAAACAAATTGACGACTTAGTGTCTAGCCATTATTTGAGTGACAACATAACACAAATACAACCATTTACGTAAATAAACAAATACACGTGTTTGTATGACATTACATTACAGTATTACTTCAATTCAATCTCTTTAATTTTAATTCTAATAAATCTTAGTTTTCCATCACCAAAGTAAAATCTTAAAACCGTACACCGCTACATGCCCCTCCTTTAAAACGAGGGAACTCTGTTCTCGCCTAAATTTCTGGACAGAAATTGGTTTAATATTTAATACAAAAATACAAGAATCAATAAAATTTACATATTTTTCCTTCACCTATATATATGTATCATTATGCTCATATAATCCTTTTATTAATATAAAATATTTCACATTTAACTTTTTAAACAAATTTATACATTCTTTATATTTAGATTTTAATTTCTCTCTGTCTCTTTAAAAAAACTGTGGCAAGAATCTCAGTTAAAGTGTATCCTTCTGCCATCTAGTATTTTTTATATAGAACTACGTGCTACTCAATGCTCTCGCAAAATTATATATATGTACCTTTTTATGTCTCTTTTTTGTAATTTTCCATTAAGTTTGTTACCAAAGTTCAAAACATAGTTTCTCAATGTACCACTTTTGTCGTAAATCTCAGTGTCTTAATCACTGATTTATTTCATGAAATATTCACTCACTGAAACGCAATTAACCTTTTTAAAATGCATTCATACAATTTTGATGCTTAATAGCAACGTCATTTTTACGTTGTTGCATTTTATAAGGTGTTTAAAGAATGACAAAAATAAAACATCACTAATTAATCACTTCACTATTGTTACAAGTTTCACCCCTGAGGATAGCAACTATGCTCAAAAGTCATTCCGAAAAATGTTGATTTTGTAGTTTTCGTTTGTCCTTGGCCCTGAACCTGAAGATTTTCCACGTTGCTTCCTGAGTAGCGTCTTTCCAACGTGCGTTATTGGCCGTGAAATTCGTGCTTGTGAATATTTTGTCCAAAATTTTGTGATTTTACAAAACCACGACGTCGCATGGGCGAAAGTATACTTTAACACTCTTCGGGTCTGTGGTTAAACGTTCGTCCGTATTTACGGTCTCGGCATTCTCCAAATTCATGTTACCATGTGCAACACTCTGGATTTCGGCAGTGTTCTTTACCATATGTGTACCCTTTATGCTTGTGTTTTCTCGTGCCAACTCTAATCCTTCACGATTGTGATCTAAAATGTTTTCAGTTTTGTGTTTTTCAGTGTTATTTTTGTGAATCAGTGTATAAATGGATGTACTAGCATAGTGCTTACTGTGTGTAGCATCTTCGTAGGTAGTGTTCTTGTTTTCTACACTATTAATCTTTCGTCTTTTATCGTCTAATTTCTGTAATTTACATACTAAATATGCTATAACCATTAGAGCCCCCACAACAAACATTGCTAACCTTGTTAATACTATTACTAATACCATAGTCTTCTTTTCCATAGTTCTGCAAACTATAAATGACTAAGCGTGAGATTATATTTTCGTCTATTTTGAGCTATTATATTTCTATATCTGTGTCTATGGTTACTATTTGTAAAATCTTACATTATATCTCCATAGGAATACTTTTTATTGTTCTTAAATTGTTTTATTGTTACTTTAAATGCACAAAGGATGGATATTTCTCTACAATGAATAATGTTCTTACTGTCATGTAACCTATAATAGTGCTAAACGTCACTTTCATTACATATTAATTCTCTTCTTTTCATTTCTATACTTTTTTTTAAAGTCGTAGTAGCGAGACATTTATGTACTCATATTTATGTACTGAAATACGCTTTCTAACTACTTATTTGCATATATTTAGGTACTGATACGTGTAGTGATCTTTCTTTTATCTTTCTATAACGTTACAATACTTTATTCAGTTAGAATTCATACATAATGCATCAAAATTCGCGTGAAAATGCCGTATTCATTATAAGTGGGCGGAGCCTGCAAAGCAAACCTTCCATGATGACTGCTAAGTCCAGCCCCCTTGGACATGAGATAATGCGGCTCTCTCGCTGTGCGAGATAGCTGGAATGATGCTCATCTCATAGTCTGTTACGCTCGGGGACGATCAACGTCTGTTGATTCTTTTACATAAAAATAAACTTAAATATTAATATAATGAATACTTTGCTTCTTATTGATAAATATCAATATGCCAGTAGATTATTATATTGATTATTAATTATTAATAATTATCACTCTTTTTTTAAAAAAACTTGAATTTAGAAAATAAACTCGGTCCAAAATACATTGTTTACATACCAATTTTGAATATTTTAGACAAGATGCAATACGTATGTATTGTATTTTAACTATTTTATGGTCTATTAGCTATTCTTTCAACTATTATTTCTACTATTTTATTCTCGGTGTTTGTCTATTTTTAAACTTTTCAATACTTTCTACGACTTATTTATTTTACTAGTAAGCTTACTTTCTTTATTTATATACGTATATTATCTATTATCATTCTCTATTTTCTCTATTATCTAGCTTCTATCACTATTTTTAATAGACTTTAATTTCTTATTTTCGATGTTCAAGTATCTATCAGCTAGTAATCTCACTGATGTTTTGATGTTACTTAATCTAGTCATTACTCTATTTGCATGATGTTATCTAGGTTTATCTCTGATATTCTATTACTATTACTATTCTTAATGCTTCTCTTGCATAACAGAAATACAGGGTGTTGTCGTTTTATTTCGCGCGTTGCTCTTCTTGTTCATTTAACCTCTCCGTTCCATCAATGGATACTCTGACCCTAGGATATCTAGGATTCTATTACCTAGGCTTATCGACTCATGTTTACCACTTTCGTTCGGTAAGTATTTATATTCATTTGACAATTGTTTATTATACTAATACAGCGTTTCTTTTCAGGCCATCGTTTTGACATTCAATTTCTTTTTTCAAAAATAATTTTCTTCTCCATACCTCTAAACGTTAAAAGAATTTTAAACCCAAGGCACAAACAACATGGTTTTACGTCATTCGCTTTACTTCATTATTAGTTGTTTATTATTATTATTATTATTATTATTATTATTATTCTTGATTTTGAATTTTATATTGACGAATCGACTTGTAGAGTCTACAGTACAATATTATAAGCAACGTAGTCGTTGATATTAGAGCTATTATGATTCCACTTGCTACATACATAATGTAATCCGTTTTTAAATTTAATTCAGGGATTGTTGTATCTACTTTTAATTTTAATAGTTTTTCAGTTAATCCGTTTAATTCTTGCGTATGCAAAGAAAAATTAATTTGTTTCTATTGTTAATTGGTATTACTAATTCACCTATTATTATGTTATCAAATTTATCGAAATTTATAAAATATGATTTATTCTTCGTTTGTTCCAATTTCGTGGAAGTAATTTCCTGATGCACACCTACCTTTGTCATATACGCATCCTGTTCAACAGATGAGTACATAACACCTGTATGTGTATATCTGAACATTACTTTCCCCCAAAATTTTTCAGAATTTTGTTGACATCGTTCTAAAGAATTATTTAATACAATATTATTTAAGCGTTTTGCCTCATCGTCTAATGTAATGCTTTCACAGAAATATAAGATACTTTAAAATTCACACTTAGTTTTATCCAAAGAATGATATTTACCTTCTGCCAAATATACTGCTTCTTGTAATTCATAGAATATTCTTGTATTATTAATTAAATAGCCCATTGAAATAACATTGTACTTAATTGAAATGCTGCTATCGTATTTGATCGGAGTTTTTAACAATAAATCGACATTATTTCTTCATAATGGTACTTCATTAAGTATATGTTAGACATTTGATTGAACATTCCAATGTCTGACCTATAAATAGTATATTTCAAACATCATGAAGATTAACTAATCTTTTTACGTCTTCATTAGATAGTATGTAGTACGACAACTGATTATTTAATATGCTATTTATGATTTATATTATTTACTTATTTAATTATTTATTTAATCATATTTTTACTTAATTTATTTATGTTGTATATGTACCTTAGATAATTTACTACACAAAAGGATTATGACTTCTCTAATTAAAAAAACTCTATATTCCTATTGTCTCTAATTTCTGTAAACAAATCATGTTTATTAGTTCAGGGTTTTCTGATGGAAACCGACGTTTCCTTCGGCTTCGAATGGACTTTGTTTGATAAACTGCGGTCCAGCTCGCAGTTCACCGATAAAAATATTTTGTCTACAGGTTACCTGTTAAAATAATTCAAACTTATAAACACTTTAATTTTTTTTTCTCTCGTTAACTGTTGTGGTATTCGAGTCTGTGAAACCATGAGATTCACACTAACGTTCTTTTTCCTCTAGACATCGCTATCTGAACTTGAATCATCCTCTTCCTTATCTGTTTCTCCATCCTACGTTCCCACGAAAGGTTTTAAACGACTAATGTCCACCGTATCAATTTTCTCTTGACCCTTTTTGGTTTCATATTTCACTTTATACGAATTGTTATTCACTCGCTCTAATATAATGCCTCGGATATTAAACCTTTCCACAAAACATGCTGGGATTCCGGCTCTTGGCATTTCTTTTATCCAAACTTTGTCCAATATCGAATTTGGGTTGAGAAAATTTCTTCTCTATCTGTTTTATTCTGCGACTTGAAATGTTTTTGTAGATTCTGATATGCTACTTTTCTTGCTTCCTTGACGGCTTGGATTCGCACATCGTTCTGAACGTACTCATAGGGAATGTCCAGATCTTGTTCTAGGAACGTTCTGGGTTCACGTCCTATCAGTAGATAGTATGGCGAATGCTTCGTACCATCGTGAACTTGAGTATTCATTGTAAACACAATGCATGGAAGAATCTCGTCCCAATTCGTGAATTCTCTATCAATGTAATGCTTCATTACCTGCTGAATAGAACCTATTGCGCGTTCAGCGGTACCTATATTATAGTGAGCATCGGTGTTCGCGAAGTTCAACTCCATACTGAAACGTTCTGCTAATTCTTCCATTACTTTGCTGCGGTGCGTACCATGTCGATCCATGGATAAAATATCGGGAATACCATTCTTCGTGATTAATTCCTCGAAAATTACTTCAGCTATTATTTCGGATGTAATAGCTGGAACTGCTTTAGCAATTACGTACCTCGTCGCACTGTCAACGAAAACAATGACATATTTATTCCGATGATTCCTTGATCGTTTAAATGGTCCGATTTCATCCATCGTTACATACTGAAACGGCATGTAACTGGGATATGTCTGTGGGTGTAATGGCGTTCTACCGGCTTTCCGTTTCTGAATCTGACAGCTCACACATTGACTAACCTTCTCTTGGAAGAACTTCTTCATGTTGGGAAAGTAGATCGATTTTAGTGCTCTGTTATAACATTTGGTGTAGGAATAGTGATCTCCACCGTAGATCGAGCAATGCAAGTTTCTGAAAACTTGTTCCCTTAATGCGAATGAAATACACGAGAGGAAGTTCATTCCACTTGCCATCCTCTGCGTCCTATAGAGTTTTCCCTCCTTTATCACGTACCAACGTGCCTGCCTCTCTGCCTTCGTCTCAGCTGTTTCTGGGTGTTCAATAACATTCATAATCGGTCCAAAAAACGTATCTTTCCTTTGGAGTTCCGCCACATCTACGTCATCGCTAAACGTAATATTTACTTCAAGATCTTCCTTATTAACTGGTAAAGCATCTAAATCCACGTCTTCTGATGTCGGTTGGATATCTATGAAAACAACACGTCACTGGGTTTTTTCTCGCCAGGGCAATGAACTGGTGTGTATTGATATTGAGCCATTTCAAGGCTGTACCTTAACAATTTAGGTGATAGTTTCGCTGTAGTTTGAAGATATTTTATACACCGGCAGTCCGTAAATAATTCAAATTCTTTATTATATAGGTAGTAGTTAAATGCTTTAAAGGCACTTCCCACGGCTAAGATTTCAAGTTCTACTATATGTCTTTTTGCCTCCTGCGGTCGCAATGCTCTACTATAGTACGCGATCGGAGTCCATTCATTATTCTCTTGCTTTTGCATTAACACCACGCCTATGGACTTAGTTGATGCATCTGTATACACTCGTGTTTCCAAGTTTTCACGAAAAGGAGCTAGTAAAGGTGCATTTAGCAATGCATTTTTCAATTTCTCGAAACCTTTTTGATCTTCATCTGTCCACACGAACTTGTGTTTTTTTCTGAGCAATGGCTGGAAAACTGCTGAAATTTCCGCATACTCTTTGCAAAATTTTCTAACGTAGTTCGTTAGACCTAGAAATGAATTCAGTTCTTTGTCAGATTTCGGTGGTTTGCATGCATTTATCGCCTGAATTACCTTAGGACTGATTTCATATCCTGCTTCACTTACAATATGGCCTAGTGCCAAAACTATCTCCTCCATGAAATGACTGTTTTCCACGGACAACTTTAAACCATATTTACGCATTCTTTGGAAGATGGACTTCAATACTGACACCATTTTTTCTTGCTCGTTAACATATACGAACACATCATCCATGTAATATGACACTGCGGGTGATTGTATGTACCCCACTGGGAGCACTTTATACGCGTATGCGCCGACGCCAGGGATGTTAAACGCTGTGTATTGCCTAGAGTCTTTCGTAATAGCCAAAGTATGATATGCACTTTTGATGTCCAAGGCACTGAAAAATTTGTGACCCCCCATACACGTTAAAATTTGATGTATGGGCGGTAATGCCACGGAATGGAACCTAACATGCCGGTTGAGGTACCTACAGTCGAGAACAGCTCTGATCCCCCAGAGGGTTTCTTGACAAACAGCATAGGAGAATTATATGAACTGTTGCTTTCCTCTATAATATTTTACTCTAGCAAAATGTTGATCTGTTCCTTGACCTTTTCTTTCAGTGCAATGGGGATCGGATATTGCTGTCTTCGAAAAGGGACTTCCGTCTCTAATTCTACCTTGTGTTCCACACCTTTTACACGACCTAGATCATTCTCTTTCCTTGCGAACACGTCCGCATAATCGAAACATAATTTCTCTAATATACTTTTAATTTCTGGTTTTGTCTTTTCTCCAAATTTCAATCTAGCCTTATCATAATTCCTTCTTGCCTCTAACACCTTCTCTACCTCATCCTCCGTCAAACCTTCCTGCCTTAACTCTCTCTCACTCACACATTCCTCGGCATCACCAATTTTCAAGTTTCTCGCTAACATAATAACTTTATTGGAGGGGTTTATGATTTCTAATTTCTGATTCTCCTTAGATAAAATTGCTCTAGGTATTAAAACATTAGATTGACTTTCTAGTCGCCTATCTGGTTCTAATAAGTATTCGTTACTATTCCAAGAGCTCACTAAATTGACTTCTACAGTCGTTCTAGTTCTCTGTAATAACTTCACTTTATGACTCAATGCCCATTTTGGTTTTAGACTAGTTCTAATACTAATAGTCGTGTTCTCGGAAACTGATTCCGGTTCCTGATCATTTTCGTTTTTCTTTTTGGGTCTTCCAAATCTTTCTACTAAAATTTTATCATTACCATAATCAATCTGGCAATTCTGAGACTTGAAAATCGTTTCCTATCAACATTTGATAAGGAAAGTCTTTATTCACTCTAAATTCCTGATGAAAAGTTTGATTTGAAATTTTGAATTTTACAATCGCCAATTTATTAATTACAAGTACATTTTGGGTTATTCCACGTATTTTCGTTTCCTTCGGTATAACTCTCGCATTTGGTGGTACTAATTTTTTATTAATAATGGATATTTGCGATCCGCTATCCAATAAAGCGTTGACTTGTCTATTCTCGATTTCTAATGGTAAATACACCATCTTATGCTCTAGTACTACAGAGGCTATTACTTCACGTATCCTACCATTTCTTTTACCTTTAAATGTGCCTCTTTCATTTACAGTCCTGGCTAGTTTAAATTATGTGCACCCATTGATTGATAGTACGTCGTACCATTCACTTGTGCAGGTACTACTTGTACGAATCTCTTCGGGTTCTGTTCTTGCGAGTTCTGATTTTGATGACAGCACGTGAGCTGACAATGATTATCTCTATGCCAGTTTCCTTGCTGACCTCGACCTCGGTTACCACGCCAATATCCGTTCCGATTTCCTCGTCTATTATTACCTCTATTACCCCGAAAATTATTTTGACCTCTTGCGTTGCTATTGTTGTTCCAATACCTATTGTTATTTCGGTAATTGTCCCTACCATTACCTCTATATTGTTTGTTATTTCTAAAATTTTGATTTTTTGTTTGCTTACTGTCCCGATTTTCACGTTTTTCATCATCCTGTGTTTTTGCTGATAATACAATTTGGAGCCGATCGATCTTCTTTTCTAATTCGGCAAGCTGCGTCAATCTTTGCGGTTCTTGCTTTATTTTGTTCTCGTCTTTACTCTTACGAACAGTTACTCGATCTAATTCTGAATCGCTCTCATCGTCTTGAACTTGCTCACGAATTTTATTCACCAAATCCTTTATCGTGACTTTCCCCGTTTCACGTTTCACCCGTTTCTCAATTTTACACTTGTTCCGTTCAATCTTTTGTAAATCATCAACGAATTTATCTAGGCTTGAGTAGGCCACAGTCCCTACCTTTTCCATATAGTAAGGGTGTAGACCACTCACTATAATACCAATTTTCTTTTTGTCTGACATGTTAGAATCTAATCTCTCGTATAAGACAAGCATATCATAAATATAGTTTATGACAGCTTCGTCTTCATGTTGCAACCGTTCTCGTATTCTATCTTATATGTCAAGCGTTACATTTGACTTTGTAAATTCTTCGACTATTTCCGCCTGTAATTCTTTGTACGAAATTTCAGCTACATTCTTACGTTTAAGAAACAGTTTCATCCACTGTCTCCCAACTCCTTTGGAAATATTCGGGATTAATTCTTTTCTCTTGTTTTCGGCGACGCCTGCCATCTGACATGCGTCGTCGAATTCATCGAAAAACGAAACAATATCCCCGTCATTCTTTAGATCAAATTTTGGCAACTTATTAACATCGGAATAGAACGTAACATACGAAGCCATATTTACGTTTTAGGTATTCTTGTCTTTATTAATCAAATTTTCGTCTAAATTCAAAATTGATGGATAGTCCTCTGAAAAGGATTTCACCACCGGGCTACTCGGGAAATTAAATACGGAGTCTTTACTTATTACTGTTTTTGGACTCGCGGGTTCGACGGCTGTTTCCTGACTATTTATATATCTTCGTCTTTCAGGTGTCCTCACACTAAACGACTCGTTAACTTCTATTTGAATGCCTTTACTTGCTTTCTGTGCCCTCGTTAACACTGTATTTTCTGTCATATAACAATGTATTTAACACTTATAATAACTTAAAATTAATAACTTAGTGAGGGAGGGTGGTGAGGGTTAACCTGTTAACTTAAACACTATGTGAGTCGTTTTTAAGCCTGTCGGGATTCGAACCAAAAATTCGCCTCGTACCAATGGTGAATGTAAAATTAAACTTGACTGTTCTTTACCATACTAATTACTTAACCCTGTTCTAACCGCGGTGGGACTCGAACCAAGAGTATCTCTACCACAATAAGAGCGGGTGATAATACTAAGAGCTTTAGATGCCCCCCGGGAATCGAACCAAACCGTCTCCACCATAACATTGGTGGGATATTTTTACAAATGCTTCTAAATTGCGCCTGGGATTGAACCACAGCTATCTCCACCATAACAACCTCCTAACGTCGTGCCTTAAAAGCATGGGGATGAACAGAGTGTGACGTTCAGAGATTGCTACTACTCATCATCCAGGATGAGTAGATTAACGTTAAGTGAGAGGAAATGATAACAAATTCTATGCTTCGTTTAATAAATGTATTGCTCTAAGCAATGTCATGATGTCTGTGTGTATGTTTGAGTCTGAATGTAGCATAACAACTTAGATCACAAATCGTAAACGTCTAGAAATTGTATCACGAGCAACACGCACATAGCGGAGGCACACATACCTGATTTATACGATGAGTGTCTGGACCGATGGTTGATCTCCTCAGCTCTGGATCTCCTGGACTGGATAGTTGGTGGTATGTAATCTCCACTGACTACTAACTGAAAGCCAACCATTAATATTGGACTATGGTTGGACGTTGAACAAAGAGTAGATCACCCTTGATCTACTCGTGGTCGTACTGGCTCGCAGACCACTGCTTGGCTGCTAATTCTCCCAAAGTGTCTCTGATTCCTCTGATCCACTTCTGATCAAGATCCTCTCCAACAAAAGGTTTTTGTTCATGATTCCAGACACTGGAATCCGCTTCTTCGTTCATTTGAATTTACCTCAGGTATTGATGAATCATTGGTTTCAACCCGTATTACATCGTGACCAAATTTCCTGACTAACAATCGTTGCAAATTTGAAAGTTGTGCCACATTCAAATTGTGTCAATATTAACAGACTAGATTTCACATTGATGCCATTACAGATTTCGTTTACAACTTTACAAATCAAAACAAAACAAACAAACTGACGACTTAGTGTCTAGCCATTATTTGAGTGACAACATAACACAAATACAACCATTTACGTAAATAAACTAATACACGTGTTTGTACGACATAACATTACAGTATTACTTCAATTCAATCTCTTTAATTTTAATTCCAATAAATCTTAGTTTTCCATCACCAAAATAAAATCTTAAAACAGTACACCGCTACTATATATATATAAAGTTACGACACGTAACAACATCGCAGCGCCCCAAATAAAAAATCTAAGATTTTTAAATTTTTTTATATACTCTTAACTAGGTCTGGGTCACGTTGGTCTAGTCGTCTAAATTAGTTCTTAACTACGACCTCCAACTTCTTTTTTACCTACTAGAATCCTCTCAAATCATTTATCCACTAATTAAACTAAATGATATAAAAATAATTAACTTCCCTCACATACACTCCAACAATCACACTTTGGTTAGTCTAATAGGTATCTCGGAGTCTTAGGTCCGACCCAGAACCAATTAAAATTGTTCTTAAACCAGTACGACGAGCTTATTTAGATAACCAAAATTAATTAATGGCAACAAATTAACAAAAATAATTAAACACCATATACACTCCAAAATATAAACAACATTTGCATAAATATAGTAACTTACAGAAACTGGAATAAATATAAATATTCAAAGTTACAGAACAATTTCTTTTTTTCCAAGGAAGGCTGTCTTCAAACAACTCCATCTTATTCATCCGATGACAATTCCATAGGTACCAAATTTACAAAACATTGGATCGATCCCGACAATAATGCGCATTCATAATCATATTCTCTATCACATATACAGATCTGCAAATATAAACAACTGTTAATAACTTGTATATATATATATATATATATATATATATATATATACATATACTTTACAGTATTTACATATTAAAAATGTCGACATTTTATTTAACATTCTAAAATTATTTACAATCCCTTCCTTCGCATTCCAAACTTTCCAAAAAGTTACAATTACTCTCTTAACTCGCGATACTTCTTCGTTAATGACACATGAGATTTTTTTTACATCACGAGAATCACTTACATTTTAAACTTCTATGGTATTCTGAGTTAAGAATCGTATAATTTCATACGGACCAGACCAACGGCTAGATAATGACTTGGTAATCTTATCTGCTAGCGACGACTTGACTTGGGCTTTCAACAAAACCTTATCTCCCACTTGATATGAAGTAGATAACCTACGTTTATTATATTGCTCCTTCTTCCTTCGCCAGGATAGTTCTAAATTCTCCAAGGCTTTTAGTACCAATTGAGGATCTTTCTTCATCACATCGGCATTGGGCACATTCCATTTTACATCCAACGGATCGCAAACGTTATAGGAAAATACCATTTCCATCGGAGTACATTTCGTTTCTGCATGCTGTGCATTATTTATCGAAAATTCAATCTCGTGTAATCCTCGATCCCATTGATTCTGCTTGTTTCCGAAGAATATCTTCAGACTATTTTTTACAGTACGTATATATCTCTCCCCCGGATTGGAAGCAGCATGTTAAGGGGATATACGCACATCCTTGATTCCATTACTAAACAGGAAATCCTTAAATTTTGCTGACGTGTAAACTGAATGATTATCGTGCCCAATTGCAAACGGAAACCCTCTTCGACACATCAGTTTGTATAATTTATTTATCAAGGTCTGGATAGATAGATTCTTGAAAGGTTTCAGAAACACCATTTTGGAAAATGAATCAACTACTATCATACAATATCTTCCCGACCTTGTATCTGGCATTGGTCCAAGGACATCTGTATGCCATAACCCATTCACTACCGTAGCATAGCTCGCAATCAATTGCCCCATAGGCTTCTTGTTACTACTTTTGTTCTTCTGACACAAGACGCATGATAACACATAATCTTTAATTTGGTCCAGCATCCCTTCCCATGAATATCTTGAGGACACCTTCCCTATCGTTTTACCCAATCCTAGGTGACTTTCGGGCAAAATAGAAGAATGATAATACTCAATTATATTCGGAGCTAACCTCTTGGGTAAACGGATCTTGTATGGATTACTATGGGCCTTAGTCTTCTTACACAAAATTCCTTGCACCATTTTATAACCATCAACTGATTCCTTCCTCCTTATTTTGTCGATGATTGATCTTAATAAAGCGTCCCTCTTCTGATGCTCTTGCACCGACTGACTAAGAAAAGGCATTGCCCACATATTAACCATACACATGTTTGTCATTTCTTCTCCATATGTTGGTTCCAAATGCATCGATTCAAAATTTTCAGTATCATATAACCTAGAAAGGAAATCTGCGGAGATATTCATATTCTTGGAGACTGACATAACGTCCACAGTCACAGAAATCCATTAATTTCTTTTTTACTATCCTCCTATTTAGTATTAATTCGTAGAACAATCTTATATCAATGTTGTAATCAAATTTCTATTAAGAAGAGTGAAATAACACAACTCCATTACAAAATCTGCTCAAACACGTCGTAACAATTTAGATTTCGCTTAGTATTCAATTCTACACTAGATATATTTTACCCTTGCTATTACCAACTTCAGTATGAAGCGACCTTACACATATTTCACATACATGTTGATATAGTTTGTCAACCAACCACTTGGCGGCGCTGATTAACCCTTTAACAAAAGAAAACTAAGACGAAACTCTAATACTATTCTTATTACTTATATATATATATATATATATATATATATATATATAAGTTACGACACGTAACAATGTGCTACTATCTTTTGCTCGTTATTGTAATCATTTACGTTTTATTTCTTCTTTTGTACAGTTTTTTGTACCTGCTTTGCATTTTATGTGAAAATACTAAAAAAAGAAATGCTGCTCATATTTGCCCTACGAAGTCCGCATATTACCTTTGTACTACGGAAAATATGAGCACTGCGCACCTATATTACTAACCTGTTTATTACTCACGAACAAAAGTATGTATAACCATGTACTTTTCAGCATTTGTAGACAAAAGATCAGGCCTTCTTTTTGTGAGACTTTTTTTCTTTCTGTAGTACATCATTTTGGGATGTATTAGTATTTTCATTAACTATGCTCATATTCAACTGACTCCCCCCATATTTCTCTCAAACTAGATGTCTTTACGGTGGAGATTAAGAATACGTATACTAATACAAAATCATTACATAAATTTCATCTTTTGGACAAAACATACTCCCAGTACGCTCACAAATGATATTTTATAAGCGTAGGGGCAATCCCTGATGTAGCTCTACTTTACAGGCTTAATTATCATGGCTAAAATTCCAGCGTTTTCTGGGCCAAATACGGTTTAAACTGCGTTAAATGAAAACTGTTACCAACTTTTTCCTCAATCCAGGTGGAATGGGGAATCAGATTTTAGGGCCTTATGCAAAGTCGTTTTGGTTTGCGTCATATCAAATACCTGACTACTGCAGGAAACATAGAATACGTTAGTCGAAGAATACGTTTTATTTTTTATTAAGTTAATCAAAGTCTTTAGTGTGGCACTAATCATGCATATAAACGACGCTGCATAAGGCCCATACCGAGTAAAGCTACGCGTTTAGCACAGGTGTTAGGATGTCGAAGGCGCTATTTGAAATTTTCTAGTTTAATATTCCACGATTATATTCCGAATCTAAAAGGAGCAGTGATAATGATTATCGAAATGGTGCACTGAATGGAGTGAGAAAACACCGAGAAAATCCACGCACATTATGTCCTACATAAATTCCTCCTTGCGAGAAGTGGAATCGAACCAGCGATTTCGTGTGCTAGAGGTGATCTATCTACCGAGCTATTTACAGCTAATTTTATTAAAATCTACTAGTATATTTAACCTACTTCATTTCTTCAAATGTTTTGCAAGTACTTGCTTTTGCACCTTGATTGATGTACTTCATACATCAGACGATCTTTGACAATAACAAGGTCAGGTATGAATTCTCTAATTCTTGTTTATAGTGGCATATATTTTGAAAACAGTTTCACATTATCTTTTAGTACTGGTTCACACTTCATACTATGCGCATTTGAAGATAATAACAGTTCCGAATAAGAATACTCTTATCCAGAAACATCCGAAAGATTTTCCCAAGGGCGGGGAAAGGGCAAAGAAGACATACATTGATGCGCATAACGCTTGATGCAAAACAATTATTATTGAGACATATTGGATAACTTTTTGGATTGCATTAAATAGGTCTATATTAAACATTCTAGTGGGTGTAACAAAATATATTTTGCTTTGACGTGTGTTTCTGGATAAAAGTGTTTTAAAACAACCAAACACATTTCGAAAATGCAGGGTAAAGCGATTGCTCTCTTGCCTCCGTTGCGGGCGAACATGGCTTTATCGTTGACAGAGCATATTGTTTTGTTCAATGGTGTCATTTGTCATTCAGGTGGTTCGCCCGAGCCGGTTACTAAAGTTTTTGAAGTTCTTGGAAGCGGTTTTTAAAATTGTATCTCCACTTCCATATCCAGTACTTACGGAAACAAGAATTTTCTAGTGTTACGAGATGAGTCAAAAAATCTTAATAACTTTTTTTTAATGAGCGAGTATGAAACACATGAATTTCATTTTTCTACACAATCTACTCTATGCTCAAGTTTCCCGTTACTTACAGTGTCCCAATGCCTCTGAAAAACTTTTTCTTTTTGGATTGGATATGCAACCAGTCATACATCATTTGTTGCACGTCTTCATCAGATTGCAACTTCTTTTTCTGTAGTGCTTTCAAGAGATACAAATATGTGAAAACCACTGAGGCGAGATTCGGTACTCAAGATGGATGGGGTAGACATTTGAAATGAAGATTTTCAATGATCGCAGCCATTGTACAGGCAGTAATATAGAGGCAGTAATATAGATATTTGTAAGAGAATGTTTAATGACAGTCCCACTAACTTATTCATGCCCCCCCCAAACCTCTGTGGCTGGTAGCGGGCCTAAGTATGAGGCCGAGTATTGTTATGTTATAGAAGGAAGTTTGTTGTCAGAAGTATAGCAGGTTTAGGATCTTTTTGGAGATCGGAATACAAGATATTATTGACTATGCGTTCCCTAAGCTCTAATGCTCCAAAATGACACCCTTTTGGTCATAGAAGAAAGTACTAACTTTCCTGTAGATTATTGTATCCGATAATGGATATTGCCATTGCATGCTCGCTTTTTCTTCCGGAATGTAATAGTGCATCCATATTTCATGTCCATTAACGAAGCTCTTTTGAAAGTCACTACCTTCTCGTTTGCGGCATGGCAAAATCTCACATCAACAAATCTCTGTTTCAGTTCATCTGTCAACTGGCATGATACCATCCTGGTGCACACATTCCGAAATCTGTGGATAATGTTACAGATTGAGCCATGTCTTATATCAGTGATTGTAGCTACTTCATCCAGTCACTCTGCATTGCCCCTTATCATACTTTCAATTTACATAGAACAAAGACGGTAAGCGATAACAAGAAATTATTTGTTGGCATAGATTCAGCGTCAAAAGCATGGGATCCATCTACGCTCCTTATTCTTTTGTTGAAACCGCAAGTGTTAAACGTATCACTTACGGTCAGAATATTGGATTAATAAGAGCTAGACATAGAGCACATATGTGTGGGTTTCCTGCGGGTCCCTCCCCTTGTTTCATTCAACCATTTCATTCGTTGTCATCATCACCGTCTACTTTTTCTTCGGAGCATAATGATGGGTCGTTACAGAAAAAAAATACATGTTTCTTGGTTATGCTATATAGGCTAAAGGAGACGGCGATGACAAGAATGAATGAAATGGTAGAATGAGAAAAGTAGGAGCACATGGGGAAACCCCGAGAAAATCTACACAAACACATGGTGTTTGTCTACCAAAAAGCCCACCTGGCAAAGTTAGGCTCGAAAGTGCGACATCACGTACAAAATATCAATGCTCTACCACTGCAGCTCCGGAGTAGAAGAAGGATTTGCATTTCTACAGTAGTGATTGCGTTTCTGAATTGAAAATACACATACCTTCTTTTCTCTATAGAAAAAAATCAAGCTGTAGGTTTTATGATTTTTTTTAAATAGTACCTAGGGGAAGTCGCGGGGTGTTAATCTGCTTCGTATTGATATTATGCTCAGTCGACGCCTTTTTACATATGGAACAATTAGGTGACAGGAAAAATCCTCTATCTCATGCGTGTTCAAATTATGAGCGTTAAAAGTTCAAAATTGACCAGATTTTGCAGAAAGTTTGAAGTACCTTTCTTGAGATAGACACTTCATTCTTGGTATCGGAGGTTTTCTTGGGTGCCCAACACAGTGATAAGATGAAAACGTACGCATTTTGTAAGATAAGGACAATTATTTGGAAGAGGGTTAAGGCTTATGGCGTCTTACACCTCGCAAATTGCCTCCCATTTGGCATACTGGACCAATAGGCTAATAAAATGTATTTGCTTCTTTTATTCGACTGTAGTGTCATTCAAATATTACTTTCCTGTATGGCCACTTTCAAATTGAACAATAACGTTTGTTTTTAAACGCTTTGCCAAACATGCAAAATTCAATGAGGAATGTCGTGGTATTCATAATTAAACTTGTGATGATCTATATTGTAGTGTTCTTCCCCTTCTGTAGCTAGGAGGGAGACCAATATTTTATCTAAAGGCTCTGTCATCAATATGTTACTTTGTTCGGATCAGCTGTTCAGCAAAAATTTTGCACTTTAACGCACCATAACATATATCATATGTGGAAAACGAAAATCAGGTTATTGTTAAAATGAGGTTAAATCAAATAAGTTATCCACTACAGGCTGGCATTGACAGTGAATACAAATATTAGTTTATACCACCCGTATTTAATTTGTAGCTAATCGTGGGGAAATGGCAATCATAACAGCTCGCGCAGCGCCAGAGAGGCCTGCCGCAGAACAAACCTGAACGGCATTTCGAACTCAATCCGCCTATGCTTATACATCGCAGAATGCAGTGTTCTAATACATCATCGCAAGTCATGTGCTTCGATTTCAGCGAATTGGAATGTCGATTATGGAGAAATATTGGTAAAACTCCAGGGAATATGTTATATGTCAAAAGCAGCCGACGGAGCATAGTGTCAATATGAAGTCAGAGTAAAACCCCACGACCTTCCCTAGTAAGTGAAATTAATTAGTACTTTCCACTAACGGGTTCAGGCAACTATTCGTGTAGATATGAAAACTCAAAAACATATATAAATTATTTTTAAGAAGATGTAATTAAGTTTCAGCAGGAAATAAATAAATAAATAAAAGAAAAGAAGAAAACAGAAAGAACACATATTACATATTTAACGTTCAAAATAATCGTCAAAATAAACTATGTTACACGTGTGTATAATATTTACGTGGCAAAAATTAGTTAAAAATTGAAAAGGGCTCATCTGTTTCTTCAAATTATTCTCCCTTTCTCTTCGCTTCCTTTGGCTCTTCGATCTTTCACTTTAGCTGTGTTCTTCTTTCTTTTATATTATTTCTTCCGTTTCCCCATTTTAAACCTTTATTAATGATAAAAGTTTTGTCACAATTCACAGGTTCCGCTTCTGGACTTCAAACGCTATCAAGGAATCGCCGTACTACTGTGACTGCAACAGTACACATGTAAGTTTGGCAACGAAGCATTATGGCGTTCTGCGCAAGCATGAGATTCAGCCGCTAAAACTATTTCCGTAAACATAGAATAATATTTGGATAAAATGTAAAACATAACACGAAAAACGACCATATAATAACCATATTCCGTAATGAGATAACTACTTGTAAAATAATTTATGTTTGTAAGTAAAAATTTCATAAAACTGAGCACAGGAGTAGCAAAATCTAACAGCAAGCGCCATCTTGCGTACTCATCTTAAAACCGATTAAGATTTCCTCTTACATGTTACTTTTTTAGATAACAGAATACATAACCAAAAGGAATATTATCTTATGTTGTAGCTGACGCATAACTCTATTTTATAGTACAATACTTATAATATGTGCCATTTCGTTACTCATTGGTTAAGGCAATGAACTAATTCTTATATTGACTTCCGGGTGGTGATCCACCTTAAAATGATGGTTCGTCATCTCTGAATATCTTGAAGCAAATAATAATAATAATAATAATAATAATAATAATAATAATAATAATAATAATAATAATAATAATAATAATAATAATAATAATAATAATTGGAAGTAGTGAACTTGTTACTTCTCATAAAGGGCCTGACTCTTTCCTCTTATGATTGGTGGCCCTCAAGTGGAGAGCTTGAGGCAACTGTCCCACTTGCCTTACACACAGAACAGCCTGGCATAAACTAAAAGAGACTAACATATTTCTTGTCTCAATGGAAAAAACTACTAACGTATAGTGAGTACATGCCGTATGTTAACTGAAAAAAAGATGAAGACAAAATTGTGTATTTTGTAAAATAAAAATAGTTTTTCAATTAAAAAATTGTTGATGAAATAAAATGGACAGTAGAGCTAAGAAATTACAAATACTTGGGAAATTTTATATATATAGACAGTGTTTCCGTGATCTTGGGTGAAACTTGAAAGAATGATGGACAATGAGGAAAAAAGAATGAGATATGGAATTACTCTCCGGAAATGCGTTTATTCTGTGCCACAATCCACAAAACATTTGCCGCAACGATACAAATGTGTCCATAACTGAAGAAAAAATGATTGGATCGACGTGCGGTTAAAGAACATATTTCATTCTAGGACCTATAATTTCCATTAATGTTCAACTGGATGGAGGGCAGTGATGACGCAGGAGTAGCCCCAAAAGAAAGTATAATATTCCATCTGTCGTATAAGAAAATACAACGGGAAAGCAAGCACTATAATTACTGCCAATGCTTCAAGCAGAAACACACATAATAGCGTGGGAAAAATAAATAAAAATGTGAGACTGGAGAAGGAATACGAACGTTGTGTCAAAACTAGGAAGCCATGGACCAACTCTGTTATGAGTAAATATAAAAATAAGAATATTTTTTTGGAAATGGGTGGTAACTGGTTTTCAATTTAAAATGGTGGAATTTTTTCAATCGCAACAACCATTTGAGCTCCATAGTAATAAGGGTCTCTATGTTAAACGAAAACGTAACGTTTCTAGATTAGCAGGTTGATCAAACTGAAAATAAACGTAGGTAAAAATAACACGGTAAACATTATATTGTTGAACACCTCAAATTTGAATGCCACTCATTCTAGCTTTGGAACTTCTTTTATAAAATAACAGACAAATTCTGACCAAAGCATATATTAACTAATAAATAATAGCGTTACAGTTTCGGCAAATTAACTTTGCCTTCATCAGACACATTATGTGTCTGATGAAGGCAAAGTTAATTTGCCGAAACTGTAACGCTATTATTTATTAGTTAATATATGCTTTGGTCAGAATTTGTCTGTTATTTTACCTCAAATTTATTTTCCAAGAGTAAATTATCCCTTTTGAGTTTTTTTTTCAGAGAATCGACTTATAAGCTACCACACTATGGAGGTGCTAATTAAATATTAATGTACGAAATGTAAAATAATCGTTGCACCTATTTTCGAGAAAATATCATTTTTTTTTTATTTTCATTCTTCAGTAAACTACCGTTAAATTTGGGGATAGGAAGAAAACTCTGGAAAAGGAAAAACTGGAGAATCTTATAATAACTCTAAGATTAAAATTTAGTGGGGATGTTTTGAATTGTACGACCTCTAGACGAGTGAACACATTCACATCGGGGTGAACAGACGGACGGACATCCAAAAATTCATTTTTTGGTTTGTAGGTGCCATGAAACTCAAATCAGTTGAAATCTTGAATTGGATTTTTTTTTCTCGTGGCCACCGTACTTTCTTCCCTCATATTGTCGCTCCCAAGTAACAAGAGGAAGGAATAACTTTGTTGAATATCGAAGCCCATGTATACACGACTCCAAAAGTGCATTACCACCTGCAATTCTCCTTTTCCTGCAATAGCAGGCAACCCAAAAAGCTCGGCGCTTCGGTTGGTTCCGAATTCGAAAGGCGTTGGACCAAAACCTCAATTTTGTAAGAAATATATCAGTGTGGCAAACTGCAAATAACAGAATAAAACGAATTATTGAAAATCAGAATTTTAATATCGTGGCGGAGTTAAATGACATCAAAAGTTACAACATGATCTTACTTAAGCAGTTCAAACAAGATCAATGGCAAGAAACATATCACAGAAAAGCATTTCTCTCCTTCCCCGCAACAAAAAATAATCTCATAAAAAAAGTTACATAATGTGAAGGTTTAATATAAAAGCCTCACTAAATATTTTGAAAGTTGACAACGGAAAATTCAAGAACAACTGAACCGAAGTGCATGCGAATGAATTGTAGACGTAAAATGAGGATACGGGTTTCGTATTTTCCTTAAAAAAAGGTTGGGTGGGGCACGAGCCCCTCAAAACCTGTAAACACGAAATATGAAACGTGCTATTAACACGCATGTTAAATGCGTGTAAAGGACATGAAGAATTGCAACGAAACTTTGTGTATCGACAATACGCCAAAAATAAACGAATACGGGTTTTTATGTTCTGTGGAAAAACGATTTTAGGGGCAAAAGTCCCCCACGCAAAACGTTTAAAGCTGACGCCCGAAAGGCAAGGAGAAGTGAACTAAAGTGAATGAAATTGTGAACAGAGATTGCAGACGTAAAATGAGGATACGGGTATCGAATTTTCTTTAAAAAAATGTTGGGTGAAGCACGGACCCTTCCAAACCTTTGATCACGAAATTTGAGAATTGCTAGTAACACTAATGTCAAATGAGTGTAAAGAACATGAAAAATCGCAACGAAACGCTACGTATAGACAATACGCGAATAAAAGGATAACGGCTTTTTTATTTTCTGCGGAAAAACGGTTTCAGGGGGCAAAAGAACCCACCCCAAACTTTTGAAAATTAACGCCCGAAAGATAAGAAGTGAACCAAAGTGAATGAAATTTTGCACACATGTTGTAGACATAAAATGTGCGTATACGGGTTCGTATTTACCTGGAAAAAACTGTTAGGGGTGTATAGACCCCTCCAAACCTTGATGAATTCTGTTTTATATTCTGCGGAAAAACGATTTTCGGGAGCAAAAGCTCCCACCCAAAATGTTAAAATTTTATGCCTCAAAGGCAAGTTGAAGTGGACCGAAGTGAATGAAATTGCGAAAAGATATTGCAGACATCTAATTAAGGAATACGGGTTTCGTATTTCCCTGGAACAAACGGTTGGGTGGGACACGGAACCATCCAAACATTTGATCAAGAAATATCAAATGTGCTAGTACCAATATATCAGATGTGCGTAAAGGACGTGACGAATTGCAACGAAAGTTTGTGTATGGACAATACGCGAAAAATAGACGAATATGAGTTGTTTTATGTACTGCGGAAATACGGTTTTGGGAGGCAAAAGCTCGCACCGAAAATTTTAAAAGTTGACGACCGAAAGGTAAATAGAAGTTAATCGAACTGAATGGAATTGTGAACAGACATTGCAGACGTAAAATGAGGGTACGGGTTTCGTATTTTCATAAAAAAAATCGGTTGTGTGGTGCAAGGACCCCTCCAAACCTTTGACCACGAAATATGAAAAATGTTAGTAACAACTAGGTCAAATGTGTAAAGGACATGAAGAATTGCAGGGAAATTTTACGTGTTGACAATACGCAAGAAATAAATGAATACGGGTTTTTATTTTCTGCGGAAAAACGGTTTTAGAGGGCAAAACTATCACCCAAAATTTTGAAAGTTTACGCCCGAAAGGCAAGAAGATGTGAACCGAAGTGAATGAAATTATGCACAGATATTTTACACATAAAATATGTGAATACGAATTTTGTATTTTCCTGGAAAAAAAGATGGTTGGGTGGGGCACGGAGCTCTCCAAACATTTGATCACTAAAACATTGTAAGAGTCAAAGGTGCCTCCCGAAATATTATAAAATACTATATATACTGTTTGTGCTTACTGTTGATCTTCCAAATTTGAAAAATCGGATGGATACACTTGTGAAACACGAAAAGTCTTATTTTACATATCCAATATCTACACACAATTTCTTTCGCTTCTGTCCACTCCTTCCACTACCAGACGCCTCGGTCCACCAAAAAGTTTTTTCTTTACAGGAAAATATGAAACACGTATTCCTTCATCTTACCTCTACAATATTTGAGCACAGTTTCATTCACTTCGGTCCACTTGTTTTTGCCTTTTGGGCGTCAATTTTCCAAATTTTGTGTGGGGGCCTTTTCCCCTTTACCGTTTTTTCACAGAAAGCAAAAAAATGCATTAGTTTTTTCGCATATTGTCACTACACAAAATTTCGTTACAATTCTTCATGTTCTGTAGGCACTTTGTCAAACTGCTATTAGCACTTTTGATATTTCGTGATCAAAGATTTGGAGGGGTCTGTGCCCCACCTAACCGTTTTTTCAGGAAAATACGAAACCCGTATTCCCTCATTTTATGTCTACAATATCTATGCACAATTTCATTCACTTGGGCCCACTGGTTATTACCTTTCGGGCGTCAATTCTCAAAATTTTGGATTTGGTTTATCACCCCCTGAAACAACTTTACCGCAGAAAATAAAAATACACGTATTAGTCCGCCATTTTGAAATATGTGATAATTTTGGAAATGGAAAGGTAGATATGTGATATATCAGTTAGGGCCAGCATTTTCTCAACAGTCAATTTTGAACTTTAGTGATCGGTATCTGTACTTAGTTGTTAGATTTAGGATAATCTTCATAGTTATTTACGAAAATCTAGGAGACTGATACTCGTATGTTGAAAGTTTGGACTACCACGAAAACACATTTAAGTTGAACATGTTCAAAGCCAAGAAAACTAACCTCAAATTTGATATCCAAGTTATATATTATTATATTTCACTGTCGAATATCAAATTTCACTGTTAGTTTTCTTGGTTTGTAGATATGAGTTATTTTTTGTCCATAATACGACTAATAATGCTAAAAGACTCACAAATCAAATTTATTTCGAACCTTTAGCATTTCTTACAATCAACGTTGAATTATAGTTCTTAGCCTTTCAAAATTATGAGCCTCACAGACTCCTTCTTTCTTACAAATATTAGTATCAATAATATAAGCTATTGAAAAATTATATTAACGGTAAACCACCGACAAACTGTAAGCAACCCCTGTAAAATGAAATAAAGTATTTCATTTTAACGAACCAAGATTATGCTCTTTAGGCTAAAGGAGACAATGATTAAGGCAAGTGAATGTTGATGGAAGATATGATGGAATGAGAATGTGGAAGGAAATTGAAGTATCCGGAGAAAACCCACACACGATACGATGGTTTCCACCACAAAGGTTCTTGGCTGAGGATCGAACCAGAGGCCCCACGTACCAGAAACAAGTGTTTACCACTGAGTCACCGTGTCCTTCCCCAATCCCTAAAAGACGCGGACATCCAGTTAAGAATATTTAACATAAAAAAACGTACCTACCATTTTCTCACAAAGGAAACTCCACGAATCCCACATTCTGACCGTTTGTACTTCTTGTATGTTGGTTTATCACAAACATGACTTAGTATATCGATACATCTGTCAGAATAATAGTGTTTGCTCCAAAGTAGGGGCAGGTGACTTAGTGATAGAGCGCTTACTTCTGATGCAGGATGGACCTCGTTCGATCCCAGACTTAAAGTTTGTAGTGGATACCATCGTACCCGTGAGATTTCTCGGAATTATCCTGTTTTCTCCTACATTCTCATTTCACGAATTATTTCCCCCAAATTAGCTTCCATCTATTACCTCTCTTTATTATTGTATCGGATTTCAGTTTAGCATTCCTTGGGTAGCAAAATTACATGAAATATGGAGCTACGGATTAACATGAAATCCGAAATGCTAGCGCTCCCGCCGCGAATCGGAGCCTGGTCTCCTATGCGAAAGTCGCAGACGTTACCCAATATCCATGCGTGATCTCTCTGTCTTCATTAGCCTAGAAAGCATAACATTTAAACTTTATGGACTTCATAACATTTCAGTTCTTCCTCGATAGCCAATTCTATACTGAAACAAAGTAGATCAATCAAATGTGTCCATCTTCCCTTTTTATAATTTTAATGATGTTCTTGTAACTTTGACCGTGTTCTAAGATTCCTGTTAGTTGAAATATCGTAATTAACTTGCCTCGGTCAACGTTTCATAAAATATCCCCATAATTCTTCAATTTCTTTGAGGTGATCTTTGAGCTGCTCCTGTACCATATCGAGTTGTGCATTAATGGAAGCCATGGCTAAAATTAACATACATTTCCTTTCCCCCGACTTCGATCCTACATTTTGTTCTTGAGTATTCGCTGTTTTGGACATTTTTCCGACTGGTTTTTGGCTGGTCATAGCGCCAAAAGGAAGCATTTGTGCACCCAGGCTGTCTTATCATGGTGCCAGGAATCAGCTCCCAACGCTGTCAGTGTTGTTTTGAAACACGCTCTATATTTCTATCCTGTTTCTGATTAGCTTCTCTTTGCCAATTAATTTCCAGTATTCCCAAAACAAACCAAAAGTGAACTAAATTTACTAAATCGCCTACCCCCTATGCTTTCTTCTTGTATAGTACGTGTTATATATTTAGATTGTAGTTGACAGAGATTGCCAATATTGATTGAAATATCTGGTTAAAATGCTAGTATAGGAATTCCCTCTTCAGTACAGAAATTCCCTCCTTGCATCCCACCGCAATTTTAGGCGAGATGGGATTAAGTAAGAGGGGAATTCCCATCTCGCCTAAAATGATAGGCATTCTTATCTTGGAGATGTAAATGGCTGATAATTCGTTAGGCTAAGTGGGATTAGGCTAGATGGGATGGAATAATCTGAAAAGGTAAGGGGACGGTAGGTAGCGGCATGACGTCACGCCGTACCCCATGCCTATCTTTGTCCATTGTAAATGCTTAGGAAGTGGGGGGTCGCCGTACCCAGTTTTTTGGAGGTGGAGATAGAGTCCCCCGCGTTCCCACGCACTTTTACCCCTGCTGCTAAGTATTAATTGCTGTGAGGACTAACGAAAAATATTACGTAATAATAATAATAATAATAATAATAATAATAATAATAATAATAATAATAATAATAATAATAATAACGGATCTGAATGATAAGTATATTTTTTCAACTTTTATTACAATTGCTGTCTGTTCCCGTGAATCTTGTTATATTGTTTTTGTAAGGAATAAAGAGGCTTCAAACAACAATATGATTTGTATAAAAGAAAAATAAGCCTTATCAGTTGTATTACGAACTGACAAATTGACATTGCGTCTGTTTTTTTTAAACACAATGTTACGAGGCACAGAAGCCACCACGCCTGCGGTGTGCTTGCTTTTTTGCCTCAGGCAGCTTCAGTACTAAAGTTAAGACTTTCATTTTGTCAATTTATGTCAGTCAGTCACACAGGTTCTTTGCAACGCTGAATTTTACAAGAAAGATTTTGTTCATCGGATAGGAAACAAAGTCCATCGTACGTTGTAATCCCTTCCCCTCTTTTGCACAGTGTGTGAAATTTAACTTGTATACTGTAGTAAGTTACAGAAAAGAGAATGCTATTTTTTTTAATGACATTATCGAATAAGATTGACCAGTATTACAATATATTCAAGATGAAAAATATTCATTTAACAGTCGTCGTACTTAGTTGTCTGCACTGAAATTCCCATAATGTGCTTTCTTCTTTTCTAATATACGCTCCGAGCTTCTTCGTGGCTAAGTGGTTAGTGTATGCGCCTTTGGCGTGAGAGACCCGGGTTCGATTCCGATGAGAGCTCACGTAGTACGGATTTCACGATTAATCTGTAGGTCCCGCCTCATATAACCTCGCTGCTGAAAGGGACGACAAAATCAACTCAACTCATATGCAGCACCATAGGAGATATAATTCCGAGGGTAATTTTGTCCCTGGAAAATATCCCAAAATGGGGGAGGAGGAAATATACATATAAATGACCGAAAATGACCATTATTGGTGTGAATCCATAATTTTTGGGGTCGCCGACATGATCAATGGTCTTTCCGATGCTGTTTAAATCGATGCCATTAAAAACGAAAACAGCATATTTCACGAGTACTAAACACATGAAATACGGAGTTGTGCTTTTAAATTTTCATTTCAACTTTGCAAAGCGGGTAATATATGCTAGTAATACTTATAAAGCTCAGGTATTGGCCTTTCTCTATTTTAAAACCACCTATTTTTTAAATCTCTTTCCCATAATATCTATTATTGGAGCTATCAGTATATTTTTGTTTTTCGTCCTTATACAACAGTAAGGTTATAAAGGAAGGTCTTTTTAATGTGGGTTCGGAACTTGAATCTGATTGGCCGTTCCCAACCATACTATTTCGCCTCCAGGAAAACTGGATTACAGGGCAGAGTCTAAAGCACGAAATTTCTCTTTTTTGCTAAAAAAAAAAGACTTTAGTTCGCATACTAGTCATAGCACATGTTTAGAGGTTTTTCAACGAATCTGTATGAAACGAGACCTGCAAATGACACAGGACTGAAAGTTGTGCTTACACCAGGAGTCGAATCTAGTATCATCCTCAAACAAAAAAAAATCCTAATGGCTGACTACTTTAATGCTCATAAATCATTCTCATGTAAAAATTTAGGGTGAGCCCTTACCCCTAGACTCCCCGTGGATACGGGCCTGTGTGACCCCCCACCATCGAACACAATTTTCTGGAAGAAAGCCTCTATTCTTCCTTTTGTCTGTCTAGTTTACTGAAAACATGAAAAGCAAACTAGGTTACAGAGCATAGAGTTGGAAATGATTGACATCTTGCATTGCAGACATATTTCGTACCGTTGATGATTTTGGGAGGTTTTCCAGGGACAAAATTCCCCTCGGAGTTATATCTCCTATCAGAGATGGAATGGGTCAGTGGGTCGGTGAGTCAAGTGGGTCAAGTTTTCTGAGTGGGTCAGTGGGTCGTGGGTCAACAGCATGTGACCCACTGTGACCCATCACCCACCATGACCCACTGGGACCCACCACCTACCGTGATCCACTGTGACCCACCACCCACCATGACCCACTGCGACCCACCACCCACCGTGACCCACTTCGACCCACCGACTCAGTATGATCTACCGACCCCCTTCTGCTCACTGCATTGCAGACAGTATCTTCTCAAGACTGGTAAATTTGTCTCCGTTTTACTTTCAAGACCTTCATTTCCCTTGCTTTTCCACTTGTTTCTGTCTATTTACCTGAGGTGAGTATATCTAACCAAGTGAAAAAAGAACTTCAGGCACTTTTGGATATTGATATTTTTAATAGTAATAATAGCAATAGGACTTACACTACAACTTTGCTTTCGAGGCCAGTAGCGTACGTAGGAATTTATTTCGGGGGGTGTCCAAACTCAATATGAGGGTATTTTATATCAAAATTCCTAAAATTGCCCCTAAAATTAGACTAAATTTACAGAAAAGTCGAAATTTCGGGGGGGGTCTGGACCCCTAGGACCCATCCCCTGCGTACGTCCCTGTTCGAGACCTTTGAGTTTTTAGAGCTAACTACTGGAAAAAAATACATTTTTGAATCACTGTAATATATAAATTATTATATAAAAAATTGAATATAACTATGTGTGCCTGATCATCACGGTCAAATTGCAAAGTCAAATGAAATTACTTTTGGTATATAGTTAGGCCTTAATCCAAACTGGGATGTTATATTGCTTTCATTATAATGCATAATATCCTAAGGAGGTAGTGAGGATCCGAATTTTTGAGAAAAAAAAATAGTATCTCGCAAGCCGTTAAACTTATGGAGCTGAAATTCAGTGTATTAACTCTTTATTGAAAATAAACAGAATGTATCCTAGCATTTTTTAAATTCTCCTTTATGTGGGGGGAGGGCACTTTCTATATATGGAAAATTGGTAGTGAGTTGGTTTGTAAAAATGATCGAAAACGATCGATGTTATTTAAGAAAAAAAATCAGAAACAAAAAACACAGTGCTTGGCTTCATTTATCCATTGCTTTCTGCTGTAATAATTGCTGAGGTTTATGTTTATTATATAGAGCGCTTACAGTACAGGACAATCAACCCATAAAGTTGTTAGAAAAATAGGCATAAAATTTGTACTCTAAGCTTAATTACACGAAAATTTTAAGTTTGGATTGTACGCATAATTGTATGAAAATTTTATACTTTTTTCCCTCTACGCTGGTCTACTTACTTTGATTTGGAACTTTGAAATTTCATCCTTTTTTTCCACTGAAAAGTATTGATAATTCAACAAGGAAATAATTATACTATGATAATTTAATTGAACTTCCTCGTAATTTGGCACATGGCAAACAGCAGTGTGGTAATTGAAGGGGAAGAAGGAGGGAAATTCCCATTCACCTCTGAACACTTTCCAGGAACCCCGTTCCCTTTCGCTTTCTAGACGGGGGAGGGAACTTGGTAATGGTATCAAACCTTCATGTGTAATTGCAAAAATTAAATTTATAAACAAATAAGAAATAATCAGTTTATCAGGCTTTAATTGATAATTTATTCACAAGATTCCCTATCAAAGGCGTGGTAGATGAAGTTTCTGTTCTACATGGGTCGACATTGCCAAACTGACATGGTCGATATGGAAAAGATGTTGTATGGTGATAGAAAGATGATACTTCTTGCTGAGTATTTCAAACCTGATCAAGAAAAATCATTATCAGACTTAAGTCTAACAAGTAGATTGTCGATGAGAAGTTACAGAAATCGGGTAGAAGTCTTATCAATTTCCACGACAGAGTGGGAATGGGGATTTTCCCTTATGAATTTACAGATGACTGATATTAGAAATAGACTAAATGGTCAAACATTGTCTAACTTGTTGCTCATCAATGTTAATGGCCTACCGCTAGACATGCTCAAAGTAGACGAGCTAGTTATTTCTTGGCTCAAGGATGGACATCATTCCACTGCGGATGATTTACCGCCAAAAAGTTACCAACAGGAAATAAATACGATTTCAGATTTGTTTTAAGGTGGAATATTACGAGTTACGGAAAATGTATACTTGTATTACTAATGGTCTATATGTGTTATTCAACTTTGTACCTAATTTTTAGTAAGTCTCTTCTTTGCTTTAGGTAAACTACTGTGAATAAATATTCATAATAATTGCTATTATGCATATTTGTAACTTAAATTTAACGTGGGGTTTTAGTGATTACACAAATTACAATTATGAGCATACTTTATGGAAATGCTCTCACATAGGGTACCCGAGCACCTTTATACCGTATGAACAACTGATTTTTCAAGTCTTTTGTGAGAAAAATACTGTGAACTGAGAAACTATAACCTTTTCATATTGTACAGGGGTATTTTCCTGCGAATAGAAGTTTCTTGTGGAATGTGTTCAGAAATTAACACTTGCAGGAATACTCTCTCAGTACAAGTATATTTTAGGCACACACTAATTTCCCCCACCTCGAACTGTTTCAATTTCCTCACTGATAAACACTTTACCATTTTATATCGTAAAGATCAGTTCGACCGTTATTGTAACAGAGTGGTGCTTGAGCGACTGACTAGAAATTCAAATTCCGATTAGTGACAATTTCACAGTCTTGTTTTATTACAAGTGTAAACTCTTTAGTCAGTTCAGAAGAGGCTGTAGATCGTGTTCAGACTTAATGACGATTGATTTTGGTGAGTCAGAGTAGGTCAAAGTGGATGAGAGTGGTTCATGGTGGGTGGTGGGTCACCGTGGGACAGAGTGGGTCACCGTGGGTGGTGGGTCACAGTGGGTCATCGTGGATGGTGGGTCATGGTGAGTCACAGTGGGTTACGGCGGGTGGTGGGTCATGGTGGGTCGTGGGTCACAGTGCGTCACGGTGGGTAGTGGGTCATGGTGGGTCGGGGTCAGAGTGAGTCATGTGGGTGGTGTGTCAGTGGGTCGTGGGTCACAGTGGGTGGTGGGTCAGTGGGTCGTGGGTCAAGTTTTCATTGACCCACGCCAACTCTGTCTCCTATGGTGCTGAATATGAGTTGAGTTGATTTTGTCGTCCCTTTCAGCAGCGAGGCTATATGAGGCGGGACCTACTGATTAATCGTGAAATCCGAACTACATGAGCTCTCAGCGGAATCGAACCCGGGTCTCTCACGCCAAAGGCGCATACACTAACCACTTAGCCACGAAGAAGCTCGGAGCGCATATTAGAAAAGAAGAAAGCACATTATGGGAATTTCAGTGCAGACAACTAAGTACGACGACTGTTAAATGAATATTTTTCATCTTGAATATATTGTAATACTGGTCAATCTTATTCGATAATGTCATTAAAAAAATAGCATTCTCTTTTCTGTAACTTACTACAGTATACAAGTTAAATTTCACACACTGTGCAAAAGAGAGGAAGGGATTACAACGTACGATGGACTTTGCTTCCTATCCGATGAACAAAATCTTTCTTGTAAAATTCAGCGTTGCAAAGAACCTGTGTGACTGACTGACATAAATTGATAGAATGAAAGTCTTAACTTTAGTATTGAAGCTGCCTGAGGCAAAAAAGCAAGCACACCACAGGCGTGGTGGCTTCTGTGCCTCGTAACATTGTGTTTTAAAAAAAACAGACGCAAGGTCAGTTTGTCAGTTCGTAATACAACTGATAAGGCTTATTTTTCTTTTATACAAATCATATTGTTTTTGAAGCCTCTTTATTCCTTACAAAAACAATATAACCAGATTCACGGGAACAGACAGCAATTGTAATAAAAGTTGAAAAAATATACTTATCATTCAGATCTGTTATTATTATTATTATTATTATTATTATTATTATTATAACGTAATATTTTTCGTTAGTCCTCACAGCAATTAATACTTAGCAGCAGGGGTAAAAGTGCGTGGGAACGCGGGGGACTCTATCCCCACCTCCAAAAAACTGGGTACGGCGACTCCCCACTTCCTAAGCATTTACAATGGACAAAGATAGGCATGGGGTACGGCGTGACGTCATGCCGCTACCTACCGTCCCCTTACCTTTTTCAGATGATTCTATCCCATCTAGCCTAATCCCAGTTATCCTAACGATTTATGAGCCACTTACATCTCCAAGATAAGAATGCCTATCATTTTAGGCGAGATGGAAATTCCCATCTTACTTAATCCCATCTCGCCTAAAATTGCGGTAGGATGCAAGAAGGGAATTTCTGTGCTGAAGAGGGAATTCCTATACTAGTATATTAACCAGATATTTCAATCAATATTGGCAATCTCTGTCAACTACAATCTAAATATATAACAAGTACTATACAAGAAGAAAGCATAGGGGGTAGGCGATTTAGTGAATTTAGTTCAATTTGGTTTGTTTTGGGAATACTGGAAATTGATTGGCAAAGAGAAGCTAATCAGAAACAGGATAGAAATATAGAGCGTGTTTCAAAACAACACTGACAGCGTTGGGAGCTGATTCCTGACACCATGATAAGACAGCCTGGGTGCACAAATGCTTCCTTTTGGCGCTATGACCAGCCAAAAACCAGTCGGAAAAATGCCCAAAACAACGATAACTCATGAACAAAATGTCGGATCGAAGTCGGGGGAAAGGAAATGTATGTTAATTTTAGCCATGGCTTCCATTAATGCACAACTCGATATGGTACAGGAGCAGCTCAAAGATCACCTCAAAGAAATTGAAGAATTATGGGGATATTTTATGAAACGTTGACCGAGGCAAGTTAATTACGATATTTCAACTAACAGGAATCTTAGAACACGGTCAAAGTTACAAGAACATCATTAAAATTATAAAAAGGGAAGATGGACACATTTGATTGATCTACTTTGTTTCAGTATAGAATTGGCTATCGAGGAAGAACTGAAATGTTATGAAGTCCATAAAGTTTAAATGTTATGCCGTCTAGGCTAATGGAGACAGAGAGATCACGCATGGATATTGGGTAACGTCTGCGACTTTCGCATAGGAGACCAGGCTCCGATTCGCGGCGGGAGCGCTAGCATTTCGGATCTCATGTTAATCCGTAGCTCCATATCTCATGTAATTTTGCTACCCAAGGGATGCTAAACTGAAATCCGATCCAATAATAAAGAGAGGTAATAGATGGAAGCTAATTTTGGGGAAATAATTCGTGAAATGAGAATGTAGGAGAAAACAGGATAATTCCGAGAAATCTCACGGGTACGATGGTATCCACTACAAACTTTAAGTCTGGGATCGAACGAGATCCATCCTGCATCAGAAGTAAGCGCTCTATCACTAAGTCACCTGCCCCTACTTTGGAGCAAACACTATTATTCTGACAGATGTATCGATATACTAAGTCATGTTTGTGATAAACCAACATACAAGAAGTACAAACGGTCAGAATGTGGGATTCGTGGAGTTTCCTTTGTGAGAAAATGGTAAGTACGTTTTTTTATGTCAGTTATTCTTAACTGGATGTCCGCGTCTTTTAGGGATTGGGGGAGGACACGGTGACTCAGTGGTAATCACTTGTTTCTGGTACGTGGGGCCTCTGGTTCGATCCTCAGCCAAGAAACTTTGTGGTGGAAACCATCGTATCGTGTGTGGGTTTTCTCCGGATACTTCAATTTCCTTCCACATTCTCATTCCATCATATCTTCCATCAATATTCACTTGCCTTAATCATTGTCTCCCTTAGCCTAAAGAGCATAATCGTGGTTCGTTAAAATGAAATACTTCACTTCATTTTACAGGGGTTGCTTCCAGTTTGTCGGTGGGTTACCGTTAATATAATTTTTCAATAGGTTATATTATTGATACTAATATTTGTAAGAAAGAAGGAGTCTGTGAGGCTCATAATTTTGAAAGGCTAAGAACTACAATTGAACGTTGATTGTAAGAAATTGTAAAGGTACGAACTAAATTTGATTTGTGAGTCTTTTAGCATTATTAGTCGTATTATGGACAAAAAATAACTCATATCTACAAACCAAGAAAACTAACAGTGAAATTTGATATTCGACAGTGAAATATAATAATATACAACTTGGATATCAATTTCGAGGTTAGTTTTCTTGGCTTTGGACATGTTCAACTTAAATGTGTTTTCGTGATAGTCCATACTTTCAACATACGAGTATCAGTCTCCTAGATTTTCGTAAATAATTATGATTATCATAAATCTAACAACTAAGTACAGATACCGATCACTAAAGTTCACAATTGACTGTTGAGAACATGCTGGTCCTAAAAGATATATCACATCACTACCTTTCCATTTCCAAAATTATCACATATTTCAAAATGGTGGGTTTGAAGGTGCCGCTAGAGGTTCGCGATCTACTCTGCCCATTCTTCTTCTGTCAATATGAGAAACTATCACCGTTTGCATTGTCTATCTTTCACTATTTTCCTGATTTAATAGTTTATTTGATGTATTTCAATAACATAGCATAGCCCTCCTCCCATAAATTTTGACCCCCTCCGTTTCTTATGGCGTTCAGCCCTTATAACTTTGCACATATACATATTTCCATATCCTCTATCAGTCGCACTAAGTCTCATCCCGCAACTCGATTCATCCATTTGGACCCTTTACTTGTCATGCAATTTCTTATTGATGGAAAAACAAGGAAAATAGTTCTACAATGACTGACAAGTAACACTTCCCAAGTGTAACACTCCGATTTTGATAAAATTTTGGTAGGTACATACTACACATAAAATAAACTAACACGTGTATTTTTATTTTCTGCGGTAAAGTA
Source organism: Thermobia domestica (assembly GCF_964235325.1). Lineage (NCBI taxonomy): Eukaryota > Metazoa > Arthropoda > Insecta > Zygentoma > Lepismatidae > Thermobia > Thermobia domestica. The sequence goes on from NC_137459.1 coordinate 308,990,132, forward strand.
GTTTCAGGAGGTCATAAACCAGACCCAAAATTTTGAGAATTGATGCCCGAAAGGTAATAACCATACCGAAAGGTAAGGACCCAAGTGAATGAAATTGTGCACAGATATTGTAGACATAAAATGACGGAATACGGGTTTCGTATTTTCCTGAAAAAACGGTCAGGTGGGGCACAGACCCCTCCAAATCTTTGATCACGAAATATCAAAAGTGCTAATAGCAGTTTGTCAAAGTGCCTACAGAACATGAAGAATTGCAACGAAATTTTCTGTAGTGACAATATGCGAAAAAAAACTAATGGCTTTTTATTATCTATGGAAAAATGGTAAAGGGGAAAAGGCCCCCACACAAAATTTGGAAAATTGACGCCCAAAAGGCAAAAACCAAGTGGACCGAATTGAATGAAACTGTGCTCAAATATTGTAGAGGTAAGATGAAGGGATACGTGTTTAGTATTTTCCTGGAAAGAGAAAAACTTTTGAGTGGACCGAGGCGTCTGGTGGCGGAAGGAGTGGACTAAAGCGAAATAAATTGTGTGTAGATATTGGATATGTAAAATAAGACCTTTCGTGTTTCACAAGTGTATCCATCCGATTTTTCAAATTTGGAAGATCAACAGTAAGCACAAACAGTATATATAGTATTTTATAATATTTCGGGAGGCACCTTTAACGCTTACAATGTTTTCGTGATCAAATGTTTGGAGGGCTCCGTGCCCCATCCAACCATCTTTTTTTCCAGGAAAATACAAAATTCGTATTCACTTATTTTGTGTGTAAATTATCTGTGCATAATTTCATTCACTTCGGTTCACATCTTCTTGCCTTTCGGGCGTAAACTTTCAAAATTTTGGGTGATAGTTTTGCCCTCTAAAACCGTTTTTCCGCAGAAAATAAAAACCCGTATTCATTTATTTCTTGCGTATTGTCAACACGTAAAATTTCCCTGCAATTCTTCATGTCCTTTACACATTTGACTTAGTTGTTACTAACATTTTTCATATTTCGTGGTCAAAGGCTTGGAGGGGTCCTTGCACCACCCAACCGATTTTTTTTTATGAAAATACGAAACCCGTACCCTCATTTTAGGTCTGCAATGTCTGTTCAGAATTCCATTCAGTTCGGTTAACTATTATTTACCTTACGGGCGTCAACTTTTAAAATTTTCGGTGCGAGCTTTTGCCCCCTAAAATCGTATTTCGGCAGTAAATAAAACAACTCATATTCGTCTATTTTTCGCGTATTGTCCATACACAAACTTTCGTTCCAATTCGTCATGTCCTTTACGCACATCTGACATACTGATACTAGCACATTTTATATTTCTTGATCAAATGTTTGGATGGTTCCGTGCCCCACCCAACCGTTTGTTCCAGGAAAATACGAAACCCGTATTCCTTAATTAGATGTCTGCAAAATTTTTTCGCAATTTCATTCACTTCGGTCCACTTCAAATTGCCTTTGAGGCATAAAATTTCAACATTTTGGGTGGGAGCTTTTGCTCCCGAAAATCGTTTTTCCACAGAATATAAAAACAGAATTCATCAAGGTTTGGAGGGGTCTATACACCACCTATCAGTTTTTTCCAGGTAAATACGTACCCGTATACGCACATTTTATGCCTACAATATGTGTGCAAAATTTTATTCACTTTGGTTCACTTCTTATCTTTCGGGCGTAAATTTTCAAAAGTTTGGGGTGGGTTCTTTTGCCCCCTGAAAGCGTTTTTCCGCAGAAAATAAAAAAAGCTGTAATCCTTTTATTCGCGTTTTGTCTATACGCAAAGTTTCGTTGTGATTTTTCATGTTCTTTATACACATTTGACATAGTGTTACTAGCACTTCTCAAATTTCGTGATCAAAGGTTTGGAAGGGTCCGTGCTTCACCCAACATTTTTATCAGGAAAATACGAAACCCATATCCTCATTTTACGTCTGAATCTCTGTTCGCAATTTAATTCACTTCGGTTCAATTCTTCTTGCTTTCCGTGCGTCAGCTTTAAAAATTTTGCGTAGGTACTTTTGCCCCCTAAAATCGTTTTTCCATAGAACATAAAATCCCGTATTCGTTTATTTTTTGCATATTGTCCATACAGAAAGCTATGTTGCAATTCTTCTTCTCGTTACACACATCTCACATATTTTTACCAGAACTTTTGATATTTCGTGATCAAATGATTGGAGGGGTCCGTGCCCCAACTAACCGTCTTTTTCAGTAAATACAAAACTCGTATACAAACATTTTATGTCTACAATATGTCTGCAAAATTTCATTCACTTCGGTTCACTTCTTTTTATCTTTCGGGCGTCAACTTTCAAAATTTTGGGGTGGGTTCTTTTGCCCCCTGAAACCGTTTTTCCGCAGAAAATTAAAAACCGTATTCCTTTGTTTTTTACGTATTGTCTATACATAAAGTTTCGTTTCATTTCTTCATGTCCTTTACACACATTTCACATAGTATTATTAGCACATTTCCTATTTCGTGATCAAAGGTTTGAAGGGGTCCGTGCCTCACCCAACATTTTTTTTAAGAAAATACGAAACCCGTATGCTCATTTTACGTCTGAATCTCTGTTCGCAATTTAATTCACATCGGTTCACTTCTTCTTGGCTTTCGGGCGTCAGCTTTAAAAATTTTGCGTGGGGACTTTTGCCCCTAAAGTCGTTTTTCCATAGAACATAAAAACCCGTATTCGTTTATTTTTGGCGTATTCTCGATACACAAAGTTTCGTTGCAGTTCTTCATGCCCTTTACACACATTTGATATACTGTTACTATCACTTTCGATATTTCGTGATCAGAGGTTTGGAGGGGCCCGTGTCCCACCTAACCGTCTTTTCCAGGTAAATACGAAACCCGTATACCCACATTTTATGTCTATAATATGTGTGCAAAATTTCATTCCCTTCGGTTCACTTCTTTAATCTTTCAGGCGTTAATTTTCAAAATTTTGGGGTGGGTTCTTTTGCTCCCTAAAACCGTTTTTCCGCAGAGAATAAAAAACCGTATTCCTTTGTTTTTTGCGTGTTGTCTATACGTAAAGTTTCCTGGCAATTCTTCATGTCCTTTACACGCATTTGACATAGTATTACTAGCACTTTTCATATTCCGTGATCAAAGGTTTGCAGGGGTCCGTGCCTCACCCAACATTTTTTTAAGAAAATACGAAACCCGTATGCTCATTTTACGTCTGAATCTCCGTTCGCAATTTAATTCACTTCGGTTCACTTCTTCTTGCCTTTCGGGCGTCAGCTTTAAAAATTTTGCGTGGGGACTTTTGCCCCTAAAATCGTTTTTCCACAGAACATAAAAACCCGTATTCGTTTATTTTTGGCGTATTGTCGATACACAAATTTTCTTTGCAGTTCTTCATGCCCTTTACACACATTTGATATACTGTTACTATCACTTTCGATATTTCGTGATCAGAGGTTTGGAGGGGCCCGTGTCCCACCTAACCGTCTCTTCCAGGTAAATACGAAACCCGTATACCCACATTTTATGTCTAAAATATGTGTGCAAAATTTCATTCCCTTTTGTTCACTTCTTTAATCTTTCGGGCGTTAATTTTCAAAATTTTGGGGTGGGTTTTTTGCTCCCTGAAACCGTTTTTGCGCACAAATTAAAAAACGTATTCCTTAGTTTTTTGCGTGTTGTCTATACGTAAAGTTTCCTGGCAATTCTTCATGTCCTTTACACACATTTGACATAGTATTACTAGCACTTTTCATATTCCGTGATCAAAGGTTTGCAGGGGTCCGTGCCCCACCCAACATTTTTTTCAAGAAAATTCGATACCCGTATCCTCATTTTACGTCTGCAATCTCTGTTCACAATTTCATTCACTTTAGTTCACTTCTCCTTGCCTTTCGGGCGTCAGCTTTAAACATTTTGCGTGGGGACTTTTGCCCACTAAAATCGTTTTTCCACAGAACATAAAAACCCGTATTCGTTTATTTTTGGCGTATTGTCCACACACAAAGTTTCGTTGCAATTCTTCATGTCCTTTACACGCATTTAACATGCGTGTTAATAGCACGTTTCATATTTCGTGTTTACAGGTTTTGAGGGGCTCGTGCCCCACCCAACCTTTTTTAAGGAAAATACGAAACCCGTATCCTCATTTTACGTCTACAATTCATTCGCATGCACTTCGGTTCAGTTGTTCTTGAACTTTCCGTTGTCAACTTTCAAAATATTTAGTGAGGCTTTTATATTAAACCTTCACATTATGTAACTTTTTTTATGAGATTATTTTTTGTTGCGGGGGAGGAGAGAAATGCTTTTCTGTGGTATGTTTCTTGCCATTGATCTTGTTTGAACTGCTTAAGTAAGATCATGTTGTAACTTTTGATGTCATTTAACTCCGCCACGATATTAAAATTCTGATTTTCAATAATTCGTTTTATTCTGTTATTTGCAGTTTGCCACACTGATATATTTCTTACAAAATTGAGGTTTTGGTCCAACGCCTTTCGAATTCGCAACCAACCGAAGCGCCGAGCTTTTTGGGTTGCTTGCTATTGCAGGAAAAGGAGAATTGCAGGTGGTAATGCACTTTTGGAGTTGTGTATACATTCACTTCTTTTTTAAAGCGAGTTGAAGCTTGTCTAACACGATACTTCAATAACATCTACTGTCCTTATACTTACTGTGTTTCCACTGCACAGACTTAGCTGCGCCCAGTCACGTGTTTCGATAGGGCTGCAAATACAATCACTTACGTTTAGTTGTTCTTGACATGATGTGTGCCTTGCCTGCTAAAGACCTAATCAAAACTATATCGGTGAAAAACCTGTACCAGTGATTCGTTCATTATGAATTACAAATCAAGCACTTGCAACACTCAAACAAAATGCGGTGGTCACGGTGGCTCACTGGGTTCTCGGGTTTGATTCCCGGTGAGAGAGCCATTGGAATTTTAACTGTAGTGGATGTTTGTATGTTCGTGTCCTTATTGTTATCAGTTACTGCAAAAAAGAGTAAAATGCAGTAAAAACATAGTGATGATTGAGTACATAAATTATTGAGGAACATTCGATAAATCAGTTTTTTTCTAAAAAAGTGGTAGAGTGTTCATCTCTGGTGCGTGGGGTCCCTGGTTCGATTCCAACTCGCGCCAAGTGGGCTTTGTCGTGTACAAACACCGTGTGCGTGGGTTTTATCTGGGTTCCCCCGTTTCCTCCCACTTTCTGTATTCCACCATTTAATTCATTTCTCATGATCACCGTTTCCTTATCCTAGCCGGCATAAGCGTGGGACGTAAATCTGAAATATTTCATTTTTTTCATTTTCAAACAAAATGTGGAATGTCATATGGAGAAACATCAACGTTAACTTTTTAACAGTCGAACAATATATTATATGTCACGTAAGTTTAGGTTCGTTTTCCGCGGGATAGTATCTTTTGCCCCTTGAGCGATGGAAGATATGAGAAAATCAGTTCGCTTAATGTAATTGACCTTAAAAACTTTTAAAGCTGTGGATCAGGGTAAAACAGCAAAACATATTACGTTTGCAAATACAATTTACACAACAAATAACACGAATAGTGTGACAAGCAGTGAAAGCAGAGAAACTGCTATATGGTAAGACGACAGAAGCAAAAATCACAGGCTGAATAGCAAGAAAACCAGCACCTGAGTATGTGGCGTAGTGAGTAACGTACCAACCTATCAGTCAGGTGTTGTTTGTTCGAATCTTCATCAAGTGCACTTTTTTTCTTTTCGTCGAAGGAACAGCCATTACTTGTAGTATTTACTTTTTTACTTTTCGTCAAAGGAACAGCCATTACTTGTATTTCTTTATTTTCATCCAAGGAACAGCCATTACTTGTAGTATTTACTTTTTTACTTTTCGTCAAAGGAACAGTCATAACTTGTTGCATTTTTTTATTTCCGTCGAAGGAACAGCAATTACTTGTAGTATTAGAGTTTTATATATGGTTTCATTCTGTTAGATTGTTCTTATTCTTATCTAAAGTAATAATATAAAGCTACAAGTATGATTCTACCTAAGTAGATCAAAAATAAAGATGTTCTAGATTTCTTTCCATTAATAAAATACAAAAATAAGCTTACATCCGAAACTAAATATAGAAGTAATTGGAATAAAGGTAGCAAGTTGGTGAGCCATCACCGGACAGAAGAGCAAAACAAATATAACCTAAGGTACTTTCAAATGCCTGTCGTATCTCTTAACTGTGAACTGAACACACCTTGTTTAAAACACAACGTTATCAATGAAATACTGGTCTGTATGAAAACATAAAAAGAAGGAACGAAACAATATTAGTATATTTTGTTTTATTATTAGATGTTTCAGTATGTTGAAAAAAGAAATCATGGTCACTATTTAATAAGAATATGATTAATAAACTAGTGTTCATACCGAGCTGAAAGACAGTATGTATTCTGAAATGTCATATTCTATTTGGGAATATTCACGTGAGAATGAACAGAATGTAACATTTATGGAATCAAACCTATCAAGAGATTGATTCATGATGGGATTTCATTTAGTTTACGATCCCAAGTTAAGTTGTAGAGCCATATCTCATCCCAGACAGCACAATGCACGTACACTATCCGTATAGTACACGTACAATTGCACGGATGCAACATGTGCATCATCTGTATAAATGAACGCCTGTACATGTGATGCACATATACGTCACAGGTCCTATTCAACATCTTCACGTGTACAGAACATGTGCAATGGACACGAACACGTCCTGCACAAATGATTTATACCTACCGCGCAGGTGATTTACAAGTAGCACTATTCAATTTACATGTAGTTCACAGGTTATTTACATGTAGGACAGCGGTGATTTACGCGTAGCACACAGGTGATTTACACGCAGTAACCAGGTGATTTACATGTAGGACAGAGGTGATTTACACACAGTACCCAGGTGACCTAAATGTAGGGCACAGGTAAATTCCTCGTAGTGCAGAGGTGATATAAAAGCATATTCGACATGCAACGAAAAAAAAGAGTTTATATATTTGGTGTCTTACGCAGTAACACCATCTATAACAGCATTTTTTTAAACAAGAGTTTCATTCCCATCCAATGGATGGGCGGGCCGTAGAAGGCAACACCTTCTCTGTGGCCAGAGATATTTTCAACTTTTTTGAATTAGATGACATGGAGAATGATTTCAGGTTATAGAATAATGTGGATTGAAGTAAGGAACTAATAGCAAATCAAGTTGACGATTATGTGTCAGAGTTGGCTATTGTGTTAAAATGTTTCTTGGGTACATGTACGGAGGTTATGAGCAATATATATGTGGATTTCGGTGGTAGATACGGCGGTCAGGATTATACTGATCTATGGCTTCGGTGCATTCGTATATTGCTAAGAGATGATCCAGTGGTGCATAGGCATAGCGTGGTACAGCAGGAACTTGGTCTAACAGCTCATAGACGATGGGATGTGCCAATTGGATTCGTGTCGCTATGTAGCGTTGGCGTAGATGGTAGAGGTGTGGCAAAATTGTCGGAAGTTGCGCACGACGATACATTTCAGCAGTGGGAGTATCGAAAGCGAGAGAGTAGGCCAGACGTAAGGCATGTCTTTCGAGAACTTTCAGACGTTCATAGTAAGTTGGTGCTGCTGATAACCAGGCAAGATGTCCATACGTGAGTGCTGGGCGTACAAAGACTTTATATGTTAGTAGTAGAAGTTTTGTATTAAGACCCCACGTGGTGCCTTTAAGGTTTCGTAAAAGGTTCAAACGGTGCCGGATATTAGCTTCCAATTGTTTTAGATGAGGCTTCCAAGTAAGATGTTTGTCGAATATTACTCCCAGATATTTGAGACTGTTTTGAATTGGGATTGGAGAGTCAAAAAGGGTTAAATGTAGACCTTCCGGATTGCGACTGTTACAGTATTTATTGCGTTTGAGCCCAAAGAGAGTCATTTGAGTCTTAGTTGAATTCAGCTTGAGCTTCCATTTCAGGCACCATGTAACTAGTTTGTCCAAAGCTGGTTGTAGGAGTTCATTAATGCGATCCACAGAAGATCCCAATGCGACATAAGCGGTATCATCAGCAAATTGTAAGGTATGTAGTGAAGGCTGAGGTTGAGGCGTGTCGGCTACATAAAGAATATATAATAGAGGAGATAAAACAGATCCTTGTGGCACACCGGCGCGGAGTTGAAAGATGCGTGACTTTGCCCTGTTGATCTGAACGAAAGCCTGGCGCTGATGTAGAAAATTGGCTATTAATCGGACATAGCTGTGAGGAAGCAGACGTTTGAGTTTGTAAATTAACCCCTCATGCCGAACAGTATCGAACGCTCTTTCAATATCAAAGGAGATCAAAACAGATGGTAAACGCTTATTAAAATGGTTGACAAGTAGTGTAGAAAGTTTGAGTAATTGGTCAGCAGTGCTATAGAGTAGACAGAATCCAGCTTGAATAGTTGGTAGTTTTTCGTGATTTGTAGATAGTGGTGTAGCCGTTTTACCAGAAGGCGTTCTAGTGTCTTGCTAAACACGTTAGTAAGGCTAATGGGTCTGTAGGATGACACAGCAGTTGGATCTTTGCGAGGTTTTAGAAAGACCACAATTTTAGCAAGTTTCCATGTAGTTGGAAAATAGCCTATAGATAAAATAGTTGTATACAAAGAAGCAAAAAACGCCACAGGTGCCTTAAGCAGTTGACGATATGTAATTGAGTCTGCCCCCGGAGCTGTGTTGCGACGGCATTTAAGAACAGCTGTAATATCATCTGATGTTATTGGAGGAGTGAGCTGATTTGTGGAATAAAGGTGGTAGTTGAAATCAGGTTGAAATGATGGCTGCACTAGAGAACCAGCGTGTGAGATATGGGTATCTGTAGGACAAGTGAACAAAGGTGTAGTGTGTGGAGTGAATACTCTCTCAAGATATGTAGCGAAAGCAGTTGCCTTTTCTGCATCCGTCGTTGGTACTTGGTCAGCACATATGATGGGGTATTGTGGGCTCTGTTTCTGAAATGTTAGACGTTTAAAGGTATTCCAGAATTTAGTAGGATTTGTTTCTTGGCGCAAAGCATTACAGGAGGCACGCCAGTCTAGTCGTTTGCGGGCTACTATGTAGCTCTGTACCGTTCGTTGGAATTGACGATGGAGAAGAAGAAATCGGCGGTCATGTGTGCGAAGAAACTCTGTTAAATACTCGTGTGAGCGCCGGAGAAGATCGAGGGCGCGTGCTGGTAAACGAGGTCTAGATGATTTGTTGGTACATTTAGAAACTGCGTAATCCGTAGCGTGAGAGACTATGTCAGTCAGAGTATGTGAGAGTGTTTCAATAGATGCAACTGTTGTGAGAGTAGGTGCAGTAGCCGGCAGATTTTCGGTAATATAAGTGCTGTACTGATCCCACCGAGCTTTGCTAAAGCTATATCTGGGTGTGCGTGGTGATGCAGGTGCAGTGGATGTCAGACGTGGAGTTATAGAGAGAAGTATTGGGAGATGATCACTACCTATGGAACCAAGAACATCTATAGTTTTAAGTGGTAACAGATTATTGGAAATGATTGCCACGTCGGGACTAGTGTCGCTTTCCGGACGAGTAGGATGCGGAAGCTGCAGTAAAGAACTATGAGTAGTTTAAAGGAAATCATGAAAGCGTTGTTTCTGAGCTGCTGTGCGAGAATGGTAGTTGATGTCTGCTAAGAAGATTATGTTTTAAAGTTGAGATCTAAGTATGTCAGAAAACGACACGGAAGTGGCTGTGTAGATCGAACATAGATGGTGGCGATGGTAATAGTAGTAGCTGGAAAATAGAGCGTCTGTATGACGTGTTCGGGATATTGCCCGGGAGCAGGTGGTATGATATGGCGCCGTGGAATAGAATGCTTAACGGCTATTGCTGCACCACCACGTGCGATGTTTTGTGGCAGATCAGAGCGTATGAGATGATAACGTGAAAGATAGAAGCGGTAAGATTGTTTTAGAAAGGTTTCATTAAGAAGGATGCTATGTGCATTGTGCTGAGTTTCTAAAGTTTCTAGGAGAACTCGGTTGGTAGGTAGCGAACGAATATTGCAGAATAGCAATGTAATAGTCGTCCTTCTCTGACCTGTAATATTCATGATGGGTGTCTGTATGAAAATTGAAGTAGGTAGAGAGGCCGGAATATGTAGCTGCCATGTGGAGCTGGAATATATCGAAGGCGGCTTTGGTTGCATGATTTAGAATAGCCTCACGCTGGAAGGGAAAGGCATTTTGAAGAACGATAGTGATGAACTTCAAAATACTTTCCACAGTAGGTGGTGGTAAGTAAGATGTTTGTGTGGTCGCTGTGGTACTAGTTGGACGTGATGAGACATGAACGCGTAGAGGTACAACAGTCTCGGGCTTATCTGGGAGTGGTTTAGGTTTGCCCTCAGTGGCGTAGCAGCTGCCCCCGCAACCCCCGCAGTGCGGGGGGCCCCGATGTATAGGGGCCCCGAAGTCTTGCGATGAATAAAGTTTTAAAGAAGTAGAACTTCCACCTTACTTGTGTCGGCTTTACAAGTGGGGCCCCTTCTCTATACTTTGCGGGGGGCCCGCAAAAGTGTGCTACGCCACTGTTTGCCCTTAAACTTGTAGGAGTAAGTTGGATGTTCCCCGTCACAAGTGTTGCATCTGGAGAGTTCGTTGAGCTTAGGACACTCCTTCATTTTATGATCTCCTTTGCAGTGGGAGCAGACGGAAGGATTTGTTCACTTGTTCTTTGGATGCGCATTATAAGTTAGGCAATTTTCACACCGTAGTGAGAGAGGCGGGGGTGTGCGCGAAGGCTCGACCCGATGGTGGCAACGGTAGATGTAGACACCGTTATTTAGAAGATCGTCTACCAGTGCAGTATCATCTGTTAGTAGTCTGACCATATATGTAGGGCCAGTAGCATTTTTAATACGGAGAGCTCTAGTAGGTTGAATCCCATCTTGCTTTAGTTCCTTTAGTATGTCTTGTTCGGTATAGGTAGGATCAATTCCACGGATAACTACAGAGAGTAATGGAGTACGCCGAGGCGAAGGTGGTGTTTTGATATGAAGAGTTTTAAAGAGTTGAATTTTCGTGTTAACGCCAAACATTGCTGGTCCCACTTTATAGATGAGATGCTTATAAAGATCGTTTTTTTTTTGTTTTCAGGATGATTCCGTTAGAGGTCTTGTTTAATTGTTGGAGATCCAGTCTAGAACAGTATCGTATTAGTTTTTGGTTAAACTTTTTGATGTCCATGAGCTCAGCAGGAAGATTAGTAAATAGAATTGTAAAAATTAGAGTGGGAACAATGTCCATAGTAGCTTCTGAAGTAGATGGCGTAGATTGAAGTTGAATGCTGACTGCACTGGTTCTAGGAGGACTGCGCAAAGCATCAGTATATCTAAGCTTTTTAGGTGAGCGTGAACGGTCTCTGTTTGGTTCGCGAGCTGGTGAGAGGCTAGAGGTAGATGAGTGAGATGCTGAATGTGCACGCGCCCGTGGGCGGTCTATTGGTGGACCCATAACAGTTGGCGTCAGGCCCGTAGCCAGCCCAAAAACTTAGGGGGCCCGGCTGAAGTTACGGGGGGCCCGATCCAACCATACGATAGTTCATCACCATATTATAGTACTTTTGCAAGCCTACTGTAAAACTTTTAGGGGGTCAGCAAAACTTTAGGGGGGCCCGGCCCCACCCTAGACCCCCGTGGATACGGGCCTGGTTGGCGGTAGTTTATGCCTTTCCACTCGACGTTCCGGCGGACCAGAACCCGGCATTAGAGAAACTACTTAAGTAGTGCCTTGTCGAAAATTGAGTAATAATAAGAAGTTGAAGATAAAGCGATAAACAGCACACAACTGATTTCAAGTAGCTCCGCCTCCGAAGAGGAGAGAATAAATCGAAAAGCCAAAGAAATAGCAAGGTCGTCAACTTAGGATCAATTTAGTCTGTTTACCTCCGTGGAGGCTTATAATCAATTCGACGGTTGTTTTCTTACCCTGAAAGAGAGGCAAGTAATCCAATCGTATATGAGAAGATCGCGATTACGATTGAACTAATGGGGATGGAAATCCAATTACTCGCTTATTTTTCTCCGCCAGCTACGGATACCCTATTTTTAACCTGGTTAGAGCTCCAGGTGGCCAGTTCTGTATAACAGCAAAGTTTTATAAAGGCTAGCCCTTAGCTAGCAACCTTTCAGAGGGCTACACCCTCTTTTAGGGAAGGGAGTTAAAGGTATAGGAGGAGTTGATGGAAGGGCTATGGGCTTTTTTATTGATATCTTTATTTAATCATCTTTTATTTGAGGTCTTTATAATCTTTTCGATCATAAACATACTACAAGGTAGAAGGAACTTCATATTTTAATATAAATGTTAACATAACGAATATATATATAGGAAATGTAACAATACAAAACAAACAAGACAAAAAAGAAATAAACTATCGAATTTAAGAGTATATAACAACGGAAAAAATATAGTGAATAAATGAACTCATAACAATAAGCAATAAAGGAAAAGGTAACGAAATTGGAATTTAAACTAAGGCACAATTTGAAATCGTAAGCACTGATGGAGATGAGAGATGAAGTGAGGTGCACTTGACGCCACAACACATTATGATGACTGTTAGAAGGACAAATGCGGTTATCTTCTGCCTAGGGGCTGCTCTAGGCTAATGAAGACGTGGTGAGCCCTGTTAGTAATAATGGAATCACTGTGCACAAAATGATGGAAAAATATGAAGGAGATGAACATGCAGGCGATATTCTTCGAGGAGTTGATGATCGATGTGGTCTGGTGGTACAGTGTAGCAGTATAATGTAAACAGAAGGTGAAGTGGAGTATAATGGTATCGTGCGGAAGAGGAGTGGAGTGCAAGATGATGCATGGTTTCAAAGAGGAGAGGTTGATGGTGTGTGTAACGCTGAGTGATAAACTTTAAACGGAGTGCTTCAAGGTGATAGCGGAGAGTAGGAAATGAGATAAAGGAATAGAGATCACGAGTTGGACTTGGCAGAGAGATTCGGAAGGCAATGCGAAAAGCATGTTTTTCAAAAATGGCTAGTTTGTCATAATAGGCGGATGAAGCGGAAATCCAAGCCGGAAAGCCATACATAAGAACTGGCCTGAGAAAGACTTTGTAGGTGTTCAGTATGACTTTAGCTGTAAGGCCCCAGGTAGTACCGGTTAGCCGTTTTAGTAAGTTTAGACGGTTGTAGGCTTTAGTTCTGACACTTTGGAGGTGTGGTTTTCAGGTGAGATGGTTATCGAAGATAATGCCTAAGTAGGTGACAGTGCGTGTTGGAATGATGAGTGTATCGTGCACAGTGAGCTTTAGAAGGGATGGATTGCGATGAACTTTGGTACGTTTACGGGGTGGAACGAAAACGATGGCTTGAGTTTTGGAGGCATTAATTTTGAGCTTCCATTTAGAACACCAGTGGGTGAAACCATCTATAGCTGATTGTAATGAAATATTTATGGCTTGGATGGTTTTGCCAAGAGCAAGGAAAGCAGTGTCGTCAGCATACTGGAACAGGTGAACGTCAGGCGGCAGCTGTGGAAGATCTGCAACAAACAGGGTGTATAAGAGAGGGGAAAGAGAAGAATCTTGAGGTACCCCACACAGAAGAAAAATAGGATGAGAAAGCTGCTCATTAATTGCAATGTATGAGATGCGACATGCTAGGAAGTGATAAATAAGGCGAATATAGGGTATCGGAAACTTAAATTGGATGAGCTTGTATATGAGTGCTAGGTGCCACACCTTGTCAAATGCCTTCTCAAGATCGAAGAGGAGAAGACAAGAGGGTTGAATGGAGTTATAATGATTGGTAATCAGAGTTGTGAGACGGAGTAATTGATCGTTGATTGAAAAGGATGGTCGAAAACCGGCTTGGTGTGTAGATAGTAGTTGTCGGTCGAGTAAATAAGGATGTAGGCGTTTTACAAGTATTCGTTTGAATATTTTGCTGAATGTAGAGGTTAACTGTATGGGGCAATAGCATGAGCTATTTGATGGAGTTTATTTGGTTTGGGAAACAAGAATTTAGACACTTTCCAGTCAGTAGGAAAAAATCCGGTTCGGAGTATAAACGTATATATAAATGCAACAGCAAAGACATCACCTTCAAAGTATATCACAAGTAACTAATAATTGTCAGTGAGAATTTTACTTTTGGAGTTTGTTATTTGCAACGAGCAAAGCTTTAGGTAGTATCTTTGACATGTCTGCCAAGTAACAAATAATGCAACATATTCTGCTGTAATCGGTCACGAAAATAATTTTGTAAACCTATGAACTGTCTGACAGTCGTTACGTCAGTACAGTTCTGCCACCTGTTGATGTTGTATCCTACCTCAGCGGACGTTATGGAGTTTTTACAATCATTCAGCTATTATTCGTCGAAAAGTCTCTATAACACCGCCTGGAAGAAAAACGACACCCACCATAAATGGATGTTACTTTATATTGTTGATGAAAATGAGAGTAAAAGAACGAAAGTAAAAGTATTTACTTGCACGGTATTATGGACGTCTCATACGCACGTGCACTAACGGCTACAGCACGGGTTATATAGTGCTTCATCCATGCAAATGCACAGTGCACATAACGGCTTAAGCACGGGTTACGTACGTGCGCTGCATCCATGCAAATGCACATGTGTACATAACGGCTTAAGCACGGGTTATATAAATGTGTGCTTCATCCATGCAAATGCATATGTGCACATAACGGCTTAAGCACGGGTTACGTACGTGCGCTGCATACATGTAAATGCACATGTGTACATAACGGCTTAAGTACGGGTTATATAAATGTGTGCTTCATCCATTCAAATGCACATGTGCACATAAGGGCTTAAGCACGGGTTCTGTACGTGTGCTTCATCCACGCAAATGCATATGTGCACATGCACGACTTAGTCACTGGTTATGTACGTGTGCATAACCCACGTAAATGCACATGTGCACATACACGGGTTATGTATGTGTGCTTCATCCACGCAAATTCACGTGTACGGCGTATGCACGGGTTATGCATGTGTTCATCATCCACACAAATGCACATGTGCACATGTACGGCTCATGCATGGATAGCGCACATGTGTCGTACACGTACGTGTTGTCTGGGATATAGTCTCGGTGCTGAAAAAGATGTTGCACTCCCAGTGAACCAACTGATCAGTCTTAGAACTATTAGTTTGAGGAAAGATTATTGGTTCGTGAACTGTGAAAGGTCTCTATTAATATACAAGCCATGCATGGAGCAATTTCCACGCAACCCAAAATAGATTAAAGTCACAAATCTTAACTATATATAAAACTACATGAGCTGACATAAATTATTGAGCACTTCTTGTAGGGCTACAGTGTTTAAATTTGGCATAATTGTAGCTTTCCAGAACTAACTCACATGAAAATGGCCAAAAGTGAACATTTCTAATTTTAGGGGGTCTAAAGAGGGGATGAAGAATTTCCCCATGTTATTTAAATGGAAGTGTCCTTTTGATACAAAATCTTATCTTTTAGGTAGTTAAAATAGGAAAAGAAACGACAGAATCGTGAGTTCAAGAGGTGCGAGGCCGTAAGCCGAGCGGGGGCGAAGCTGAGGAAATATGAAGAGCAAGTTCAGGAAATTCACTGTTGATGCAAAGGTCAATAGATAAGAAATACGAGGCAGTAGGCCGAGCAGACTTGGGGGCCTGGGGGCGGAGCCCCAGCGAGCCAAAGGCTAGTCTGCGTATAAAAGTTGATCGCTCGCTGAACTATTGTGACCCATATAATAATTAAACTTGATTTTTAGCTTCCTAAAATTGTGGTTCTAGGTTCCTAATAGGCTTCAAAAGACCCGTAAACATATTCTAAAATTCAAAAAATAGAATACACAATTCGTTTAAAAATATAGGCTCTAGCAATTTTTAAAAGTCAGACACTAACTAGTTGAAATGCTCATTCTTCGAACGAGAAGAATAAGTTTATGGAAATATTATATGCGAAATATTCAATCCTCTTCTTCATTAGAATAGCATATCAATCGCAGTGAAATGAAAAAGATCCAAGTGAATTCAACTATCTTGTAGATTGTGTGTAGGTAGTGCTAACTATCTTGTAGATTGATTTTTAACAGCTAAAATACTTACTCAGTTTGACCAGTGTATGAACACAAAATGGGAAATTAAGATTTTGTAACAGTTGCTTTGCTTTTTTTGCTAGAGTTGGAATTTCAGAGAAAGATGGACAATGTCGTCACATATATGTAAGGAGTAGTTCTTTGTGTTGGAGTATATTTTTAATACTCCTTTCCTCGCTTAGAACATGTATTGTATGAAAGTAACATGAGAAAAAGGCGGCCAGAGTTAACTAACAAGGGAAAAGCAGACTTTGGTAAATTAACTTCGGAGCCATCCTTCGTGAAGCAGTAGTGCACATGTAAATTGTTAATATTACAAACTGGAGGAGCGCAATAGCCAGAAATAGTAGGGAAAGGCATCTTAAAGATTCCAACTTGATGCATGTATGACACGACTCGAAAATTTGTCAAGTGACGGCGTGGCAGTTAGGAGGATCCTCGACTCCTGTACTTTTTTTTGTTTTAACCAATAAAGTAACCATTTGCAACTACAAGTAAAATATTAATTCATCATATGCTTTTAATATGTGACGATGGGGCAGCTCTTGTAATCTTGTTCGTTTTTTCCATATATTTGGAGAACTGTAGCGGTTGTCACAAGAGATAAATAATGATACACAGCAAGAGTTATTTGGGAATAATGGAAACTTAAGTCTAGGGATTGAATAAAGGCTTTTGAAACATTAATGAGACTTTATTTACATGATTGATTAGTAAACATACAGCTCGTTACTGTGTAAGTTAATGAGTATATACTATAATATTTATATATACATTTCTCAAAGGATAGAAGAAGACGATATGCAATTATACGACTGTTATTCTTAATCGTGAGAGCTTTATCATAGGGAGACAAAACATAGTTGAATCTGGTATGACATAACCGATACAAGAAAATGGTACTATATGAATCTTTGTTACGTATCTTGCTGAATTCTCGTAAAGCTGAGTGAGTCGTTACTCCGATGGTCGTCCCACTGGCTGTGGAATACCTGAGGGCTGACTCTCGAATGTCTCCGGGCTGGGGCTCCTAAGACTTTTAAGTATATCGGGTCACACCCAAATCTTGTGGTGATCAGACCATAATTTGCGTCAGATTCCTAAATATGGAAACATATTGCCCTTTTAGCCTTCTCACTCTTTCTCACCAACTGCCGCACCCAGGATACGATACTGCTGACATATATACGTGTACAATATCCGACGCATGATTCAATGTCACGCGTCCTAGAACTTTCCAAACATCCGCAAGCACTGACTAAATTTCCTATATTACTGCGTTATGTTGTCATAGTTCAACGTCACGTATCCTGTTTTTGTATTATCAATTATCTTCACTGAGTAAGCTTCGTATAACATTGCGTCATTGTGATAATATCAACTGCCGTCATCGTTTGCGTATTTCCCTTCTCTTGTGGCTAACTCTAAGCAAACCGAGAGAATAAAAGGTCTGAATAGACCCATTAATTCAACTTTACTCAATTAAGGGCAAAATATAACCATATTTTAAAGTTTATCGCCACAAATACATAAAACAATATAAATGTTCAAATCAGTTGTAAAAACTGAATATTTCATGTTAACGAGCAATAAATGTAACCTATTCCTTGTTGTATGTTGACGCCACGTGTTACATTATGGTTATCACAGTCGTTGTCTAAAACAATTCTTGACGCTTCATGTCTATATCTGTGAAAAGTGTGCGAAATAACCGGACTTTTGAAAGTGGGGATGGATTATGCTTCAGACTACAATAGCATGTCAAACTATGACAGTTGTAGCCAGAAGCGTCATTTAGGGGTAGCAGGAGGGATAATTGCCCCTCAAGAGTTTGACGACTAATATACTTTAATCGGTTGTCTACTAATATACTAGTACAAAACGTGAAAGTCTTATGTCGGTGGTGCTCTTGCCCCCTTCAACCGAAGTCTGAAGTGAAACAGCTGGTTATAGCATACATCCAGTATTACCAAAGGAAATTTATCCCTCATCCTCCTTGTAATTCGCACACTGCCCACAGATATAGACACGAAGCGTCTAGAATGTTTTTACACGACTATGCTAATCATAATATAACTCGTGATATCAATATACAACGCTGAATAGGTTACATTTTATTGCTAGTTAACATAAAACGTTGAAAGATTTGACAACTGATTTGAACTTTTCTATTGTTTTATGCATTATAAGCATCTGGTGAATAAATATTTATGGCTACTTTGTTGGTTAAAGCAAAAAAAGTTGACTCGAGCTGGAATCCAACCCGAGACCCTTTATACGAGAGTCGTAGATGCATAGTCGTCACTTGATAACTTCACGCGTCGCATCATATATGCGCGAGTCTGAATCTTAAAGCCACTTTTCTCCACTATTTCTGGCTATTGTGCTCTCTTAGTTTGTAATACTAACACTTTGAATGTGCACTAGTACCTCGCGAAGGATGGACCGAAGTTCATTTACGAAAGTCTGCTTTCCCTTTTGTAAGAAATGGTCACCTAGCGTCCGCTGCCGAACTTGGACACTGTTTAGAGAATGATCAACTATGCCTGAATAAAAAAAAAAAAATCAGGTGGAAATACACACGAGCAGAAGTTATGGGGATTGAAGTTAAGTTTAGTAATGAAACTCAATAAGAAACAAATTTTAATGTAGCAGCAATCAGTCAGCATCAATTGAGAGCGCAACTAAGCACTTCAGACTCGTGTAAAAATAGTCGATCAGTTGGGATAAATAATCTGTTAATCAGGTCTTCAAAATTTATAAAAAGTTACGTTTTTTTTTTTTTTTCGTTTGCGCGCATCACATTCTGCTTTTCAATGACTTCCAATGCTAAACTTAAATCCGTTTCTCCTCGTGTTCACTTCCACCTGAAATGTTATATTTAGGCATAGTTGACCATCCTCTAAATTGTATCGAAAATTTGTCAAGTTTCCAGTGGACGTCAACTAACCATTTTCTTCCAAGTACTAAATGTATTAAAATATTCATTTCAAACAGTTTATTGGATTTTCGTGATGAACGAACAGACAATCACGATGTCACTTTTACATATTGACCGCGTATTTAGAACTTGTCCCCTTTTCCCCTCTAAAGTGGATTTTTAAGAACAACGGAAGATGGACTCACATATTTTAAAACAAGGTGTTTATGTCCAGCTCTTCCTCTTATGATATATATGTTAATAAATTATAGAAACCCGACTGAACCAAATGCTAAATACGGTATGGCAAAAAACAACCTCGATGTCATCATTCTTAAATATTGAGCAAAACTGATACAAATTGCCCCTATTCTCCACTTAATACCGAAATTTCTAAACATGGTCGGACACGTGCACACTTGTTTTAAATAAGGTTTTTATGTATCAAGTTTCATCTCACAAACGTTAGATATTCTATTTTTGGCATAAATTTTTAACACGCTCTGTGTTAGAATACACAATTTAATAAAAAGAGGCGTGGCAACAACCCAGTCCGAGGTAGGTGTTAATTATGTAAATAAAATTCATTTCAAACGGTGCAGCCATTTTTCGTTATGATAGACAACGTATTTTTCATTTGTGTACTATATATATATATATATATATATATATATATATTAATAGTATTGGTACTTTCTTGTTATTTATTCATTTAAGTTATATGTTGATATAAAAATAAGGTGTTATGTTTAATGTTTAACAATATCTAGCATTTTCCATGTTATCAACAGTCAAGTAGCGAATTTTGTGTGCAATATTTATATTGCATTGATTTCAATGTGTCACACTAGTAGCAAATTAAGCATGAATGCTAAAACATTGTTCAGTTTCAGTTCTCAGAGATTTTATTTCCTGTCTTTCTTATTTTGTCAATGGATTACAAAACACTAGCACCTGACTTTTACATGTATAGTATTACATTTTAACATGCACGTTTCTCAACGTTTAAGTTCTCTAGGCTTAAGGAGACGGATGATTAATGAAAATAAATTCTAGTTAAAGTAAACTTTTAATTGACCCTTAACAGGAATCGAACGCGAGACTACAAGAACCAAAAACGCAAGCACTAGCCACTAGACCAGCAGAAAGCATGTAAGTTTTACTAACAGTATCATACAAATTATCCGTGTGTATGACGGTGTTTTGTCGTCCCTATATCTGTTTCGTTCATACCGGGACATGAGTATGACTGCTTCCAGGTCACGAAATTCTTCACCAGTTTCATCACTGCTTCCCAATACCAGTATAATAACAGGGCATATTCTAAAACCAATGGATAAGAACTGATCAGATACTTTTTTGTAAAATCGGAGTTCGATTCTCGGTGGGAGCTCATGTGTTTCGGATCCTACGTTAGCTGTAAGTCCATGTCTCATATAGCCTCGCTGCTGAATGGGACGCTAAAATCAAAACAACTACTACAACTAATAACAGACATTCTAGAAATAGCTCTGCAGACCATTTTCTTCATAATAGACTCTTTTTCGTACCAAACAGAACAAACATATATGCATAATAACAAGCACTCTGTAAAACCTTCCGAAGTATTCAAACACCTAACAAAATGATGTTGGAACTTCCACCAAAAATAGGTTCTAGCAGGCAAAGTAAGCTATGTTTGGCATTATTCAATTTGATCAGTTGCTACATTTGCTAATAAAATGTCGACGTTACATGTCTTCCCTAAAATATATGAAAAGAAAAAAAATCTTTTGACCAAAAATCCGGCATTAGATACGTTAATTTATATAAAAACCGGAAAACAGGTGTTGGTTCACTGAGTTGCTTCCTGTATTTATCGCTAGTTTAGTCAGTTTGTAATCACAATATTATAACCATGGGATGTCAAACTTGTATTCTTCACAGTTTAAAGTTCTTAACATATTTCAGATTCTATCGAGAATCAAATTCGTGGTACATATTTCAAGGCGAAGTTTTCCTATCTATTCAAGAAACTTGTATTTCAGCATATAAGGGCAAATATTTTTGCTAACTTCAAATACCCTGCATTCCATTGCAGTTCATTTTATTATAATATTATTCATTTATAGAATTATTCATAATATTTGTCATATTATCTTCGACATTATTTTTCAAGTATAAATGTATTATTTTTTCGTTTCTTTATATAACGAAATGTAATGCCATAGTGACATTTTGAACTATGATCTCTGTTTCGTTAAGATCTAAAGGTGAGTATTTTATATCTAAACGAAAAGTAAAATTTATTATATTTAGTTCCAGAAAAGATGATGGAAGCCAATGTGTTGACCACACACAAAACAACTGAAATCCATCTCCTTGACCACAAATAATTATGGACCACAATTCAATTTACTTTTGAGCTGTGAACTTATTAACAGTTTTTATTAACAGTAAAATCTAGAACAGTTTTACGCTTGTAAAATTCTACTTCATCTTGTTCGCTTGACAATAAATATATAAATAAATACTTGCAGAATATCGAATAAACTGTAACCATATTTTTCATTTTTACTGGAGTCCTACCTGATCAATGAAAAAAGAAAGATAAAAGAGTAGTAGGACGAAGATTCGAACACGGGTCGCGGAATGAGAATTCTACACGGACCAAACGAGCTACGGAACAAGATACACATGCCTTTCCCTCCATAAATATATGGAAATGACCGTAAGCTTCACGCTGTGAAAGAACGTTGTTTTTTATTTCTCTTTATTAAGTTTTACGGTATTTCTGTAGTATCTTGTGTTAACTGCAAAGAGATAGATCATGCAGTTATCGATTTGAATAGGAATTGAGCTTATAAAACATTTAATTAAATCGGGAGGTGGTAGCAAAGAATGTGTACTGATTTCATTCTCATAGTAAGGGGCAAAAAATACTATCCCGCGGAAAACATGCATAAACTTATGTGACAGAAAATACAACGTGGTGTTATATAATTAATATTATTTAGAAAGCTCTGAAAAAATTATAAAACGTAAGTCTTGTAATAACAAATGTGTATTTCTATTGCAGCGGTTTGATACTCTTGATCCTAGGTTACGAACATGGTCAGAGGTCGAACAAATAAACATATTTTTGTATTTTAATTAGTTGAATATGTGGACTTTCTCCTAACAATTTTAATGTCACAATGTCACAGCTCTTATATTGATTTTCACGATTTCATTATTCTCCAAGAACTAAAAATAACACTTTGACATGGCTTACTGTTCAAAGTTTAATGCACATTTTAAATACAAATAAACCTTATAATCTGAAAATTATATAAGCGGTATCTGCAATAACAAGATAGTTATATTTCTCGTGCAGAATAAACAAGACATTGTGGAAAGTACTTAACTATTCTTACAAAATAACTCTTTACAGCAATATTCGAAACACTTCTACTATTTTTCTTTCTACATTCCCAGTAATTTTCGTTAAAAATGGACAAATTTGATGATTCTACGTCCTTGGGCGATGTTTTTCACATGTTTCTAGTGACACAGTAACCAAATTTGATTATTTTCCGGTGATCCTTTGCAGGAACAGTCTAATATTAATAATAATAAAAAAAACATGGATAAGTTTTTAGGGATTCACGAACGCACTGTAAACAATTATGGTCACATTTACTAACCGATTACAGTAATTCTGGCTGCCAACTGATTACTCTAAAATTTACGGTATTAATGTAAAATTTATGGTTATAGGTCATAAAAAGGCCGTATTTATGCCCTATTACCATAACTTGAACAAAAATGCTGTATATTTTAGGGTAATCGGTCAGTAAATGTGACCGTAATTGTTTACAGTTCGGGTCGTTTTTATCGATCCCTAAAACACAGTTCTTTTTTCTTATGAACCCTTAAAATCACGATTCAGTTTTGTCAGCCCTTAAAAATACGGTAAATTATTATGCTGGTTAAACTCGTTTTTATAATTGATTCGTATGTATCTTTAAAAAAAAAATGTTTTGTAGGTGTGAAGCTTCAAAGAAAGAAAGTTTTATTTACCGTTGCGATGTCGTAGGACAGAGGATTCTTCGTGCTGTAGATTGGGAAATTTTCGTCGTGGTGGCCAGGAATGCACGGTTTCATCGGGCTGAAGTAGGCATATTGGTTTTAGATGCATGCGGGTATTTATTAGTAATTTTGTGACACATGATTTTAATTTGTATTATTACTAATTTTGAATTATTTTTGATTATAGCGTTACATTAAGACATTTTGTTGTTTTACTGCAAACATTATGTAGAAATATACGACAGTAAATGGTTTAAACATTCTTTCAATCATTTAACTTCTTCCTGTTGCGCACTTAAAAGATTCGTGCTAACGTTTTTGATCTCTGCTTGTGCCGTCTGTCGAGGAGGAACTACATATAATGAGGCCAATATTTGAAAAAAAGTGAAAGCTACTTGCATCAACTATAGGATAGGAATAACAGTTGGCGGCATCTAATTATACTACGGAATCATAGCTAAACATCATGCTCTGTGTCTTTCCAGAATTTTTAGTTGTTCAATTTGGGAAGTTTAATTAAAAATGACTATAATTTAATTAATACGCTTATCAAATGTGTACCTTTACTCTTATCAGTATAGGGATCTAAGCCAACCTCCACGAACAGTTTAAAGGAAAGATTGGTTAGAATCCTTTTGCAGCAGAGGTTAGCAAAATACTAGTGAACCAACATTGATTGCTTTTAGTTTAACGTATCACACTTATGCCCTTTAGGACATTATTAAGAACTGCGACACACCATATCGTGGAATAAGAATGAGAAGGTTAAGTGCCTAGGGTGGATTTTATGAGAAAGAGCATAGATTGTCACTTCTTTAATTTGAAAAGTACTATTCGTTTCGAAAAGTATATGTGCTTTATTGGAAGACCTCTGTCTCGTCCCGTATCTAACCATAAAAATTTTATCATGTCCCGTCTCGTTGAAAACTTCTGCATACACTGTTTGTCCCCATAGGGCCTGCTTGACAGAAGCTGATGGATTGATTCGGGGATCCTTTGCATCAGAGGCGAGCGCTCTACCACTGAACCTTTTTTTTTAAAAAAAAAAAAACAGTTATGAATTACAATCTGTCAAATTAGTTTAAATTATTATTTTAATAAGAAACGGTCACATGAGGTACACACTTATTTGCCACACCTGCTTCTCAGAATTGGTTTGAGTCGGAATTCAGACTCAGGATCTCACATAGTAAAGATATGAAAATACTGGATTGAAATACCTCTTTGGGTTATTTCTGCATTTGAAATGTAATATTTTCTGCAACTGTTTCAAGTGAGCATTGAAGATAAGTTTTTATTTTTATTAGCTATATTATATTACTTAGACGAACATTGGTGGAATTGTTTTAATATTCTAACAGACCACGGAAGTTTTATTTTTATCAATATTTGTCCTCTGTAATACAAGTTTTAAAAATTATTTTCATCCATCCTTTTACCGAGAAGTATTATAGCTATGAGATTTTATGGATGATTTAGCTCTTTTATGTAATGTAACTATCCTCCAATTTGATTTAGTCTATGAAGATAAGATTCCAAATTTAGAGAGATACTATAGAATGATACTATTTTATTTCACAACTATTATTTAAGTTTTATTAAAATATATTTATTAATATGCTTTCCTTTGATGTGCTTGACGATGAACTTTCTATGATACGTATAGGAACATAGTTAGAATTATTGCTATGTTATGAACATGTTATAGTTTTATGTAGATTTTTATCAACTGATTATCGAATTTATTTTGTCATATTAGAAAAAAAATAACAGGTGCATGCAATATACAGAAAGGTACTTTTATATTTGTTTGATTATTTAAAATTTGAATATGCACAAATGTGAAAAACACTTCTATTTTCAGTCTGATGTGTTCCACAGAGAAATGATTTTATTTCTTTCACCTAATATTTAGTTATGACGTAAATAATTTATGATTGAGATTTGAGAATTAGATTACATAGTTATTTACTAATTAATATTGAATGATAAGAATAAAAATTTCCTTTGATAAATATACTACTTGATTCCTTAATATGTTATCAAAAATGATCTGATACATATATTATTGAAATTATTATCAGATGTGTGCATAAAATATTTTATTAAGTATTTACGTAGGAAGTGTGATTAAATTTAGTGAATCTTAAATTTTCAATTCAATTAGTAAATTGTTTAGTGTATTATACAAACGCGAGAATATCTGCGGCAACTATAGAGTTTACTTTAATATACCGTGTATCTACCTTATCGGAAATATTTATTTTACAAATTGATTGAATATATAACCTTTTAGAAATATAAGTTTTAGTGAGAGAAGGACAAGTTTTAGAATTATGTATGAATCGTGTATAATTAGTATTGTTTATCGTATTAATTAGAGTTTTATAATATTGTCTTATTATATTCTTGTGGATTTAGTACCTTTCTACTTGCACCTTATGTTGCACATATTCTAGGATAAACTGCAACACTATTACTATTTGTTTTACATAATTTTTGGAATAGTTACAATTTATTAGACATTACAAATATTCTTCAATACCAGGTAAGAAGTATCATACATATTAGTAACAAATACTTTGACTATAATCTATTAAGGAAATTGCTTTAAAGTCTCTTGTTTATAATAGGGTCCAATTGTTTAAGAAACCTATGACTCGTCTATAGTTCACCTGCATGATATCAAGATCTATTAGCGATAAGTAGGAACTAATGTAACTAACAACAATCAATATTTTGTTTGTAAATAATTGAAAATGTGGCTAACAGATGGCGGTGTCTTGCTTTTATAATAATGACTACTAGTTTACCAAGTTTTCGGATTGGCTTTACAAGCTAGAGACATCTATTAGCGTAAGATCGGAATTAGCATAGATATTGTTAGTGAATACTTTGTCAATGAAGTATTAGGAAACAATTCTCTCTACGCATACTTAGGATTCATACATTAAAGAATTCGTATTACATTGTATAATAAAATAAATTCAGGTCTCTGCTTACCCGTGAGAACATGCTTTCCCTTAGATATGGTGGCCCCGCGTAGCGTAGTCGCTAACGCTCTCGCCTTCGGTGCGAGTGGTCCCGGTTTCGATTCCCGGTGGGGTCACTCGGTCGAAAAAGTGTAACAGGTTTTTCAGGCAAGTCACCCTGACTGAGGTTTCCCTGGGTGTTGCTCATTCACACCAGGCAAATGCCGGGGTGGTACAGTCCGCGGCATAAAATTTGTTACAAAAATTCTAAGTCCAAATGAATAACAAACTCTTGCCCAGTTTTCTTATGCATTCCCGCAATACATGTATCAATCGATTAGTTGCTTCTAGTATTTATTCCAACTCCTCCCGGTCCTCCACCTCTCCTTGTCTAAAGCAGTGTGTTTGACGTAGTACACTCTTTCCATTCAGCTGAAAAAGAAACAGGAATCAAGTTTACAACGTTATAGCTTTAAAACAGTCTTTTCCATTCGTTTGTTCTGAAATATTTTTAAGAGCCTAAATTAAAGGAAAGTCACGCAATCTTCCCAGAGCTTCATAAATATCTTTAGTTTCATTCGTTTCTTTCTTTAAAGAGTGCAAGCTAGTAAGATGCTCCCTAAGAAATCTATGGAAATTGCCAAGAGCTCTAAAATATCTACGGACAGAAACGAGTTTTATTCAATGATTCATTGAATTTCTTTTCAGTAAGTGCAAGCAAATGTTTCATGGGCGTCATTTGAGCAGGACAGGAAGGTGTAATTCCCCCTCTCTTGAGCTTCATAAATACGTATTTTTTGATCAAATGTATAGTAATAAACTAATAAAAAGTGAAAATCTTATGTCACCGGAGAATCTCTTCCTCCCCCCTCCCCCCCGAATAAAGTCTAAAAGACACTGGTTTTAACAACAAACCTATAGAGTTACGATAGCACATTGCTAAAGAGCTTGCATTTGGTTTCAAGAGTCGAAGGTTTGATCTCAAGCCATATGACTTCCTGGGTGACATTGAGAGAGAGAGAGGGATTCAAGTATGGAGACAGAGAGGGATGATTTGTATACACAGATTTAGAATTGGGGAAAAATGATCGGACAGCATTCGTATTATGACGAAAATTCTGATTTTGTGAAATATAAGAAGGGAAGTTTTCGAACTGCGAGGATCACATTAGGCAGTTGTCGAATTAATGTGGAGAACTCTTTTTAGAGCATCAGATGATTACGAAAGGAGAGAAAGATCTTCAGAACTGAGGAATTAAGATTTTAAAAAATTTGGTTTCGGCGACGGGTTTCGAACCACGAACCTTGTGGTTATCGAAACATGACTTCACCATTCTGCTACGGAGGATTATATTACTCGTTCACATACGTTTTCCTTAGCTGCGTTGAAAGCTACCTTAAGGGGATATTCCGGTAGATGCGCCGTTCAGTTAGGACGTAAACCTCTTGTAACTTATATTAGTTACAATGTGCAAAATGAACTTCCTCTTCTTCAGGACAATTTTTAAAGCTTTAAAATTTGTTACTATTGTTTTAATTAAGTTACATTTGATAGAACCATCTGATAAAGTAGTGCCAAGCCCTGTGCGTCATTGTCTGTTAGGTAAATAGTTAATGTAAGTTACTTTTACGTGGATGGTCCGAGCTTCCAATCAAGACCATTCTTATTGATTATTTTATTTGAGCTACGCTCATACTGTATATTCCACAAGTTCAAGTTTGAAGTAATGTAGTCACAGCTAGTTTAAATCGAAATAATTTTCCAATATTATATTTGTTACTAAATTTACATGGCACTCCTCACTTGTTTGTAGCCCTGCATAAATGCAAAATTGTTTTAAAAGTATATTTTACTTTCAAGTATTATTGATTTTTTTTAAATTGTCCTTCAACTTTATTTTATAATTATTTTCTATTTCTTAATTATAACATATTTTCTATTTATATTGTATTCTATGTTACACGTTTATTATTTACATTTTATGTCTTTTGACAATTCAGAGCAGCAGGGACATACACAGGATGCAGGCCT
The DNA here is from genome assembly GCF_964235325.1 of Thermobia domestica. Lineage (NCBI taxonomy): Eukaryota > Metazoa > Arthropoda > Insecta > Zygentoma > Lepismatidae > Thermobia > Thermobia domestica. Next base: position 309,018,212 of record NC_137459.1, read on the forward strand.
TAGCAATCCAGAGCTTTTGCCCCCACGAAATCACTACTTTTTTGTTTGTATATATATATATATATATATCTAATTTTATAGATGGTGATAGCAGGGGCGGATCCAGGGGAGTGTGTTTGGGGTGATCGCATCCCCCAGAATAGGGAACTTTTTATACTTTTTATTTTAAAAATAAAAATAAACGTATTTTTCATCTTTGTATTATAAACGTAAATCAAAACCTAAAGTAGATAGGCCTTACTTTCTTAAGAAAATTAATTCTACAGAAGAGGTCTTTCTCATTTTCTATTTTTTCATATACACACCTGAAATATCACCTTTTATGTCAGTGATCCCGAAAACTATCCATTCGACACAAATATAGGATATTTTCGATTCTTTATTCCTGTCACCCTCCCATTGTCAACTCGAAGCCAACCAAGGCTTATTTTGGACTTACGCAGCATCCACAGTGTCACTTTTCATCTTTGAATATGAATTCGACACTAATTTCGTTCGTATTTGACTACTTTTACATGTCACCTTCACCTCTTGGTAGGGATTTTTTCAGTATCTCGCCCCCACAACTATGTAGAAATTTCAACCAACTAAGTATAATTATAAATTATCATCTGAAACACAACAGTACGGATGATCTTTTTCGCAGAGGAATTCGTTAACTACTGTTTCAATATCAATGTATTGGCTTTTTGTGCTCTGCATGCTGGAGATTGCCAAAGAGCTAAACTTCATTCTGTACTATTGTGCTATGAATATAGTGGTTTAATTCACTGAATACTCGCTTAGGTGATGCTCTCGTCACAGGAAAAGTGAGATACAGTTATAAAAGAAAAACGAAACGAAATATTTAAGTTTTACGTCCCACGTAATGCCGACTACGCTAATGGAGACAGTGATGGTGAGAAACGAATGAAATTGTTTAATGAAAAAAGTGGGAGGAAACGGGAGAAACTCGAGAAAACTCATGCACACGGTTTTTGTCCATAATAAAGTTCATTCAGCGTGAGCTGGGATCGAACCAAGGACCCCATGCACCATAGGAAAGTTATAAAAGAATAGGCGTCTAAACAAATACGGAACACTACTATCAATGAGAGTTATATAACATTAGATTTTTAGTTATTTCATTCTAAGTTAAAATTTCAATCAATCTTGTTCTTCATTACTGTTCGAAAACTTAAAGTTGTTGCTGCAAGGACGTGATAAATCTCTTCAGTAGACTTCGCAGTCCCCTCCACAGCTTCTTTTTCATGTAAGGCTAAACTGGTTTCATTTTAGACATCGAGGAAAAATCGTGGAATTACGAATTTTCAATGGGCCCCGTTTTACTCTGGGCTCCCTCAACGCACTGCCTTTAGTTACGTCACTGTTCAGGATGCATGATGCAGCTTCTGCTTTTAGGAATACTTTGTAAGGCAGTACGAGTTTTTTTTTTAACTGCTGTGTGAATTAAGTTGTATTTGCTAGAAGTGTCGGTTAAAGGAAACTAAAGATCCTACACTCAAACACAAATAATCTCTTTCAAAACTCTAATGGAAAACGAAACGAAACGTCTAAACATGTTACGCTTTTGAAGAGAAAAAGAGTAAAGCAGTAGTTGCACATACGCTTAATGGTGTTTATTGGATACAAATTTATAACTTACAAACGTCATGTTCACGTCATGGTTTGATAGATGAAGGGTTAGTAAAAGGAATTCTTACGCTGGTGGTCGTGGTTTCGAATCTCTGAATCTCTGGTCGTGGTTGTTACTTTTTTTCTCTTAGCTACACTTAGCTTGTGCATTCCAAACTTCGAAGTTTGGTTTGGATTATTTATGAAAGCAGGTAGAGAATTAATTGTAGTCGAAATTAGTTTGAAATATGAGATTATAATTACATATTTTGTCTTTAACTTATTACGTATCAATTTTTATATCAAATTTTCCAGTCTTCTTTTAATTCATCTTCCGGTGTAATACAATGAACATTTGCAGAGCGACGTCAGTCGGACGAAAGTACTATATTCCATTGTTACTCTAATATACCTAGGTATTTGTTCATATATTTATAAATTGTTTACTAAGTAAAAACGTATGGCGGTCCACATTATGTGTCATATAATAGACCGTACGAAGGCGGACATAGCAGAAGGCGTATTGCAAATATCCCTGGTGATAAAAATTAGGGGTCTTCTTCACTAGATTCGAACCACTGTTACAGGCAGTTTTGGTTTGCATAGCAAGCATAATACTACTCGGCCACCAAGTCTCGCACGTTAGCCTCTTTATTAATGCAGAACATATTGAGACACTTACATTCACTGGTGTCGCGTAATGTATTTCATAAAATTTTATTAATAAGTGGGTCGAATTAGGTAGCCCTCGAGAAGGCTGATGTTCTTGTGGGCGAGCATTTATTAATAGTGTGTATAGTCCCCTTGGGATTCGATTACAGCTGCCATACGCCGTGGCATTGAATCCACCAGGCGAGAGATATAGCGTTGGGTGCAACAGATCGACCACGCATCTTCAACACGCTCCCAAAGATCATTAGATGTTCGTGGAGGATTGTTCGACCAAGTTTCATGCAATGTTCTTGCAACAGAGGCCCACATATTTTCAATAGGCTTCAGATCTGCTCCATGAGGAACCCAGTCAACTATTTCGACATCAGATTCCTCTGCAACCATGTCTGAACCACATTTGAATTATGTATCGAGCTATTGTCCTGTTGCAAATATAATATGCCGTCACCTACATGAGCTTTTATTTCCGGAAGCGTTTCATTCAGATGTTCCACATACTTGTGGACGTTTAGGCGGCCAGGAATCCTCCAGATTCCTCCGAAATTTGCAGCCTTGCATATCCATGCCCAACAGTGGACAGTTACATGTCCCATTCGACCAGAACGGGAAACGTATTCAGAGACGAGTAATATTTTTTCGTCTGTGAAAACGACCTCGTCCCACACACGTGCAATATTTAACTGTGCAAACGCCAGACGGTCAACCATGTGGTCTTCTGTTAGTCGCTCCTTAACAGCTGCCCTGTATGATCTCAAACCAAAGGATTTGAGTCTACGACGGACGGTCGTAACATCGCCTGGGAAATTGGTTTCCTCTCGTAACTGTCGGGCAGACATGAAAGAGTGCTTACGGCATTGGGCAATTACACTCTGGTCTTCTTCGGCATAGGAAACTCTTTGTCGCCCACTTCCTCTTTTACGTCTTACATCTCCTGTTTCCTCATATCTCCTCCAGCACCTCAGTGCTGTAGCACGGTTAACGCCATATCTCGCGCCTGCCACGCTATAGTTCATGCCCGCATGCTCAATTAAAGCAATCAGGCTGTTTTTAACAGAAGCTTCGCAGTGAGCCATTTTCACACCAGAAGCAAAATGATAGCTTTGCTTAGGTGTTTGAACGGAACGTGCTTCATGTGACGTCACGTAAGAAGGCGGAGTTTCCTCTCATTGCTGTAGACGATATCGTACGCCCTCTGCTGGGTGTTTCGTGACGGAAAAAGTGCTTTTAAGCAGTTCATGGCGACCGCTTTGAAATCAAATGTAAAGTATGAGAATTAAATTTGTCATATCTGTAGTTTGGTGTAGAGACAAAACAAAATTGGAAACCAAAGGTTTAAGAACAACTCAGATTATTAATATAAAACAAGTCAAATATTATTAACTTGTATTATCATACAAGAAATGCGAGAATTTTGAAACAAAGAAAAATAACTTAGAAATTTGCAACTGAAGACAAAAAAACTAACTTAAACACACTAAAGGGTATGAGTACGGGGATTAATGGGTACGTCAGCAATGAGGCTATATGTCCCCGTCTCGATTAACGCGAGGGATGGATTTACCATTTCACTTTGACGGAATAACGTAGAGGTTGGAGAGGAGGGGGAAGATACCTAACAGCTATAAATATAAAACTAAAAGTGACAATGTTCGGTGGTGAATAACTCTTGAACTACCCGAACGTTCTCAATCAGATTTTGAACATAGATGAAATTCGAACCTGGGAAGCTTTTTGTTATTTCATTTTGATATTAGAGCTTGCGGAAGAGGAGGGGAGGGTAAATATATGAAAATGAATAAAACTTAATAACTCTTGATCAATCCGACTGATCCCAATCAATCAAACATTCAATATAGATAAGGTTCGGACCTGGATGTTTTCATTTTTTCCTTGACGGCACAATGTAGGGAAGGGGAAGGGGGGACTATGCAAAAAAAAATAGAAATAAAAATGCTGTCTTGGTGACTTCATCACGCTTAAACCACCGAACTGATCTTAATCAAATTATCAACATAGATGAGGTTCGGACCTGGGGTGGTTTTTATCATATCCCTTTGATGGTAGAACGTAGGGTAGGAGGAGGGGAGGGGAGATATCTATAAAAATGAATAAAACTTAACAACTCTTGAACCACCTGACCGATCTCGATCTAATTTTCAACATAGACGACGTTCGGGCCTAGAAACTTTTGTTTTAATATTTTCACTTTGACGGTAGAACATAGGAGAGGATAAGAGAAGGGGAGATTAATATATAAAAATAAATAGAACAACTCTTGAACCATCCAACAGATTTCGATCAAATTTTCAACGTACATGACATTCGGGCCTGGGATAATTTTTGTCATACCGTGCCCCCAACATGGAGAGGGGAGAGGGATACATAAAATCATCGAAAGTGACCAATATCAAAGAATGCTTTAGTAATAGTAAAACCATAACATATTACTATTTTTCTTTAATTCAGCCCAGCGAAATCGGGGTGCGACTTAGATTCGAGGACGTCTTAAGTTCGAGTAGTTATCGAGAAATAATAATAATAATAATAATAATAATAATAATAATAATAATAATAATAATAATAATAATAATAATAATAACTATTATTATTATTAGTATTATTATTATTATTGAAGATTTGATCATTCAAATATTGAAAGATCAAAATATTCAAATACCTTAAGACAATTAAACGTGTGTCATCGCCGACTAATGATCACCAAAAATTCTAAATATTAACAAAATATTCACACATGGTTCCGACTTGAGAACCTCCAGATTATTAGCTAGTGCCTTGAGCACAGATCCACGCTCTATATGCGCTAAATGGTATGTTTTAGTATGTTTAAATTAGATTTCCTTGCCTCCAGTTACAAAATTCTAAGTTAGTATTTTTCGTTCTTTCACAATTGCTTTCGATGTTTTTTTAATCATATAAGTCAATAATCTTTGGCATAGTTTATATTAATAACGTGGTTGTTCTTAAACCTTTCGTTTGCTATTTGGTTTCTTCTCCACACCAAACTACAGATATGATACGTTTAATTCTCATACTTATCATTTGGTTTCAAAGCAGTCACCATTATCTGGTAAAGCAATTTTGTTCGCCATGATTCATGAGTTTTTTAACAAAACACGTCAAGAAATGAGTTAAATGAAGGCTGCAAGAGTTTATTTCAAAGTTGAGTATTGTGAGCTAGTGACAAGCATGTAATAACGTCTCGTATTTGAAAATAATGTTAGCTACTTTTAATTCACTAACTGGTATTAGATTTAATTCAAGCTTAAAGAATTGGAATGAACAAACTCAGTGTAGCTTAAAGAAACAAAACGTAAGAAGAACGGACGAGATTCGAACCCTGGACCACCAGTACAAAAATCCTGTTCACTAACCCCTCACCTAACAAGCCATCAACTTCTATAAGTTTTAAATTTGCAAGCAAATGATACCATTATACGTTTGTGCAATCAATGTTTTGTTGTTTTCCTCTTCAAGAACGTAACATGTTTACGACGATTCGTTTCGTTTTCC